>NC_088118.1:0-344784 GCF_036370855.1 Dromaius novaehollandiae | reverse complement strand
GACAGTGGAGCTTGTAATCTAATAAATCAGGAGAACATGGGGAAAGGCAACAAGCCAAGCACGTGAGCTGACGTGTCATCTGATAAGGATTTTTTGTTGCTGTTTTTTGGTTTGGGGTGGGGGGGCTGGTTCTTTTTTTTTAGTTGGGGCAGGATTGGTCAAACAGAGCACAGAAGACAGAAAAGAAACGGCAAAGCTTCTATGATGAGGAGTTGAAGCACCTGCCTTAGAGAGTTGACTGCTACCCAGAATCACTTTCCGTTCTAACTTGGGGTCACCTATCTGAAACGAATAACAGCGTTCATGAGTCTAAGCAGACCTTGTTTCCTTTCTCCGCCTGGACAAGCTCAGCTGGGTAGAACTGCGGTGTGGGCAGTTCTGTGTACTAGTGGGATTCATGGAAGTTCACCAGAATGTCTCTGGAGCCCCTTGCTGGAGTCGCTCGTCCTCTTTGAAACTGGCGGGGATACCCTGACCACTGGGGACTAACGGAGTTCTCTTTCCATAGAGCTCGGTGCAGATCACGTTTGAAGAGGGTCCTCAGCTACCACCAGCAGCAAACCTCAGCCACGTGACATGCAAGGGCCAGTCAGACCACAGCATGGTAAGGCTCTGCCATTCTCTTGTGCGGTGTGGGGTTTCTTTGTGGATTCCGCAGAGATTGCCAAGGCCTGTGTGATGGTGATGATGGACCTGGGGGAGGTTTTGGCACAGGCTGTGGTTCAGTTCAGAGGCCTGTCAACAGACCTGTGAGATTAAGGCTCTAGGGTGGTGCTGGGCTGTGAACGGGTGAGCTCTGGGAAAGCACAGCGAGGGGGACGTGCTCATGGAGCTGAGGTGTGTGGTGCTGGGCCTGAATGTCAGGGTCCTTCAGTGGAGAGGAGAAAGGATCTTCCATCACTAGTACATCTTTACTGCCTCACTTACGGGGTTTGGAAATGGCAGATTCTCAGTGCAGAAGGGGCTGGCTGTTAAGCCTGGCATTCCTTTCTTGCCGCAGTGGGTCAACCTATTGCTTTTACAGGCTTTGCCATCACACATCTGCCTCTCACCCAGGGTATAAACCCATCTCTTCTCTTTAGGTGCTACACTGCAATCTGTCAGCTGAAGCTGTGAAATTCCCTGTCTCTGTTACTCAGCAGTCGCCAGCTGCTGTTTCTGTGGATACCTATCATGTCACCTTGGCTCTGCTGCAGGCTCAGGTAACAAACAGTTGTAAAAAGTTTGTCGCTGAACTTGTTCTTTCACCTGGTCCTACGCTGACTGAGGGAGGAAGACTGGACTTAGTGCAAATAAAGGCCCCATTGTGCCAGAATGAGAATCGTTCCATCACTAGTATTCAGCAGTGTGGCAAAATTCCTGATCTGTGTACTGAGTTATGTTTTCTGAGTCTTGTCCTGCAGATTTTGCCTGCATAATGTAGGCATAACAAAATCCAGGACTAGAGAGATTTGAGGCATAGCAATGTTCTATACTGTGTTTTTAAGCAGCCGTTTAAGAAGCAGAGGGTGCGTGCGGTTCAACACCTCTTGCAGTGCAGTGGATAGGGAGAGATTGATCCTGTGTGTATTTACAAATACCATTTTGTATTGTTGTCAAAGTGAAAAAGAAATTCACAGTGAGGAACCGTCTGCTTGTCAGTGTTCTCCTAAGCACTTTCTCAGGAGTGTCATTCCATTTTTTTTTCTTTTCGTTGGATATTGGAAATGCTTTTTCCAGAAAACAAACTTTGTGAAATTGCATTAGGCGGTAACTCCATAGTTGCTGTCCAGCTGGACTTGCTCCTCCAGAGTTTCATTTCCCCCTCAGGGAGAAGGGCTTGATGCTGGAGATGGTATCTTGCTTGGAGACTGCTTGCTCTGTATGCTACGAAGAGGCAGCAGGATTAGAAGTAACCTCTGGAGTAGTTAAGGCCAATCCCATGTTTTTGCAGATATTACAATTGGAAAGTTTTCCTAGGATCTGTCTGCACTCATAGTTAGAAGCTTTATTAAAATTTTCAGCCTACATTTGTCAGCTCATGCTGTTTTGTTCTTGTGCATATGTTCCACATTTATTTAAAAAGCTCCTCTCTCTCCCTGGTGTTTATCTCGTCCGCTGCTGATGTATTTATAGCTCGCAATTGCAGTCCCTGCTCATCTTTGTTTGGTCTGTAGAAGCCAGGTGGTTTTTGAAACATCTTCTAGATTGCTCCTCTATTCACTGGAATCTTCTAGATCTCCTTGTGTGCACCTGCTGAAGTTTTGATTTGATCTTTCTTGTAGAGAATTGCATACGGTATTCTGATTGAGGTCTTTATGCTGCCTTTTAAATGTTGACAATGTTTCTGTATGCCTCTTGGGCTGAATACTTCAAGTATTCCATTCCCAAATGCATCTTGTCTTTTTTCATGCCCCTCCGCTTGGTAACCTATCTGGCTACCATGTCCCAAATCTGTCACTTTAAACTCAGGAGCTTCTATGTTCATGGTAAATGTTCTAGTTGTTAATCTTTTGATTTCTCTGAACGATACTAAATTTCACCCTGTTGTCATTACTACAGATACTGGGGCAGGAGTTCTTTCTGTGTGATTCTATTTCTGGCTGTTGTGTTAATGATACCTTTCAGGTGTATGGATATGGAATTTTTCACTTAAACCGCAGGATGGAATCGAACTTGGTATGTTGTTGCAAGCTACTTGGTGACCTGGATGAGTTTTCAGTGCGAAAATGTTTTCCTAGAGAAGTATGACTAACTTAGAAGTGCGCTCAGATTTGGCAGTGGTTGATGGATCTTGCTCAGCAAATGGTCTACGATAGTACCCAACTTCTTCTTTTTCAGCGTCCTGCAGGCTTTTCCCTCAGCCAAAGAAATAACATTTTCTTTCTTCTCTCTGATGGTCCCTGTGCATCCAATGGCAGTGAAGAGGTCAGGTCTTGCTGTGGAGCTGTGAGGCTTTTGCAGCTGGTTCTTCCCATAGCACCAAGACTACTTGTGTTCTTGCTTTCTGTCTCTTACTGTCACACTTTTGTGGGGCCCTTTTAGTTGTTGAATTTGAAGCAGGGGAGAAAAGGATTTACTGAAAGTAGAGGGTGTTCCTGACAGTGTATATTTGTTCTGGCCCAGGTGGAGATCCACTTGCAGGAGATACAGAATGAGGGTCTCCTGGTGTCGTGGACATTCAAGGACAGACCAGACCTGAATCTCTCTGTTCTTCCGAGACTTCAGCCTCATGAGGTGAGCAAATGATGGGAGGCCAGACTCAAATAGAGGAAGGTCAGGAGGGGCAGAAACAGCACTGAGCCAGGAAGAAGGCCACTGCAGAAGGGAAAGATTGGCAGCTCACTGTTGCAGCCCTTGTGGGCAAGGAAAGGGATTCTTTCACCTTGGAATCGGTGCTAGCTCAGTTGTACCAAAACAGCGCAGCCTCAAGAGAGCCAAGGCAGTACCAGTGCCGGTTGTCTGAGTTTCACGTAACATCTGAATGGGAGTATGCATAGCAAAAAATGCTTTCTGTCTACGTAGGTGCTCCCACTATTGTTGCCAGAGTTGCAAAGACGAGCTGCTTTTTTTTTCATTTTTTTTCCTTTCTTTTTTTTTCTTTTGCAAAATTACTGTGTGCAGAGCCCATGGGTATTAGTGGTTTAACAAACTAAACACAGATGTGCTTGTGCTTCCATAGCATGTTCAGTTCAGGCCCTCTGATCCAAATGGGTGTTTTTATTGGCACCCTTGCTGCCTTATTCAGAGTAGATGTAGGAATCTGGTTGCTATCCTGAAAGTGCAGCAGTGGCATCTCACAAAGTTGTGAGGATGTGACAAACTGTAAAGGCTGTATTGTCAAAACTTGCAGTGGGATAGACTACAGATGTAAAGTTTTAATTTATCTTATTTAGGCAGCTTATGTTTGCTTGAAGCTCTTACACAGAAGCTTTAAGCACTGGGGAGAAAGAATATAGCATGATACAGGAAGAGTGTGACCCTGGGAGAGAGGCCGTGCAGAGCCTTGGTGGCTTAGGCAGCTGGAGAATCCAGCTGTATAAGGAGAAAATGAGTCTGCCTCTTTATCACTTTGCTGCATTTCCTTTTGATTTACGGAGAGAAGAATGAAGGAAGAGTGGATCTGTCCACCATAAAGGATCTGATAGAGGATACCATTGTCAGCACGCAGCCAGCCATGATGGTGAATCTGAAGGCCTGCACTGCAGGGGCCATTGCGGTAAGGCTCTCCTTGTCTTTCTTGTGCCTTTAACGCTGTGCCCTGGCGTGTTTCTGAGGGCTGAGGCTTAGGCAGGAACCCAAGGGTTGAATCTTGCTCCAAGGATGGGCAGCAGCCACATCCTTGCCTGCACTGTCACAGGAATGGAGTATGTGACCCAGGGAGCAGGAAGAATTAGAATTGCTCTGAAGAGCAGTTGTATTTGTATCTTGTTTCTGAGACTTGGGTGCCAGCCACTTTGAGGTGAAGCCAGACTACCTGAGACAAATCTGTGTTTTAGCAGTCTCTCTGTTGCTCTGAACACTGGGGCTCCGGGGCAGTATTTACAATCATGGAACAGTCCAGAAACTGGTTGAAGAGGAGCGATAGGGAGGGAATTTGGACTGAGAGGTCAGGGAGCAAATGCAGGTGAGCACAGGATAGATCCTGAGCAGTACAGTCTTTACTGAACTGAGTGTTTAGTCTTCTTCACCTCCCCTTCTAGCAGCCTGCGAGCTGATTCTTGACTCTCTCTTTCCCTGTCTGCTTTATAATATCTGAAAAAATAGTGGGCCTGCTGCAGGCTACCAGCTCTGGAAACCTGCAGCTTCTCTTGACAGCTCCTCGGGTATTCCTGTACGTTGGTGTGAGGAGCTAGTTAGGCCATGCAGAGACTAATGCTGTGCGTCTTGCTGCTGTCTGCTGGTGAGTGAACGATAAGGCATCGGTCTTGCTCTCGTCATTCCTCAGGTATGCAGCGATAAGGTGACTCGAGAGCCCCCATCCAGTGTGGCAGCCCCTCTGGGGTCTAAGCTGTTGCTCCGGAATCTGCAAGTGCTGAACTTGGGCTGCACAGGGAAGGCAGGTAAGCATGAAGGCATTGCTAGATCTCCAGTGGGAAGTGCATAGATTGTGAGGTTAGAGAAGTGGAAGTTTTAGATGGGTTTGAATGGAAAAGATGTGCATTGTGTTGAGAAGTGCACACGTGCTCTCTCTTCTTCTGTGGCAGGAGTTGGGGAAATACACTGTGTGGTGGAGCTAGACAGCCCTCTGCAGCAGAAATGCACAAAGCCGGTGAAAGCTGGTGCTGCAGCAGAGATGGAATGGAACGAGGAGCTCTTTCTGTAAGTGGCAGCCCTCCTTCTGGCTGGGGCAGCAGAGGCAGGCTGGCACAGCCTCTGCGTGTCATTCCTGCTGTGCAGTAACTGATGCAGACAGTGTAGAGGTGAAGTCTGCACCTCAGGGCAGTGTGCATCTGTGCTGCCCATGTGTTGGGCTGCCAGGCAGTTCTGCTGATCAGCTTCAGCCCGCGTATCTAGTCCCTTGCTCTCCTGAACGCTGTGTTTTGACTGGATGGACAGAAGCACTGATTACGGGAGTGTGGGGGAGTGGCAGGGGGAGAAGGCCTGGCATTCACAGCCTTCCAGACAGCCTTTTCCAGCTTCCCTAGACAGTCTGCACAGTGCTGCATGGGACATGAGCTTGAATTCTCTTCTCTGCAGCATGCCCAAGGCACGTGGGTTTGAGGGAGAGAAAATATGCAATGGGGTTGTTTACTCTGTGGCAGTTCTGCAAGACCAGCCTGTCTGTTTCTGTTTCAACAGGGAGTTGGGGCCTAGAAGTAAAGAGCTGAAGCTACGAGTGCTGGGGAGCGATGGCAGAGGAGAGAGTGAGTATGGGCAGCCATAAAAGGGATTCTATTACTGGAAGACAAAGAGCCTAAGGGACTTTGTGCTTTGAGTCTGTGGGTCTTCTGTCTTGGTGCGATGTGTTGTGAACTCTGGAAAGGATGTTCATACTCCATAATGTCCACTCCATTATATGGACCCTTGTGTGAAATAACTCTTGAGTCTGTTCGTAGTTGCACGCTGTAAGGGTGAGACGGGAGCACCTTCTGGACTCCTGGCAGAGACAGATACGCAAACACAAGGCACACTATGGTTGATACTGAGCATTTATTACCTCTGCCTCTGAGTTGAGCTTCCCCAGCGATTTCCCGATTGAGGCAATAATGAAGCAGGAGAGTCCGTGGCACCACTGAGTGTCGGTCCATGGCGAGGAATGCGAGGGCGGGGCACTAGATGAAGTTTTTATGTACTATGCACATGCGCCGTAAGCATATTGAGCTCATCGTTATTCTTGTTTCAAAGCCCAGGTGCAGCACCACACTGGCACAGGCTCAACCACGTGACTATGGGTCAATGTGCCCTGTTGATGCTCCTTTTCCCACGAAGCAGTCTGGCTGGCTTCTGTCACCTGTCTCCTTGACATTCTTCCGCATTTTCCCATACACATGCTCTTACTGATCTTTCTGGTACCTGGGAGGCTCCCACAGCCTGTAATTCTCCACCCAGAAGTGGAGAGAAGGACACAGGGATTTTTCCCCTTGTTTTGCAGAGGGCTTGTAATTCTGTTCATTTGCACTCAGTTAGGGACTAGCCGTAGCATCTGTTTTTGAAGAAAGCCACAGAACCAAACCTTCTTTAACTCAGTTGATTTGTGAATCAGTAAAGCAGAGGGGCCCCTGCCGAACCTGGGAGCTACTGGAGTCTTGGGGATCTGCTTTATTGGCCCACAGAGCTACTTCCCAAGAGCAGGGGGAGTTTGGAAGAGCTCTAAGTTGCTGAGGTTCTGCAGCGTGTTTTGTTTTCCCTTTTTGTCTCACAGATGTGCTGCTGGCACATGCTACGCTTTTGCTTGACTCTTTGGGCAAACAACCGTCTGGAAGACAGGTCTGCTTGCTGGCTCCGGGAGCTGGGCAGTCATTGGCAGCTGAAGCTACTATTATGTTGGAGGTGAGCTTATGACTTTATAAGCTCTGCAAATGCATGCCCCAGAATCATTTATGGTGCTAG
This sequence comes from Dromaius novaehollandiae, assembly GCF_036370855.1. Taxonomy (NCBI): domain Eukaryota; kingdom Metazoa; phylum Chordata; class Aves; order Casuariiformes; family Dromaiidae; genus Dromaius; species Dromaius novaehollandiae. The sequence goes on along the minus strand of NC_088118.1, from coordinate 337,752 downwards.
TCCTTCACTGGAGACTAGCGTGCTAAGGCCTGGGCATGCTGTAGGGGACTGGCAGATCCCCAGGCTGAGGAGGGGTGTCACCTTGCACCTTGTTTGCAGTTCCTGAGCATCCCTCCATTCAACTGACACCACAGTGAGGATGGCTTCTTGGTGCCTCACCTCGCTGGTGGGAGGAAGGCTGATATAGTGCGAGGGGTCTAAGTATCTTCCTGGCTAAGCACGCTGCCCGGGTCTGCACCGCTCTGATATAGGTGCTAGTTGGAGTCTTTGCTGCCTACAGGAGACGGACTATCTCAGACATTCAGAAGGGGCAGGCTTACTAGGTGGAGACCAAGGTGCATGATGGCTTGTGGGAGTATCGAAAGTATTGAGCAGTAGCTTTTGTCATCCATATTGCCTACTTTTCCTACTGGGAGGAGGAGAGCCTCATCTGACTTATGGTTTATTCTTTGTAGCTGCTGTACCAGGAGTGTCCTGCATCTCTGAATGCTCAGCATGCCACATCTCTGCGTACAAGCATCACCCCCACCAAGAAGGTTGAAATGGACCGGACCATCATGCCCGATGGCACCATCGTGACTACTGTCACCACAATTCAGTCCCGGCCCAAGGCAGACTGCAAGCTGGGTAAGGCTGCCCTAGAACAGGCATCTTGTACAGGTGGCTGCTATGGGGGCACAAAATTGGCTGTGATATTCCCAAAGCTATTCACTCAGGCGGTAGCCAGACCGCCTAGCCATTGTATGATGTGGTTGCTGCTGACTGGCATCTTGAACAGTGGATGGGTGGGCAGCACTTTTGGCTTCTGGGCTGGCATGTGACCATCATTGCTATTCCTTTCCTTTCTTGTGGCTGGCTGGAGAACTGTATGTGGCTCCAGAGGAGGGAACTGGTGTAGCACGATGTTTAGGGAGAGATGTGAAAGGGATGAGCCTCTGTGACGTGATTTGGTGGCAGGAGGCCCCGACTCTAATTTTGTACCTGCTGCTGCAGAACTTCTGCATGATGTTGTGCCACATGGAGTCAGCCACTCCAGGCTCTCTGCGCGTGCTCGAGGGCGTGTGAATTCCATTTCATAAGTTGGTGAACTTGCCCAAGCTTCGTGTCTACTTACTGCTAATCTTGTATCTCTGTCTCTCCTTCACCACGAAGATTCACCATCAAGGTCACCATCCAAGGTGGAAGTGACTGAGAAGAAGACAACGGTGCTTTTGGAGAGCAGCTGTCCTCGCAGCGCCTTGTCCAGTGGTAGCTGTAAGTGCTTGGAAGCTTGAGAGTCTTACTGGAGCAGTGATGTTCTTTAGCCTTTCTTGGAGACAGGGTTGGTGAGGCACATCACCCATGTCCCTGTATGGGTGACTTAGCTCATCTGCATTTGCTGTGGAAGAGAATGTCCAAGTGCTTGAGTGGAATGGGGAGAGGAGTTAGATTCCACCATGGCTCTCCAGGCCCTGGCTCTGGATGTTCCCTTGCTTGACAAGAACATCCTCAAGCCATCTGGACCTAAAGAGCTCTACTAGCCCTATGCTTGGGTGACTGATTGTCTCCAGGGCACAGTGCTGTGGCTGTTCTGACAGTTTGCAACAGAGGCTGCCTGGCCTCTGGGAAGTCTTTGGAAGTCTATGTTGGGGGTGGGTAGTGGTGATATGCCTGGTGGGAGCTCAAACTTCTCAAGTGCCTGGAAGAGCTGAGAGCTATGTGGAGCTTCCTTCCTTCAGTTTATTCAGACAAGTCTAATAAGTACTGTTCTCTGCTGTCACGCACTTGTAGTTGCCCATTAAAAGCATCGTGGTCAGCAAGTGACCTTTTGCCGCTGCTAAAGAATGCTGTTTGTATTCTCCTTGTGCTCAGGGGACAGCCATATGCCCAATGGCTTGGATCCGGTGGCTGAGACAGCGATCCGGCAGCTAACTGAGACAAACAACAAGCCTGCCAAGAAGACCCCAACAAAACGTAGCACGTTAATCATCTCAGGAGTTTCCAAGGTAACTGGTAGTGTGGGGACTCCATCTCGATTCTGGGAGGTTGTTTCTAAGAGTATGTTTGTGAAAGCAGTCCTTCCCGTAGGGAGCAGTGTGGGAGGGCATGCTCCAGCACAGAAGACTTGCTCAGCAGAATCATCCTGCTGCTTCCTTGCAGCTTGTTGCTGCTTCCCAACAGGTGTCAAAGGTACTTGGCCGGTCTGCAGTGCAGCTGCCAGTGGCAGTTCACAAGGGGCAGCAGCAGAGAGGGAAGCTGCTCTTGTAGCCGGTTGGGAGCCTCGTAGAGAATCTAAGGAGTTATCCTGGGACTTGCCTATGGGAGCGAGGGAGGTGGTGCGGAATACTGATACGTTCCAGGATGTTTCAGCACAAAAAGCAGAGACTGCGTCTCAGTGCTTTCTAGCACTGAGGAGCTGAACGGGACAATCCGTGTGTAGGTATGGATGGAAGAGAAGGGATGAATTTTATCTTCTAGGCCCTGTCTTCCTTTTTGTTTGCCCTTTAACCCCTTCCAGGTACCTATTGCCCAAGATGAAATGGCACTTTCTCTGGGTTATGCTGCATCCATGGAGGCCACCGCATACCGGGATCCTGTAGCGGCAGATGCAGCTGACCAAGTGCATGATTCTACCGAATCATCACAGCTGTTCGAAGCGTCGCTGTCAGGACAAAGAGCCAGTCAGGAGCTGGATGAGACAACGCGATCGGACATCTCTGAGAGACCGTCAGTGGAAGATGTTGAGTCTGAAACTGGCTCCACGGGAGCCCTGGAGACCAGGAGCTTGAAAGATCACAAAGGTGAGGATGTGCTATTGGATGGTAACTAACATCAGTCTGTTGCGCTTGAGGATGAAACGATGGCTGAGTATCCCACCAAAGTGTGGATTTGCTACCAGCTTTTGGCTTAGTGATGGCTGGCCTCCACCAGAGCCCAAGAAGAGCCCATCTCTCTCTTGCTCTCCCCTTTGGAATGGTCCAAACGTCTCTATTTGCGGGTGTCCAATTACTTGAGGGTCTCAAGATTTCTGTGCTCTGTTGGATGGGAACCTTTTACAGCTTGCCGAGAGGCATTTTTGACTCTCTGGCCTCTGGGTGTACAGATCAGGCACGTGTACTCATGTCTGCAAATAACGATTCCTCCCCAGAAGTCTACAGCACGTGGCACAGAATGGGATGCCATACAAAGTAGATTGTGCAGGCCTAGATGCCCTCCCTCTTTCTTCATTATCACCTTTGTTAATATCAAAGTAGCTAGCACCCCTGCCCTGTAATGCCATAGGATGACCCCATTAACTCCCTCCTTTAGCAATAGAGCAGGTCTGCCCTGATTGAGCTATTGTTCTAGACTTTCTGGGGCTGTCAGTTAGGCAGGCCTTATGCCTTGGATTTCTTTGCTTGTGACCATGACATTTGCAGCTAGCTACAAACTTACATAAACAAAAGCAACCTCAAAATCTCAATTTCTCAGAGTACGGGGATGGGAGAGTCTTCAGCATTTTGGAGTCTGTGCCCTGGTACCATTTGAGCTGTGTCGGTCCCTTGTTCGCATATCAGCAGGCAAAAAGATGTGCGGCCCAGACTCCCGAGAGACCTGGTGGGCAGGGGGAAGAAGAAGAAATTAAGCCCCTCTGTAGGACATACTGTTGCAACATTGTTTCACGTGCAGGTTTTGGATATGCCTTTTTGTTCCCTTTTAGAGCTGACAGTGTCTCCATCCCGTCCCACCTCTGTGATTCATCAGGAGCCATCGCTGTTTTTTGTCTCCAGATCTGGGTGGCTTGTGAAACTGCAGCCGTTGTGCTGGAGGCTTGGTGACTAGCTAATCTGGGTGCCATTAACACAAGCCAGTGTGAGAGGCTTTTTCCATGCTGTGTGTTCCGGCTGGTGCCTCCACACCCACACATTCCCACTCATTTTTTTATTCACAGCAATCTTACCTTTCTGTTACAATTCTCTGCAATTCTGCAGAAGTGAGGACCTTGTTGGAAAAGGAGTTTCAGAGTGGCAGGGGACATGTGACAATGTGTTCAGTGAAACAGCTTGCTGGTATTGCGTTCTGTCCTGAATGCACACTTTGCCTTGTGTTTGGGAGCTGGGACTCGCTGACTTGCTGTGTGCTTTCACTGCTCAAGGTGTGTGAGGTCTTTGATTACCACTCATTTGAGAGTGGCCCAAAAACAATGCATATTGACACCGAGACTTGCCAGGGCAGGATACCATTGTGCTTTCCTTCTGCTTCTTCTGTCTCTGCAGTTAGCTTTCTTCGGAGCGGTACCAAGCTCATCTTCCGGAGAAGGAGCAAGCAGAAGGAAGCAGGCCTGAGCCAGTCGCATGATGACCTGTCTAACGTCAGCACCAGCTCTGCCACCAGGAAGAAAGCTGGCAGCTTCTCCCGCCGCCTCATCAAGCGCTTCTCCTTCAAGTCTAAATCCAAATCTAAAGCCAGTGACAGCACAACAACAGGTGAGAACTGAAGGAGGGAGAAGTCAGTCAGAAAGATTGCACAGAAACCCTTTTCTCGTCTCTTGTCTTCCCACTCCACGGTATCTGTGACCTACAGTCCAGTTTCTTCCAGTGTTGGCTGAGGGAAGACACCCCAGTGCTTTACAGTGTTCGGGGAGCAAAGGCGTGGTGAACCCAGGGCTTAGGCTGCTCGCCTGCCTTGGCTTGGCCTTCTCTGACTGTTGTGACCCACTGTGCTCTCCTGAGAAATCCAGCTGGCATGCTAAACCGCACAGGGGTCCCCGGAGCTGCAGAAGTGACTATGCGTAGCCATCCAGCTTCATCTGACCCCTCCTGGAAAGAGAAGGGACCCCTCATGTGACAGCCTCGGAGTTAAAATTTGGGAGACTACCAGAATAGCTGCCTCTCCAAGAGGTGCGGGATGCAGCCCTGTTTGGCTCTTCTGGTGGGAGAGAATGGTGCAGTCACTGGCAGTCTAAATGTTTGCAGTACTTCTGCTGCGTGCAAAGGCCGTAACCTGACTGAGGTGCGATGTGGTGTGGGGCAAGGTGTTCCTGGGCTGTGAGCTATCAGCAGAATGAGCCGTGGTTCTCCACCCAGCTCTGCTGTCGGAATGGTCTCTGGTTCAGAGAGTGCCGAGAGGTGCTTGCTTTCTCTTCTGTTCTGATGAAGAAAGGAGTCTCTGAGGAGAAGGAAGTCTTGACCACTGGGCAAGATTCTAGAGAAGGCCAAGCCCTTGCAAGAACATCTGGTCACTGCTGTCAGTGCTGCCACCCTCTGACGCCAGTCTCCTCTGTACCTGTATTCAGGAATGGGGAAGGGACTGTGCCTCCATGTGTGTCTTCTTGTACGAGTGGACTTTTTTTCCTTAAGAGGTGGTAGGGAGTGTTACTGGTGAGTCACTGGGAAAGTGGATGCTGTCTTTTGGTCTCGTGGAGTGCCTGGCCTTGCATTCCAGCAGTTTTAGCACTGACAACCAGCGTCATGCTGGGAAACTGATAATGAGGGCTGCGGTGATGCTAGCGAAAGGGCAGTTTGCTGTGCAACTTGAAGCCATGTGGTGGAAAGAGTCAAGAGTTTACATGTTTTTGCTGACAGAAATGCTTCCTGTAGTAGAAGGAACCTTTTTTGATTGCATCGGATACTAGTCTGGAGGATCTGATTCACTGTGTTCAAGCAGGGTGTGTGTTTTCTTGAGGGAAAGCTGCACAGAGGAAAATCAACTGCTTGTGTTGGAGGAGGCTTTTCCATTTTAAATGCATGGTTTTCCACCACAACACCCATGTTCCGAATGTCCCCTGAGGCCCTGTTTGGATCAGTGTAACAGCAGTGTTTGGGAAAAATGCTTGCATCTTGTAGGAGCAAATGGTTTGAATGGAAGCTCTCATTCTTCTGCAGGATGTAGACTTAATAGAACAGAGCAGAAGGGAGAAAATCGCAGTGAAGAGCTCACCTAGGCCTCCCTGGATTCTCTAGCTCTGCTGTCTTACGGTAGCTCCCAAGATGGGGAGTGTCGCTAGTCCTCATGCAGGATGTGACCAATTTAAAAATTACAAGTTCTCTCAAATCGTGTGTGAAACAATGCACTGTGTGATTCAGAAAGACAAATCCTGGCTTACTGGTGTCGCCATCACGGGACATATTGAAGGACTGGAATGGGCTTGGTGGCATGCCACCGTGAAAGGATTTACAGGTGGGAATTTCAGGGCCTATGTTGAAGGTGTCTGGAATTAGGGAAGGCCTGAGTCACCTGGGGCTTGGATTGAAAGCACTGATGTGTGCCAAATGAAAGGACTCTCATTCCTGTTTTTCCTTCTGATTTCCCACTGGATTGGGCATGCATGATAAAACAGACTGGTCCAGCTAGCTGACCAGGAATCTCTTCTCCATCTATTTTTTTTGGTCCAGAAGTCTTTCTATCATTCCCAACCTCTTTAATGTTTTTTTTTTATCCCTTGTTTCTTTTTTTGCCAGCAAACTGCTGTGGGTAGGCCTTTGTCGCTTTGCTCACAGCTCTCTTTGCTACAGATGTCAGAGCGCTCACTACTAGTCACTGAAAATCAGTTTTCTTGATGGAGTTGGCCAGTTCCTGCTGCAGCACTGTTGGAAATTGGCAGTCTGCATCTAGGCTGTTAGGAGCTCAGCTGTCGGTCTGGAAGCAGGCTTCCTTCTCTGGATCAGTGTCATGCGTGGCAGTGTCATTCACAGGTGCACCCTTGTTCCCAGAGCTCCAGGGTTTGGTTCCAGTTTGGCATTCCCTTTTGCACTATCCCTGCTATGACTCTGCCTCTGCCACTCACATTACTTGAATTCTCTGTTTCGTTTTGTTAGATTTTGAGGTTGCTTTGAATGAAATGCACTGAACCTAGACAGTGCTGCATCGCTATCGGAATGGCCATGAAACCTTGCCCTAGAAATGCTAGCTTGAATTGACAGGAACTTTAAGAGAAGTCAGCAGCTCTCCAATTATGGGCTTAGCATTTGACCTTTCATGATTCAAATTCAAGATTTGGGTTTTTTTCTTTAAACTGTGAGCAGAGTGAGTTGTCTCAGCGTGTGGAGCAGCTGGTGGTGAATATCCAGAGCTCACACCTGCACATCTGAAACTCAGCTATGGCATTTGAGTACATCACAAGGGCTGCCAGGGATAGTGAGTATTGTCCTCTTTGGTATAAACCTGATGTGGAAAATGTCAGCAAGTTTTGTGTCTGACAAATGCATACTTAGGTTGTAATCAGAACACTTTGGTCTGCCTGAGAGGAAGGAGGCAATAGGAAACCTAGAAGTAAAACCAAAACTAGAGTTCTTCATCAACCTCAGGAGACTGAGGTTCTCTTTGAAGCTGTGTTAGATAGGCAGTTCCTGCAATACATATGTGGGCTTTACAACACATACTGAATTTGTTCCCAGCTTGTTGGCTCTGGGATACTCCTGCAGATGAATTGCGGTGGAATTGCTGTTTTGATTTTGAGCTCTGACCTGGCAGAAGAATCATCTGGAAATATCTTGCACTGTACTCTATGGAATGAATGCAACACGAGATGTGGAGTGGTTGGTGTATATTTCCCCTTGAATTTTGAGCAGTGCTTTTTATCATGGGCAGTAAACTGAACCTGAAAGTTTGCATCTGGTTAGATTGCTTGCAAAGGAAAGCGTTGTCCTCAAGTTCAGACAGAGCACTGCCCCAAACATTAATTCCCACATCTGTCTGTGCGTTCTAGTGGAGATGTGCGTTGTGCTATATGATTGTTTCTCAAATTTCTGCATTATAGAACTGATCTTGCAATCTCTTCTTATCTACTGAATGTTCCCCACGAGTGCAGAATCTTTTTCAGAGTATCTGGGTAAATGGGTGACTGAGGAACCAAGGGGTAGGGGGAACAATGCTCAATTGTGTACACTTGGTGTTTTTTAGTTCTGGTATGTTCCTGCTTCGTGTGCTGTTCCTTTATCTTTGTATCCCTTAAGAGTTTCCTTTCTCTCATGCACGTTTTTTTTTTAATCCTCCAAGTAGTAGGTGGCTGGTTTTGTTTGCCCTAGCCACATGAGCCTGTGTGAATCTCTTGGGAAGCCAAGAATGGTAAGTGTGTGTGTGTGTGTGTGTATGACATTATTGGCATGCCAAATCATTCTTCTAACCTGATCCTTTCAGAAGGAAAGGGAAGGTCATGTAAGTCTTTGCCCTCCAAAAACTGCTGTTTCTCCCCTAAAACTGGTGCATAAAGAAATCTCTTATGTGTTTAATCTCTGTTTGTGCTTCTTGCTTTAGGACAAAAGAAATTCTGTTTCGAAGTTTGAGATCTGCTGTTCCCTATTTAACTTCTGTGTACTCACACCCTCATCTTGGTGCCATTGCAGAGTCTGTGGCATTTCGTAACAACAGGGCTTGAAGCAACTCCGGTGTGCAGAGCAGTCTGCCATCTAACTTTTAGACTGAAATGAACCGTGGGTGCTATGTGGCTGCCTCAGGGTAGGCCCAATACTTGCACGTCGTGAGATTGGTCCTTGATCAAATATGTGGGGGAAGAGGAGTGGCAGGGAGGTGGGCTTGATCACAGAGGGGTTTCTGAAATAGTTCAACCTGCTTATGAGGGCCTGTGTTCCAAATGCTGCATTTCACTGCTGGCTACACAAGTTGAAAGGGTGACTGTTCAATGAAGCCAAAGTAAACTTTTTATTTTCTGTCTTGGCTGAACAGAGTTACTAGAATTTACCCGTACTGTGTATTTTTACTTCCCTGAAGAAAATAGATTTCTCTAGCTGTATGCTTGTAAGTATATTTCTGTCTGGATGTACCCTCTTCTCATGTTTTGGTAAGGCTTTTAAGAATCTCTCTGGCGAAAAAGCCCTTGGCATCTGTCTGCAAGGGATATCCTCCCGAGGCAAGAGAAACCATGTGCATGAATGAAGGGAACTGCAAAGAGCTCAGTGTTTTAGGGGAACTATAGGCTTTAGTGTGATGGATGTGTGACTGAGGCCTGATATTTGGAGGGGAAGGTCAAAGGCTACTTATTTGCGGGGGGGAGGGAGAGGGAGGCACAGTGCGCACATGCATTTGTGTTTGCATGCACTTGTAAATAGAGCCTGCTCTGTGAAGACCTGTCCTGGTCACAGTGGGAAGTGACTGAAAATGAGAGTGGCCTTAATAGCTTCTGTGGTGTCCACGAAATAAATTCAAATAGACCTTACTAGAGGTGGGCTTGTAAAAGGAAATCCGACTTTTGCATCTGCTAGACCCCTCACACTGCTTATGTAGTTGAGGCTGGGTTTTTAAACAGGTTAGCTGAAGTGCAGGAGAGGGAGGGGAGACTAGTTAGGGAGAGAGCGGGTCAGAAAACCTAGTGCCGCAGGGAGGAGCATAATGAAAACTTCAGATTGATGTAAAGGAGCAGTGGGCATGCTCTGCTTCTAGACTAGAAATGTGTCCGTATGGCAATGTGTACGCTTAAAACGTTTTTGTTCTGCTTTCTATCTTTAGTGACATTGCTTCCTATGACAACTACTCTCAGTTCATTGTTTGCTGATCCTACAGAGAGATCATTTCTGGGCAGCTCTCAAAATACTTGAATGTTGGGTGGGTGGCGTTTGTGTGTTTTGGAGTCTTTTGTCCTGTTCTCCCCTTCCTCCCCCTAGTTCACAATGAGTATAATGATCTCAGTGGTGGTCCAACTTCTGGAAAAGGTCTTTGTGTATTTGTGATATCACAGCTCCTTTTACAGGCATGACTGCTCTACAACACCTTTCCTCGTTTGTACAGGTACTGGACCGAATATCCATGCTGAATCTGAGTTAGTGCCCCACATGTGCGTGCTCTTTTGTACTTGGATGCCTTCTCTCTGGGGGGATTATTTTAATCCCAGATGGTTTAGAGGAAAAAATAGGAACTGTTTAGCTATTTAAGAGATGACAACTAAAAAAAAAATTAATTACAGACTAAATGAATGAAATTCAGCACCTTTGTAAATGTTTAAGAAGAATTCCATTGCTGTGTAATGGCCGAACCTGTTAACTTATTAAACTACATGGAAGTTGCAAACCTGATCTCGAGTCTCGCTTCCTACCTGCTGGAGTGTAACGAGGAAAGCTTCGGCTTTTTAGAAGTCCCGGCGCTGCGGGCCGGGGGGGCGGCGGCGGCCGGGAGCAGGGGGCCGGGTCGCACTCACGCCGGCGAGGAGATCGGCACCCGGCCCCGTTTCTCTCAGCAGCAGGGGCGAGCGCGCAGCGTGGACGAGTTTCTTCTCGCCGCCGGGCGAGGCGATGCGCCCCTTCGGGATGACCCTGCGCCGGTCCTCCAGAACGAAGCACGTTATTAAATAGTAGTCTTAATAAAATTATAGGACAATATGCAACGCAATGGCCTGAAATTTACCCTTGATATTAGCAGATTTAGGGAGTAGCGTTAGATGACATACTGTTTTACAACCGTGGCATATTATGTTTGGACAGCCCATGGCCTGGTGTCCCAATGCATGACACCCTAAGGATCCTGAAGGAGATCAGTGGAAATGGGTAAAAACATTACAACAGGAAAAAGAAGAAATTAAGGATCTGGTAAAGCAGTAAAAGTGACAAAAAGGGGGGGGGGGAATGGGAAATTAACTTTCAAATTTGTATATAATTTCCAATATAGGGACCAAGTAACGTGTTTGAACCTGGATGAAAATCAACATGCTTTAGAGCCAAAATGGTAGAGGCCCTATTACGTTTCCAGGACAAGTCCTGTAACACATCAACTAGATGAGGACAATGGTAAATGTAAGTGAGTTTGTGTTTCTCAGCTGTGCCCCTGCAGGGGTGAAAAAATGATGGACTCGAATGTGATTTTGCCAAGAAGGTGGACAGCTCCTGAAAGAGCAGACTTAGGCGGTTTAGTTTGACTCCCCCACCCTGCTCCCAGAAGAAATCCCATCTCTGGAAAGCCGAAGGGGAAGGTAAGGCTTGCTCTGCTCAGTGCCTTGGCCCTAACATCAGGCAACGTGAACAGGAGCCAGTTGGGCTGTGAGTTGCACAGGTTTTTCACTGACATTCTGTGCCATATAGTAACAATTTTAGCAGTTGTATTATGTTATTGTAACACTGTACTATTATAAATGGTGCTAATTATAGACCTCCAGCATTAATAATAGTAATTGAATTAATAATGAACATAAGCCATCTCTTTGAATGAACATTGCTTGCGGTGTGTGCCTCCCCTAACTTGATCCCTGATCACGGTAAAAGGAATTGTCAACAGCGTAAGTGCGGAAAGGCTGGATGCTGCTCAGCAGGGGACCGTTTTTGCAAGCTTTGTCCTTTCACTCCTGCATCTGCCTGTGGAAGGTAAGCAGTCTCGACCAGCTTCATCTCAGCTGCGTACTGGGATAAGAGGCGGGAGCCTGGGGGAAGAGGGTAGGAGAACCCGAGAGTTTCAGAACACTGTTCTGTTGGATCTGTCAGCGTGTTTAATCTGTGCGTGCGTGAATGAGCTGCATCTGTATCATTCACACACAGGTTATTAATTCATAACTCCTGAGTCGGAGCAATACTTGAGAGGTCGTATCAGAACCTCAGTTGCTTCTAGGCATTCATAAAGTTTCTAGCTTCTGAACAAAACAAGTTTGGGAAGCCCGTGAAAGAGGCTTCTGATTTTATCTTGGCTTTATACAGTTCTGAGGCTTGTGCTTACACAAGCCACTAACTACCCCTTTTATGTACAGTCTGAGTTACAGGATCTGTGGGTGTTTCATCCATTTTGGGTTTTTTTTTTTTGTTGTTTGTTTGTTTGTTTGTTTCCCTCCACGCATCTTGTTTAGTGGGGTCAGGGGAGCAGCCAGCCTGCCAGCCTATCCATTAGAGCTCTTCTGGAGAACAACCCACTCTTTGGCTCATCTGCTGGCCAGCCCTTGAGAAGCTTTGGCGTATGAGCCTTACAGTTCTCTCTGAGCGCAGTCAGTACCTCTTCCCCTTCGGCCTTTTCTTATAGTAGCTATGTTTCAGTTGTGCTTAAGGAACGCATTTGTTCTTGTGCGTGTGGCTTTTTTTTGGATGACATTTAACCACCGCTCATCCTGATGCTTGAGTTAAACTTCTGGGTATTGTCCGTACCCAGCGATACCTCACTTCTGTACAGTTTTCTGGTCTTTTTTCCACCCTATCAATCCACGTGTCATGGTGTATAGGTGTCTTACCTTACAAGGTGGCTAAAATATAATGATTAATAATTCAATAACGTAATTAATTTCACAATTGGGTATGTAATAAGGTGAAAAACACAGTTCCCTTTTGGCTGCCATCCCTTAATTATGCCACCAGTGCGCATTCAGTGAGCTGTTCTGCCTGCTGTACCGTCCTCTTCAGTTCCCCTGATCACCAGGTGTTCTTCCAGCTGCTGCTTTAAGAATCTTGAAGAAGAGGTACATTTTGAACACTGATTATTGGGTAAATTGGAACTCCTTTCCCTTCTGCTGTCCTGGTTCCTCCCTCCGTGAAGTCAGCAGGTTCCAGTAGTGTTTGTAGTCTCAGGGCAAAAGTCTTTCACAACTGGTGTTTTACAAATATGCGGTTGTTATACTTTGGGTTTTGCTCTCAAAAGAGAGAGGTGGTTGCGTAACACAGTAATGCCACAGTCTACAGTACTTGTAGCACGATAATTGGACAAAACAGTAACAACTCTGGTGTTGCAGACCTGAAAGATACTGGTTTCCATTACAAAGTGCTAAATGTGGCTTTTGATATGTGCCATTATGCATCTGAGCGCAGTTCTGACTGGATGTGCAGAAAAGCAAGTTCCTTTTCGTAAAGCAGGGTTTTCAACTTCAAAGCGTGTTCCTTTTTGCAAGGATACTGCGTACTGCTTTTTCCAGACTTGAGAAGACGGTTCTCAGATTGAACAGCTTCTTTGCAGGGATTAGTATCTGCTGCTATTTTCCTGAGGCAGGAACACGGGAGCTGTGCATTTTTACAGTGCACTAGTCATCTCAGTAACAGAAATCCCTTTGCCATCACATTGACAGGTGAGTACACACTGTGCACGTGTGGTGTTTCACGATGCCCACAACTGAGGAACCTCTGTCTTCTGCTGTGTGTAATTTTCTGCTCTTCCCAGGGCAAGGCTGTACTGAAATCCCAATATTGAAAAGCTATACGGTCCATTCAAGTACAGTGCACTGTGGGAGGCTTTTCTAGACTTAAATGATTTAGCTGGGCTTCTCATAGTTCTCCAGAACATAAGTATATTTTGTAAGTACGTGAAATGGTAGCTTTCTCCATATAGTGCACGTTTTCATGTTACAGGCAGAGATGCTGCCTTGCACGCGGGTGATCTGTTAATCACCACAGCCAGTAATAACAGGAGGGACGTGTATCTCTAGTGAGAGAAACAGCGTTTCTCTTGTTTCTGGGTGGAGGCACCTGTAAATTGGATCGATCTCTTTCTTCTGGTCTCTCTAACTTCGGCCTCAGGAGTTCATCTTAAGAGTTGCATCTTCCCCTTTGCAGATATTCATATACAATAACAAAATGAACAAAAACCAATGAAAGCAAAGCTAAGCAACGTATGGCTAACGCTATCCACAGGGTTAGAATGGATTACTTAGGCTTCAGTTCTGCTCAGGGGAGACAAAAATATAACACACGATTGTTATTAATACTAGCTTTGTAATCTCAGCTAGAACTTCTCCATTTTTTGCTGATAGGAAGGGTCTGACTGGAACTCTGTTTCCTTTTATTTTTCAATTTACTAGCTAATTGGTCTTAACCAGCAGTAGGGCAGTGGCCCATCTGCATGTGCATGCATGCTCTACAAGAAACCGACAGGTTCATGTTCTAATACAGATGAGGAACTGTTACATGCGTGTGCGCAGACGGACAAAAAAAGCGGCACTGACCCGGAGACGGGGGCGCGCATGCGCGCTGGGGAACGCTGCGCTCCCTGCTGCCCTCGCGCGTCAGAACAGCGGAACTGCACGCGTAAAGCGGGGGCACACAGGCACCGCGCGGAAGGGGCTCCCTGCTGCCATCGCGCGTCCAAAAACCAGTACTGCAAGCGGGGGGGGGAAGCGCAAGCGCACGGCGTTCGGACGCGCTCACTGCTGCCATCGCGCGTCCAAAGAGCGGTACTGCGGGTGTAAAGACGGTGCGCATGCGCACTACGTTCGGCGGTGCTCATTGCTGCCATCGCGCGTCCGAAAAGCGGTACTGCAAGTAAAAAAAAAAAAAAAAAAAAAAAAAAAAAAAAAAAAGCGCATGCGCACTGCGCTCCGAGGCGCTCACTGCTGCACTCCCGCGGGGAAAAAGAGGTACTGCACGTGTAAAGGGGGCGCGCATGCGCACTGCGTTGCGCGGCGCCCACTGCTGCAATCCCGCGTCCAAAAAGCGGTAATACAAGCGCAAAATAAAAAAGAGAAAAGAAAAAAAGAAGAAAAAAGGAAAAGCAGTGCATGCGCACGGAGTTCGGAGATGCTAACTGCTGCCAGTACGCGTTGAAAAGCCGATACTGCTCGAGAAAAGCAGGCGCGCAAGCGCACTGAGTTCCGCTGCGCTCACTGCTACCATCGCGCGTGGAGGAGGTGGTACTGCAGGCGTAAATGTGCCGCGCATGCGCCGTGCATTCCGCCTTGCTCACTGCTGCCATCGCCCGTCAAAAAAGCGGTACTACATGCGAAAAGGCGGGGCGCATGCGAACTGAGTTCGGTCGGGCTCATTGCTGCCATCGCGCGTCAAAAAAGAGGTACTGCACGAGTGAAGCGGGCGCGCATGCGTAATGGGTTCTGCTGTCCTCACTGCTGCCATCGCGCGTTGAAAAAGCGGTACTACATCCGTAAAGGCACAGCGCATGCGCGCTGAGTTCAGCCGCGCTCATGGCTGCCATCGCGGGGCAGAAACGCGGTACTGCAAGAGTAAAAAGGGCGCGCATGCGCATTACATTAGGCTGCGCTCACTGCTGCCATCCTGCGTGGAGTAGGTGGTACTGCACGCGAAAACGGGGTGCACATGCGCTGTGCATTCCGCCTCGCTCACTGCTGCCATCGCGCGTCCAAAATGAGGTACTACACAGGTAAAGGGAGGGCGCATGCGCACTAAATACGGCCACGCTCATTGCTACCACCGCGCGTCAGAAAAGAGGTACTGCACGAGAAGAGGGGGTGCGCATGCGCATTGCTTTCCGGGGCCCTCCCTGCTGCCCGCTAGCGGGAAAAAAACGGTACTGCACGCGTAAAGGGGGCGCTCATGTGCACTGGATTCCCCGTGCTCATTGCTGCCCTCCGGTGTCCGCAGGGCAGTACTGCAGCCACGGCTGGCCGCCCCTGCGCACGGAGAGCATCGCACGCAGCCGCCGCACACGTGCGCGCTGCCGGTCGCCGTGTTCGCCGCTGCTCTACGCTCTGTCGGTAACGGTAAGCGCAGGGGCCGCGCTCGTGCCCCCTGCCCGGTGCTCACGGACCGGGAGCGCTTTTCCCGAGAGGGCTTTTCCTTCTCGGTGCTTCCTGGGGGCGCGGGGACGGGCAGTGCCGTCTCGGAGCTGCTCCGCGGCGCTCTCTCCCCGGGGCAGCCCCAGCGCCTGCTCGCTGATCCCCGCCGCTCTCTCGGGCGCGGGCAGAGCAGCCTCGGGGCGCTCGCTGCTCGGCCTGAGCGCCGGGGTGGCGCGGCGGGCTGCGGTTGGCGCGCGGGAGCCGGCCGGCTGCAGCGCGGCGCTGCGACCACGCGAGGGTGGGGCCATTGCGGGTCTGGCCTGCCTCGCGCTGCGCTCCCCCCGCCCCTCGCGCTGCGCTCCCCCCGCCCCTCGCGCTGCGCTCCCCCC
The DNA here is from genome assembly GCF_036370855.1 of Dromaius novaehollandiae. Classification (NCBI taxonomy): domain Eukaryota; kingdom Metazoa; phylum Chordata; class Aves; order Casuariiformes; family Dromaiidae; genus Dromaius; species Dromaius novaehollandiae. Next base: position 322,029 of record NC_088118.1, on the reverse strand, counting down.
GCCCCTCGCGCTGCGCTCCCCCCCGCCCCTCGCGCTGCGCTCCCCCCGCCCCTCGCGCTGCGCTCCCCCCGCCCCTCGCGCTCCGCTCCCCCCGCCCCTCGCGCTGCGCTCCCCCCGCCCCTCGCGCTGCGCTCCCCCCGCCCCTCGCGCTCCGCTCCCCCCGCCCCTCGCGCTGCGCTCCCCCCCGCCCCTCGCGCTGCGCTCCCCCCGCCCCTCGCGCTCCGCTCCCCCCGCCCCTCGCGCTCCGCTCCCCCCCGCCCCTCGCGCTGCGCTCCCCCCGCCCCTCGCGCTGCGCTCCCCCCGCCCCTCGCGCTGCGCTCCCCCCCGCCCCTCGCGCTCCGCTCCCCCCGCCCCTCGCGCTCCGCTCCCCCCCGCCCCTCGCGCTCCGCTCCCCCCGCCCCTCGCGCTCCGCTCCCCCCGCCCCTCGCGCTGCGCTCCCCCCGCCCCTCGCGCTGCGCTCCCCCCGCCCCTCGCGCTCCGCTCCCCCCGCCCCTCGCGCTGCGCTCCCCCCGCCCCTCGCGCTCCGCTCCCCCCCGCCCCTCGCGCTGCGCTCCCCCCCGCCCCTCGCGCTGCGCTCCCCCCGCCCCACGCGCTCCGCTCCCCCCGCCCCTCGCGCTCCGCTCCCCCCGCCCCTCGCGCTCCGCTCCCCCCGCCCCTCGCGCTCCCCCCCGCCCCTCGCGCTCCGCTCCCCCGCCCCTCCCGCGCGGTCCTGGGCGGCGCACGCGCGGTGCGGCTTCGCGAGCCCTGGGCGGCCGGCGCACGCGCGGTGCGGCGGCGGGCAAAATGGCGGCGAGCAGCGTGGGTGTTTTCGCTAGACGGCGGCGGGCGAGGGCAGAGGCGGCCTGGAGTCGAGCATGTGGGGGCCGAGGTGAGGCGAGCGTGTGCCTTCGGGTGGCCGCGGGTGTCGGGCTGTGTCCTGCCAGCCGGGGCCGTCGCTGCGTGGAGGCGGCGGGGCGGGGGGGGGGGGGAGTCGGGCGCGGCGCCGCGCCGCGCCGGGTCTGCGCGGCGCCGGGTCTGCCGGAGCGCGGCTCTGACTCTCCCTTTTGCGTGTGTCGCTTGCAGGGCCCCGGTTCCTCCCCAGCGCGGGCCGGGTCGTGCGCTCGCCCCTGCGGACGCAGCCTGGAGGAGTGTGTACGGGGGGTGTCTGCGCGGGGGTCTGGATGTCTCCAGCAGCGGCACGGCAGCCTCGTCTGGGACGCGGGGTCCTTCGCAGCTCTTCTGGGATGCGGGGCCCTTGGTGAGTTCCCTGCTGCCTCCTCTGGTGTTCTCTGCGAGCTCATAGATCCCTCCACCTCCTCTCCCCTCACCCCCCCCCCCCCCCGCCCCGCTCCCCTGTCTGGTGGAGTGGGAGACCGGTGGCTCCTGCCGCCGAGCTGAGAGCCACGTAGGGCACCCCTGTGCGCTCCCTATGCATCTGGGATGGCACCCCTGCCCTGAGGGCCCCGCAGAGTCCCTCCCTTCCTGCAACCAGCCCCCCCAAAGCCATTAAACCACCCACAAATCCTGCCCCAACGCCCCCACAGGCCCCAAAACGCCTCCGAGCCCTGCCGCAACGTTGTCACTGACTCCAGACCTTCCCCTGCACTCTGTGCAAGGCCCCAAACATTCCTCAGACTGCTGCCAGACCCAGTGCCCGCAGCAGTGAGGCGTTCTAACAAAGATGGGGTGCGATCTGCGTCTCCGCCTCGACTCGGTCCCGCTTTAGAGAAACAGGAACTTAGAGCACTTCCTGGTGAAGAGTGTTGACGGGTGGATGCGCAGATGACAAAGAGATTTTTCTCTCTTTTCTTCTGAGCCGCCTCTGAGAAGCCTCTGTATGTGCACGATGTGGCTGATCTGGGATAATCGTGCTGTGCGCAGTGCTTAAGGAGAACATTGCCCTAAAATGGCGGGCTAAGGAATAGCCTAAAAAACCTAAAAGGCTCGGGAAAAGCCAAAGAGAACACCGATGGGCTCTGGGAAGCCCCAGTGATGCTAGCGAAAACAGCGTGGCTTTTAGGCACCTCCTCAGAGCAGCAGCAATGTCTCGCTCCAGCCTATGGGACAATGGGGACTCTTAATTACCGCCTCGAATTACCACAAGTGTTGCGAAAGCAGAAGGGACTAGGGAGCATGCAGAGCAGGTTATGGACTATATGTCAAGTTTAAACAAGCAACGAGCCCCTCTGCAAACAGAAACAGGTTTAGCCCTAAGTAATAGACGAAGGTAGCTGCGAGTAACGTGAAGCGAAGCGGTGACGTCAGTCACCCCGAAAGCCTGGGAGAAGCGGTCTGAAAATCTGGTACCCTCGCGGCCTCGGCAGTCTTTTTGGTTTGTTTGGCAGGGCAGCCCACCGAAGGGGGACGTCTCGAAGAGAAGCAGCGAGACCTGGGGATCCAGTGGTTCATTTTGGTCGTCGCCTGTGAGGCCAGCGTCCGAGCGTAAGAGGAAGCTAGGAGCTGTCTCGAAAAGGTAATAGGTGTGAAAGGGAGACAGGCAAATCGAGGGCTATCGTTCTTCCACATAGTTAAAGACTGAGAGAGTTGTCCGTTAAGTGCGCGTCTGCGAGGGTTTGAGAACAGTAACAGTAATACTGAAGCGGAATAAAAATAAGGTTTTGTGGAAGATGGCGTTAGGTAGGTATTAGGCGACGTGCCCGCCTGCCTAATAACCTAGCCCTAATTGCTGTGTGTAACGTTTCCAGACTGCTTACCCCGTGACGTATGGCGCAAAGTGCCGTATTAAGACCTTTCCCTTAAGGAAAAGAAGAAGAAAATAAAATAAAGAAAAGGGGAAAAAAGAAAACAGGGTAAAGAGAAAAAGATCATGCGTAAACCTAAGTGTTTCACTGGAAGTAAAACGCGAGTGTATCGCTTCCTTACAGAGATGGAACCCAGGACAGCAAATGCTGACGAAGAGAAGAGACGGACAAGCGTTTTCTTGTGGTTAATACCGAAGGGACGGGATGAAACGAGGAAGCCAGAATGCAGCGGCCCCTCGATATCACCAGGAACTGCTGCAGGAGGAGGCGTTCTGGCACGGGTAACTAAGGTAAGTATCGCTGATGACCGTTAGCAGTCATTTTGGCCTCCCCGAGGCAGCGCTGAGGACTAAGTAACCTGAGGGGCTCTGGCCTGGGCTAGGGCAGAAGTGCAGGCAGGCGGGATCAGGCATTTTCCTCTCAGCTCTCCGAGCTGAATCCTAGCCCCGAAGGAAAAAGCATTGGGGGGAGGCTGTCGGCTACTCGGACACCTGCCACGTCGAGGGCAGGGGCAGGAGCTGACCCTTCCCGGACGGACGGACAGACGCTGGTGCGGTGGTGACTCTTTGGGTATCGCAGGTAAGGGGAGGCACGCTGGTGCCGAGCTCCAGGGCGGTTTGCCTGAAGACGATGCCCGGGGGAGGAGGTTACGCGTTGTGTCCGGGGCTGGGAGCTGGTCCCCGAGTCCCGTGTACTTTGGAGTGCCTGCGCTTGCCAGAGAGCCCGGTGCTGTTCCCAGAGCTGCGGGGAATTTCCCTTGCGTTGCCTGGACCCTCAGGGCTCTTGGGGGTGTTTCCCCTCATCGCGAGGGCAGCCAGAGCCCCTCCAGGGCTGCGTGAGGTCCCCGAACCGCTCCCGGCTTTGCTTTTGGCACTCCGCAGTGTCGCTCGTGTGCCTGGGGCAGCCTGCAGGCGCCATCCTGTCAGCCGCGTTGAGCCCTGCGGCGTGCCTCGTGAGCCCTCTGGTGTGCGCCAAGGCCCTTCCTCTGTATTTTGGTCTGCCCCAGAGCCCTGCACTTGCCCTCTGATGCCCTCAGGACCCCTCAGTTCACATTCTGGGTTGCCCCCGAGCCCTCTGCGTGCCTTTCGGTGCGCCCCGGGGCCCCGTGTGTGTTTTGCGGCATGCCGCAGAGGTCTCTGTTTAGCTTTTTCTCCTGTCCCGGAGTTTTCTGGGTGCTTCTGGGTGTGCCCCAGGGCCCTCCTTTTGGTGCCCCCAGAGTCACTCTGTTTGCTCTATGGTTGGTTTTTTTTTTTTTTTTTTTTTTTTTTTTTTTTTTTTGGCCTTGTGTTGCACCCAGAGCTCTCGATTTGTTCTCTTGTGCTCCGCATACTCCCCTTTCCGCACTCCACACCCCAGGCAGGGCTCTCCCTTCAGCTCTCAGCAAGCTGCTGTCAGGAGAGTGGGGGTGCCTCTGCTGCCCTGGCAGCCCCTGCTGTCCCTGAAGGGGCTGATGGCCAGGCCCCCTGCCCAGTTCCTGCAGGACCACAGCTGCGGGCCCTGGGGCTGCGATGAGTGCCAGGGGGAGCTGGGTGGCAGGACAGGCCCCAGGTGGGGCTGATGGCAAGGGCAGGCCCACATTTGGGGGCTGGGGCCGCAGTTGGGGGGAGCTGGCGCTGGGGCAGGAGCTGGGCAGCGGAGCTGCCGTGGAGCACGGCAGCCGCCCCGCGGAGGAGGTGAGCGGGGCCGGGGGAGGCGTGCTGCAGGCTGCGGGTCCCGCATGCGCCGGGGGTCCCGGCGGCTGGGAGCGTCCCGGGGCCACGGAGGCGGGGGGAGCAAGGGGGTGCGCCGGGGCTGTGGTGCGGTTTACTGCGCGGTCGGGGGGGGGGGGGGGGTGTCTCCTGTGTCAGCTCGGGAGCGTGTCGGGGAGCGGGGGGAGGCGGGATCGCAGGGGGAGGCCCCGGGAGGGTCGTGGAGGGGCGGGGGCAGTGTCGGAGCTGAGGCGGGGCCGGTCGCGGGGGTGTCGGGGGAGCCCCGGGCCGGTGGTGGGGCTGGCGGGGCCGCGCTCGGGGCTCTGCGGCGGTTTCCGGGGGGACAGGGGGGAAGGGGAAGGGGGGCGGGACGGAAAGGAACGGAATGTGCCGAGGGTCAAAGGTGCCCCAGCGCTGCGGGTGGGGGGCGGGAGTTGGGGTGCGGGAATGCGGGGAGCCGTAGCTTTCGGCGCGGCATGCCGGGAGCAGTAGTCTTCCGGCACTGGGCTTCCGGGCGGCCATGTTGCCTGGCATGGCATGCCGGGAACGGTAGTCTTCCGGCACTGGGCTTCCGGGCGGACATGTTGCCTGGCATGGCATGCCGGGAACGGTAGTCTTCCGGCACTGGGCTTCCGGGACGCCATTTTCGCGTGCACGGTATGCTGGGAGGTGTAGTCTTCTCACTACAGTGGGGGCTACTGGGTGACCATGCTGCGCCTCTCGAGGTGGCCCCGGGGGGGGCGGCAGGTCCCTGCCAGCGGGGTTCCCAGCAGCCGGCCATGTGGCAGGCCAGGAGCTGTAGTGCCAGGGGCCGGTGCCTTCTCAGCCCTGCAGCAGTGGCCCGCTGGGTCTGTTCCTTACTGGACGTGTGTCACTCACGCCTGAGTCCCCACAGGTCACGGGGGACAGTGGAATGTCCCTGTCTTTCCCCGGTACAGGGCAGGAAGCGTTTTCCATCTCCGATGGTGTTGCAAGACAACCTTGGAAGCTCAGAAGGAGTGTTCCTGCTGTTTCAACTAGGCAGATGAGGAGAATCTCTGTCTCTCTGTCTCTCTGTCTCTCTGTCTCTCTGTCTCTCTGTCTCTCTGTCTCTCTGTCTCTCTGTCTCTCTGTCTCTCTGTCTCTCTGTCTCTCTGTCTCTCTGTCTCTCTGTCTCTCTGTCTCTCTGTCTCTCTGTCTCGGGAGGAAATAATTCTTTAATCAAGGCCATGCTAGAAGTGCTAAAGCCTTAAAGAAACAGTAAATCAAAATGTTTTGTTTTCTATGTAGACGTTGCCAATTTAGCAAAGGAATTCGAGGTATCCCCTAACTGAACTGTCCTCATTCTAATACAAGAAAATCACGCCCATAGGTCAGAAAGACCCGCGCCCGGGTGAAGACCCCTCCCCTGAGCATGCGTAGTTTTAAAATGGTGTGTAAGCAATATTAGAATTGTATGTAAATCACTAACCAACCGGTGTAAGAGGGAAAGTTGCAAACCTTGCAAGTTGTGTAAATGCTACTTGGAAAGCCGGGGGGGGGGGGGGGGGGGGAGTTGCGCTTGGTTTGTGGGGAAAACACCGAGCAGCCAGGCTTGCACAACTCTGAAATAAATAAGCAAATGTCTCTCCTGAGCGTGTCATTATTGGCTTAGTGCACAGCGGGCAACGAATCCGCTTTTCGGACAGCAGCGTGACCAGGCAGGGTTGTCCCCGGGGGCTGGGGCTGTCCCTCTTGGAAACGGGGAGGGCGGGGAGAGTAGGAGGGCGCTGCGGGCTCCTGGGGGTCGTAGCTTTGCTCAGGATTGGGGCCGGTTAGGCAGCTGCTGGGAGGAGTGGCGGTGCTGGGAGGGCACGGTGCGGAGCTGTCCTGCTGTGCAGCACAAGGGAAAGTCGACCAGCACCGTTGCCGTCCGAGGACCCTGGAACAGCCCGAGAGACCCTGGAACGGCCACCCCACGGACACCGTGTCACTGCCTCGCAAGGCCACTGCGTTCAGGTACGTTTGACTACATCCGGCAGAAAAAATGTAAGCCGAAGGATCAGGGCAAATAGCTGCTTGTCTAGGTTTGTTACCTAGCGACGCACTGGCAAAGCTTTTCATGAACACCCGTACTCGATCGAGTGCGTATTCATTCTGTGAATATTTATTACTGCCAGACCGCGTACGTCACTGATGCTTTAAAGCAAGTCCGTGGCGCTGGGGTAGCACGTGTAGTGGAGACTAAATGCAATAATACCTCATTTTGATGTTGTTCTCTTATACGAAAGCACTTGGAGCGGATTAAAACATTTCTCGTGCTATTTTGCTTATTGAGTGGACCCTGATACTGGGGAAAAGCTGCTGTGAAGCAGACCTAGTAGTCAGCTTCCTTAGAGAAGGCGTCTTGTCCTGTATTTGAGGGCTTCCGGTACGTTTTGACAGACAGTAGTGAGTGACGGGTTTCCTTTGGACCCCCCCCGGGGAGCAGAAAGTTCTGCCGGGAAGGCAAAATGTTTCTTGCGGCTGGGTTGGAAGAAGCTGGCTGCTGATGCAAGGCAGTGACAATTCTGGGGAGTCAGGGGAAGTTTTGAAAAGACGGTCGTTCCCTTTGCTAGAAGGCTATGCACTTCGGTTCCTAATAGCTGCAGTAATGAAGCCAGGTAAGCGTTCGGGAGGAGCCCAAGCCACTTTTGCCTAGCGAGTATTTTGCAAGGGGGGCAGGAAAGCGCTGCGCCCTGCTCCTTGCTGCCCCCGCGTGTCTGAAAGGCGGCACTGCACGCGGGAGGGGGGGCGCGCATGCGCATTGCGTTCCGGCGCGCTCACGGCTGCCCTCGCGTGTCGACAAGGCAGCACTGCAGCCGCCGGCGGCCACCGCTGCGTACGGAGACCGTTGCGGGCAGCCGGCGCACACGTGCGCGCTGCCGGTCGCCGTGTTCGCCGCTACTCTGCGCTCTGTCGGTAACGGTAAGCGCAGGGGCCGCGCTCGTGCCCCCTGCCCGGTGCTCACGGACCGGGAGCGCTTTTCCCGAGAGGGCTTTTCCTTCTCGGTGCTTCCTGGGGGCGCGGGGACGGGCAGTGCCGTCTCGGAGCTGCTCCGCGGCGCTCTCTCCCCGGGGCAGCCCCAGCGCCTGCTCGCTGATCCCCGCCGCTCTCTCGGGCGCGGGCAGAGCAGCCTCGGGGCGCTCGCTGCTCGGCCTGAGCGCCGGGGTGGCGCGGCGGGCTGCGGTTGGCGCGCGGGAGCCGGCCGGCTGCAGCGCGGCGCTGCGACCACGCGAGGGTGGGGCCATTGCGGGTCTGGGCTGCCTCGCGCTGCGCTCCCCCCGCCCCTCGCGCTGCGCTCCCCCCCGCCCCTCGCGCTGCGCTCCCCCCGCCCCTCGCGCTGCGCTCCCCCCGCCCCTCGCGCTGCGCTCCCCCCGCCCCTCGCGCTGCGCTCCCCCCGCCCCTCGCGCTGCGCTCCCCCCGCCCCTCGCGCTGCGCTCCCCCCGCCCCTCGCGCTGCGCTCCCCCCGCCCCTCGCGCTGCGCTCCCCCCGCCCCTCGCGCTGCGCTCCCCCCGCCCCTCGCGCTGCGCTCCCCCCGCCCCTCGCGCTGCGCTCCCCCCGCCCCTCGCGCTCCGCTCCCCCCGCCCCTCGCGCTCCGCTCCCCCCGCCCCTCGCGCTCCGCTCCCCCCGCCCCTCGCGCTCCGCTCCCCCCGCCCCTCGCGCTCCGCTCCCCCCGCCCCTCGCGCTGCGCTCCCCCCCGCCCCTCGCGCTGCGCTCCCCCCGCCCCTCGCGCTGCGCTCCCCCCGCCCCTCGCGCTGCGCTCCCCCCGCCCCTCGCGCTCCGCTCCCCCCGCCCCTCGCGCTCCGCTCCCCCCGCCCCTCGCGCTCCGCTCCCCCCGCCCCTCGCGCTCCGCTCCCCCCGCCCCTCGCGCTCCGCTCCCCCGCCCCTCCCGCGCGGTCCTGGGCGGCGCACGCGCGGTGCGGCGGCGCGAGCCCTGGGCGGCCGGCGCACGCGCGGTGCGGCGGCGGGCAAAATGGCGGCGAGCAGGGCGGGTGTTTTCGCTAGACGGCGGCGGGCGAGGGCAGAGGCGGCCTGGAGTCGAGCATGTGGGGGCCGAGGTGAGGCGAGCGTGTGCCTTCGGGTGGCCGCGGGTGTCGGGCTGTGTCCTGCCAGCCGGGGCCGTCGCTGCGTGGAGGCGGCGGGGCGGGGGGGGGGGGGGGAGTCGGGCGCGGCGCCGCGCCGCGCCGGGTCTGCGCGGCGCCGGGTCTGCCGGAGCGCGGCTCTGACTCTCCCTTTTGCGTGTGTCGCTTGCAGGGCCCCGGTTCCTCCCCAGCGCGGGCCGGGTCGTGCGCTCGCCCCTGCGGACGCAGCCTGGAGGAGTGTGTACGGGGGGTGTCTGCGCGGGGGTCTGGATGTCTCCAGCAGCGGCACGGCAGCCTCGTCTGGGACGCGGGGTCCTTCGCAGCTCTTCTGGGATGCGGGGCCCTTGGTGAGTTCCCTGCTGCCTCCTCTGGTGTTCTCTGCGAGCTCATAGATCCCTCCACCTCCTCTCCCCTCACCCCCCCCCCCCCCCGCCCCGCTCCCCTGTCTGGTGGAGTGGGAGACCGGTGGCTCCTGCCGCCGAGCTGAGAGCCACGTAGGGCACCCCTGTGCGCTCCCTATGCATCTGGGATGGCACCCCTGCCCTGAGGGCCCCGCAGAGTCCCTCCCTTCCTGCAACCAGCCCCCCCAAAGCCATTAAACCACCCACAAATCCTGCCCCAACGCCCCCACAGGCCCCAAAACGCCTCCGAGCCCTGCCGCAACGTTGTCACTGACTCCAGACCTTCCCCTGCACTCTGTGCAAGGCCCCAAACATTCCTCAGACTGCTGCCAGACCCAGTGCCCGCATCAGTGAGGCGTTCTAACAAAGATGGGGTGCGATCTGCGTCTCCGCCTCGACTCGGTCCCGCTTTAGAGAAACAGGAACTTAGAGCACTTCCTGGTGAAGAGTGTTGACGGGTGGATGCGCAGATGACAAAGAGATTTTTCTCTCTTTTCTTCTGAGCCGCCTCTGAGAAGCCTCTGTATGTGCACGATGTGGCTGATCTGGGATAATCGTGCTGTGCGCAGTGCTTAAGGAGAACATTGCCCTAAAATGGCGGGCTAAGGAATAGCCTAAAAAACCTAAAAGGCTCGGGAAAAGCCAAAGAGAACACCGATGGGCTCTGGGAAGCCCCAGTGATGCTAGCGAAAACAGCGTGGCTTTTAGGCACCTCCTCAGAGCAGCAGCAATGTCTCGCTCCAGCCTATGGGACAATGGGGACTCTTAATTACCGCCTCGAATTACCACAAGTGTTGCGAAAGCAGAAGGGACTAGGGAGCATGCAGAGCAGGTTATGGACTATATGTCAAGTTTAAACAAGCAACAAGCCCCTCTGCAAACAGAAACAGGTTTAGCCCTAAGTAATAGACGAAGGTAGCTGCGAGTAACGTGAAGCGAAGCGGTGACGTCAGTCACCCCGAAAGCCTGGGAGAAGCGGTCTGAAAATCTGGTACCCTCGCGGCCTCGGCAGTCTTTTTGGTTTGTTTGGCAGGGCAGCCCACCGAAGGGGGACGTCTCGAAGAGAAGCAGCGAGACCTGGGGATCCAGTGGTTCATTTTGGTCGTCGCCTGTGAGGCCAGCGTCCGAGCGTAAGAGGAAGCTAGGAGCTGTCTCGAAAAGGTAATAGGTGTGAAAGGGAGACAGGCAAATCGAGGGCTATCGTTCTTCCACATAGTTAAAGACTGAGAGAGTTGTCCGTTAAGTGCGCGTCTGCGAGGGTTTGAGAACAGTAACAGTAATACTGAAGCGGAATAAAAATAAGGTTTTGTGGAAGATGGCGTTAGGTAGGTATTAGGCGACGTGCCCGCCTGCCTAATAACCTAGCCCTAATTGCTGTGTGTAACGTTTCCAGACTGCTTACCCCGTGACGTATGGCGCAAAGTGCCGTATTAAGACCTTTCCCTTAAGGAAAAGAAGAAGAAAATAAAATAAAGAAAAGGGGAAAAAAGAAAACAGGGTAAAGAGAAAAAGATCATGCGTAAACCTAAGTGTTTCACTGGAAGTAAAACGCGAGTGTATCGCTTCCTTACAGAGATGGAACCCAGGACAGCAAATGCTGACGAAGAGAAGAGACGGACAAGCGTTTTCTTGTGGTTAATACCGAAGGGACGGGATGAAACGAGGAAGCCAGAATGCAGCGGCCCCTCGATATCACCAGGAACTGCTGCAGGAGGAGGCGTTCTGGCACGGGTAACTAAGGTAAGTATCGCTGATGACCGTTAGCAGTCATTTTGGCCTCCCCGAGGCAGCGCTGAGGACTAAGTAACCTGAGGGGCTCTGGCCTGGGCTAGGGCAGAAGTGCAGGCAGGCGGGATCAGGCATTTTCCTCTCAGCTCTCCGAGCTGAATCCTAGCCCCGAAGGAAAAAGCATTGGGGGGAGGCTGTCGGCTACTCGGACACCTGCCACGTCGAGGGCAGGGGCAGGAGCTGACCCTTCCCGGACGGACGGACAGACGCTGGTGCGGTGGTGACTCTTTGGGTATCGCAGGTAAGGGGAGGCACGCTGGTGCCGAGCTCCAGGGCGGTTTGCCTGAAGACGATGCCCGGGGGAGGAGGTTACGCGTTGTGTCCGGGGCTGGGAGCTGGTCCCCGAGTCCCGTGTACTTTGGAGTGCCTGCGCTTGCCAGAGAGCCCGGTGCTGTTCCCAGAGCTGCGGGGAATTTCCCTTGCGTTGCCTGGACCCTCAGGGCTCTTGGGGGTGTTTCCCCTCATCGCGAGGGCAGCCAGAGCCCCTCCAGGGCTGCGTGAGGTCCCCGAACCGCTCCCGGCTTTGCTTTTGGCACTCCGCAGTGTCGCTCGTGTGCCTGGGGCAGCCTGCAGGCGCCATCCTGTCAGCCGCGTTGAGCCCTGCGGCGTGCCTCGTGAGCCCTCTGGTGTGCGCCAAGGCCCTTCCTCTGTATTTTGGTCTGCCCCAGAGCCCTGCACTTGCCCTCTGATGCCCTCAGGACCCCTCAGTTCACATTCTGGGTTGCCCCCGAGCCCTCTGCGTGCCTTTCGGTGCGCCCCGGGGCCCCGTGTGTGTTTTGCGGCATGCCGCAGAGGTCTCTGTTTAGCTTTTTCTCCTGTCCCGGAGTTTTCTGGGTGCTTCTGGGTGTGCCCCAGGGCCCTCCTTTTGGTGCCCCCAGAGTCACTCTGTTTGCTCTATGGTTGGTTTTTTTTTTTTTTTTTTTTTTTTTTTTTTTTTTTTGGCCTTGTGTTGCACCCAGAGCTCTCGATTTGTTCTCTTGTGCTCCGCATACTCCCCTTTCCGCACTCCACACCCCAGGCAGGGCTCTCCCTTCAGCTCTCAGCAAGCTGCTGTCAGGAGAGTGGGGGTGCCTCTGCTGCCCTGGCAGCCCCTGCTGTCCCTGAAGGGGCTGATGGCCAGGCCCCCTGCCCAGTTCCTGCAGGACCACAGCTGCGGGCCCTGGGGCTGCGATGAGTGCCAGGGGGAGCTGGGTGGCAGGACAGGCCCCAGGTGGGGCTGATGGCAAGGGCAGGCCCACATTTGGGGGCTGGGGCCGCAGTTGGGGGGAGCTGGCGCTGGGGCAGGAGCTGGGCAGCGGAGCTGCCGTGGAGCACGGCAGCCGCCCCGCGGAGGAGGTGAGCGGGGCCGGGGGAGGCGTGCTGCAGGCTGCGGGTCCCGCATGCGCCGGGGGTCCCGGCGGCTGGGAGCGTCCCGGGGCCACGGAGGCGGGGGGAGCAAGGGGGTGCGCCGGGGCTGTGGTGCGGTTTACTGCGCGGTCGGGGGGGGGGGGGGTGTCTCCTGTGTCAGCTCGGGAGCGTGTCGGGGAGCGGGGGGAGGCGGGATCGCAGGGGGAGGCCCCGGGAGGGTCGTGGAGGGGCGGGGGCAGTGTCGGAGCTGAGGCGGGGCCGGTCGCGGGGGTGTCGGGGGAGCCCCGGGCCGGTGGTGGGGCTGGCGGGGCCGCGCTCGGGGCTCTGCGGCGGTTTCCGGGGGGACAGGGGGGAAGGGGAAGGGGGGCGGGACGGAAAGGAACGGAATGTGCCGAGGGTCAAAGGTGCCCCAGCGCTGCGGGTGGGGGGCGGGAGTTGGGGTGCGGGAATGCGGGGAGCCGTAGCTTTCGGCGCGGCATGCCGGGAGCAGTAGTCTTCCGGCACTGGGCTTCCGGGCGGCCATGTTGCCTGGCATGGCATGCCGGGAACGGTAGTCTTCCGGCACTGGGCTTCCGGGCGGACATGTTGCCTGGCATGGCATGCCGGGAACGGTAGTCTTCCGGCACTGGGCTTCCGGGACGCCATTTTCGCGTGCACGGTATGCTGGGAGGTGTAGTCTTCTCACTACAGTGGGGGCTACTGGGTGACCATGCTGCGCCTCTCGAGGTGGCCCCGGGGGGGGCGGCAGGTCCCTGCCAGCGGGGTTCCCAGCAGCCGGCCATGTGGCAGGCCAGGAGCTGTAGTGCCAGGGGCCGGTGCCTTCTCAGCCCTGCAGCAGTGGCCCGCTGGGTCTGTTCCTTACTGGACGTGTGTCACTCACGCCTGAGTCCCCACAGGTCACGGGGGACAGTGGAATGTCCCTGTCTTTCCCCGGTACAGGGCAGGAAGCGTTTTCCATCTCCGATGGTGTTGCAAGACAACCTTGGAAGCTCAGAAGGAGTGTTCCTGCTGTTTCAACTAGGCAGATGAGGAGAATCTCTGTCTCTCTGTCTCTCTGTCTCTCTGTCTCTCTGTCTCTCTGTCTCTCTGTCTCTCTGTCTCTCTGTCTCTCTGTCTCTCTGTCTCTCTGTCTCTCTGTCTCTCTGTCTCGGGAGGAAATAATTCTTTAATCAAGGCCATGCTAGAAGTGCTAAAGCCTTAAAGAAACAGTAAATCAAAATGTTTTGTTTTCTATGTAGACGTTGCCAATTTAGCAAAGGAATTCGAGGTATCCCCTAACTGAACTGTCCTCATTCTAATACAAGAAAATCACGCCCATAGGTCAGAAAGACCCGCGCCCGGGTGAAGACCCCTCCCCTGAGCATGCGTAGTTTTAAAATGGTGTGTAAGCAATATTAGAATTGTATGTAAATCACTAACCAACCGGTGTAAGAGGGAAAGTTGCAAACCTTGCAAGTTGTGTAAATGCTACTTGGAAAGCCGGGGGGGGGGGGGGGGGGGAGTTGCGCTTGGTTTGTGGGGAAAACACCGAGCAGCCAGGCTTGCACAACTCTGAAATAAATAAGCAAATGTCTCTCCTGAGCGTGTCATTATTGGCTTAGTGCACAGCGGGCAACGAATCCGCTTTTCGGACAGCAGCGTGACCAGGCAGGGTTGTCCCCGGGGGCTGGGGCTGTCCCTCTTGGAAACGGGGAGGGCGGGGAGAGTAGGAGGGCGCTGCGGGCTCCTGGGGGTCGTAGCTTTGCTCAGGATTGGGGCCGGTTAGGCAGCTGCTGGGAGGAGTGGCGGTGCTGGGAGGGCACGGTGCGGAGCTGTCCTGCTGTGCAGCACAAGGGAAAGTCGACCAGCACCGTTGCCGTCCGAGGACCCTGGAACAGCCCGAGAGACCCTGGAACGGCCACCCCACGGACACCGTGTCACTGCCTCGCAAGGCCACTGCGTTCAGGTACGTTTGACTACATCCGGCAGAAAAAATGTAAGCCGAAGGATCAGGGCAAATAGCTGCTTGTCTAGGTTTGTTACCTAGCGACGCACTGGCAAAGCTTTTCATGAACACCCGTACTCGATCGAGTGCGTATTCATTCTGTGAATATTTATTACTGCCAGACCGCGTACGTCACTGATGCTTTAAAGCAAGTCCGTGGCGCTGGGGTAGCACGTGTAGTGGAGACTAAATGCAATAATACCTCATTTTGATGTTGTTCTCTTATACGAAAGCACTTGGAGCGGATTAAAACATTTCTCGTGCTATTTTGCTTATTGAGTGGACCCTGATACTGGGGAAAAGCTGCTGTGAAGCAGACCTAGTAGTCAGCTTCCTTAGAGAAGGCGTCTTGTCCTGTATTTGAGGGCTTCCGGTACGTTTTGACAGACAGTAGTGAGTGACGGGTTTCCTTTGGACCCCCCCCGGGGAGCAGAAAGTTCTGCCGGGAAGGCAAAATGTTTCTTGCGGCTGGGTTGGAAGAAGCTGGCTGCTGATGCAAGGCAGTGACAATTCTGGGGAGTCAGGGGAAGTTTTGAAAAGACGGTCGTTCCCTTTGCTAGAAGGCTATGCACTTCGGTTCCTAATAGCTGCAGTAATGAAGCCAGGTAAGCGTTCGGGAGGAGCCCAAGCCACTTTTGCCTAGCGAGTATTTTGCAAGGGGGGCAGGAAAGCGCTGCGCCCTGCTCCTTGCTGCCCCCGCGTGTCTGAAAGGCGGCACTGCACGCGGGAGGGGGGGCGCGCATGCGCATTGCGTTCCGGCGCGCTCACGGCTGCCCTCGCGTGTCGACAAGGCAGCACTGCAGCCGCCGGCGGCCACCGCTGCGTACGGAGACCGTTGCGGGCAGCCGGCGCACACGTGCGCGCTGCCGGTCGCCGTGTTCGCCGCTACTCTGCGCTCTGTCGGTAACGGTAAGCGCAGGGGCCGCGCTCGTGCCCCCTGCCCGGTGCTCACGGACCGGGAGCGCTTTTCCCGAGAGGGCTTTTCCTTCTCGGTGCTTCCTGGGGGCGCGGGGACGGGCAGTGCCGTCTCGGAGCTGCTCCGCGGCGCTCTCTCCCCGGGGCAGCCCCAGCGCCTGCTCGCTGATCCCCGCCGCTCTCTCGGGCGCGGGCAGAGCAGCCTCGGGGCGCTCGCTGCTCGGCCTGAGCGCCGGGGTGGCGCGGCGGGCTGCGGTTGGCGCGCGGGAGCCGGCCGGCTGCAGCGCGGCGCTGCGACCACGCGAGGGTGGGGCCATTGCGGGTCTGGGCTGCCTCGCGCTGCGCTCCCCCCGCCCCTCGCGCTGCGCTCCCCCCCGCCCCTCGCGCTGCGCTCCCCCCGCCCCTCGCGCTGCGCTCCCCCCGCCCCTCGCGCTGCGCTCCCCCCGCCCCTCGCGCTGCGCTCCCCCCGCCCCTCGCGCTGCGCTCCCCCCGCCCCTCGCGCTGCGCTCCCCCCGCCCCTCGCGCTGCGCTCCCCCCGCCCCTCGCGCTGCGCTCCCCCCGCCCCTCGCGCTGCGCTCCCCCCGCCCCTCGCGCTGCGCTCCCCCCGCCCCTCGCGCTGCGCTCCCCCCGCCCCTCGCGCTCCGCTCCCCCCGCCCCTCGCGCTCCGCTCCCCCCGCCCCTCGCGCTCCGCTCCCCCCGCCCCTCGCGCTCCGCTCCCCCCGCCCCTCGCGCTCCGCTCCCCCCGCCCCTCGCGCTGCGCTCCCCCCCGCCCCTCGCGCTGCGCTCCCCCCGCCCCTCGCGCTGCGCTCCCCCCGCCCCTCGCGCTGCGCTCCCCCCGCCCCTCGCGCTCCGCTCCCCCCGCCCCTCGCGCTCCGCTCCCCCCGCCCCTCGCGCTCCGCTCCCCCCGCCCCTCGCGCTCCGCTCCCCCCGCCCCTCGCGCTCCGCTCCCCCGCCCCTCCCGCGCGGTCCTGGGCGGCGCACGCGCGGTGCGGCGGCGCGAGCCCTGGGCGGCCGGCGCACGCGCGGTGCGGCGGCGGGCAAAATGGCGGCGAGCAGGGCGGGTGTTTTCGCTAGACGGCGGCGGGCGAGGGCAGAGGCGGCCTGGAGTCGAGCATGTGGGGGCCGAGGTGAGGCGAGCGTGTGCCTTCGGGTGGCCGCGGGTGTCGGGCTGTGTCCTGCCAGCCGGGGCCGTCGCTGCGTGGAGGCGGCGGGGCGGGGGGGGGGGGGGGAGTCGGGCGCGGCGCCGCGCCGCGCCGGGTCTGCGCGGCGCCGGGTCTGCCGGAGCGCGGCTCTGACTCTCCCTTTTGCGTGTGTCGCTTGCAGGGCCCCGGTTCCTCCCCAGCGCGGGCCGGGTCGTGCGCTCGCCCCTGCGGACGCAGCCTGGAGGAGTGTGTACGGGGGGTGTCTGCGCGGGGGTCTGGATGTCTCCAGCAGCGGCACGGCAGCCTCGTCTGGGACGCGGGGTCCTTCGCAGCTCTTCTGGGATGCGGGGCCCTTGGTGAGTTCCCTGCTGCCTCCTCTGGTGTTCTCTGCGAGCTCATAGATCCCTCCACCTCCTCTCCCCTCACCCCCCCCCCCCCCCGCCCCGCTCCCCTGTCTGGTGGAGTGGGAGACCGGTGGCTCCTGCCGCCGAGCTGAGAGCCACGTAGGGCACCCCTGTGCGCTCCCTATGCATCTGGGATGGCACCCCTGCCCTGAGGGCCCCGCAGAGTCCCTCCCTTCCTGCAACCAGCCCCCCCAAAGCCATTAAACCACCCACAAATCCTGCCCCAACGCCCCCACAGGCCCCAAAACGCCTCCGAGCCCTGCCGCAACGTTGTCACTGACTCCAGACCTTCCCCTGCACTCTGTGCAAGGCCCCAAACATTCCTCAGACTGCTGCCAGACCCAGTGCCCGCATCAGTGAGGCGTTCTAACAAAGATGGGGTGCGATCTGCGTCTCCGCCTCGACTCGGTCCCGCTTTAGAGAAACAGGAACTTAGAGCACTTCCTGGTGAAGAGTGTTGACGGGTGGATGCGCAGATGACAAAGAGATTTTTCTCTCTTTTCTTCTGAGCCGCCTCTGAGAAGCCTCTGTATGTGCACGATGTGGCTGATCTGGGATAATCGTGCTGTGCGCAGTGCTTAAGGAGAACATTGCCCTAAAATGGCGGGCTAAGGAATAGCCTAAAAAACCTAAAAGGCTCGGGAAAAGCCAAAGAGAACACCGATGGGCTCTGGGAAGCCCCAGTGATGCTAGCGAAAACAGCGTGGCTTTTAGGCACCTCCTCAGAGCAGCAGCAATGTCTCGCTCCAGCCTATGGGACAATGGGGACTCTTAATTACCGCCTCGAATTACCACAAGTGTTGCGAAAGCAGAAGGGACTAGGGAGCATGCAGAGCAGGTTATGGACTATATGTCAAGTTTAAACAAGCAACAAGCCCCTCTGCAAATAGAAACAGGTTTAGCCCTAAGTAATAGACGAAGGTAGCTGCGAGTAACGTGAAGCGAAGCGGTGACGTCAGTCACCCCGAAAGCCTGGGAGAAGCGGTCTGAAAATCTGGTACCCTCGCGGCCTCGGCAGTCTTTTTGGTTTGTTTGGCAGGGCAGCCCACCGAAGGGGGACGTCTCGAAGAGAAGCAGCGAGACCTGGGGATCCAGTGGTTCATTTTGGTCGTCGCCTGTGAGGCCAGCGTCCGAGCGTAAGAGGAAGCTAGGAGCTGTCTCGAAAAGGTAATAGGTGTGAAAGGGAGACAGGCAAATCGAGGGCTATCGTTCTTCCACATAGTTAAAGACTGAGAGAGTTGTCCGTTAAGTGCGCGTCTGCGAGGGTTTGAGAACAGTAACAGTAATACTGAAGCGGAATAAAAATAAGGTTTTGTGGAAGATGGCGTTAGGTAGGTATTAGGCGACGTGCCCGCCTGCCTAATAACCTAGCCCTAATTGCTGTGTGTAACGTTTCCAGACTGCTTACCCCGTGACGTATGGCGCAAAGTGCCGTATTAAGACCTTTCCCTTAAGGAAAAGAAGAAGAAAATAAAATAAAGAAAAGGGGAAAAAAGAAAACAGGGTAAAGAGAAAAAGATCATGCGTAAACCTAAGTGTTTCACTGGAAGTAAAACGCGAGTGTATCGCTTCCTTACAGAGATGGAACCCAGGACAGCAAATGCTGACGAAGAGAAGAGACGGACAAGCGTTTTCTTGTGGTTAATACCGAAGGGACGGGATGAAACGAGGAAGCCAGAATGCAGCGGCCCCTCGATATCACCAGGAACTGCTGCAGGAGGAGGCGTTCTGGCACGGGTAACTAAGGTAAGTATCGCTGATGACCGTTAGCAGTCATTTTGGCCTCCCCGAGGCAGCGCTGAGGACTAAGTAACCTGAGGGGCTCTGGCCTGGGCTAGGGCAGAAGTGCAGGCAGGCGGGATCAGGCATTTTCCTCTCAGCTCTCCGAGCTGAATCCTAGCCCCGAAGGAAAAAGCATTGGGGGGAGGCTGTCGGCTACTCGGACACCTGCCACGTCGAGGGCAGGGGCAGGAGCTGACCCTTCCCGGACGGACGGACAGACGCTGGTGCGGTGGTGACTCTTTGGGTATCGCAGGTAAGGGGAGGCACGCTGGTGCCGAGCTCCAGGGCGGTTTGCCTGAAGACGATGCCCGGGGGAGGAGGTTACGCGTTGTGTCCGGGGCTGGGAGCTGGTCCCCGAGTCCCGTGTACTTTGGAGTGCCTGCGCTTGCCAGAGAGCCCGGTGCTGTTCCCAGAGCTGCGGGGAATTTCCCTTGCGTTGCCTGGACCCTCAGGGCTCTTGGGGGTGTTTCCCCTCATCGCGAGGGCAGCCAGAGCCCCTCCAGGGCTGCGTGAGGTCCCCGAACCGCTCCCGGCTTTGCTTTTGGCACTCCGCAGTGTCGCTCGTGTGCCTGGGGCAGCCTGCAGGCGCCATCCTGTCAGCCGCGTTGAGCCCTGCGGCGTGCCTCGTGAGCCCTCTGGTGTGCGCCAAGGCCCTTCCTCTGTATTTTGGTCTGCCCCAGAGCCCTGCACTTGCCCTCTGATGCCCTCAGGACCCCTCAGTTCACATTCTGGGTTGCCCCCGAGCCCTCTGCGTGCCTTTCGGTGCGCCCCGGGGCCCCGTGTGTGTTTTGCGGCATGCCGCAGAGGTCTCTGTTTAGCTTTTTCTCCTGTCCCGGAGTTTTCTGGGTGCTTCTGGGTGTGCCCCAGGGCCCTCCTTTTGGTGCCCCCAGAGTCACTCTGTTTGCTCTATGGTTGGTTTTTTTTTTTTTTTTTTTTTTTTTTTTTTTTTTTTTGGCCTTGTGTTGCACCCAGAGCTCTCGATTTGTTCTCTTGTGCTCCGCATACTCCCCTTTCCGCACTCCACACCCCAGGCAGGGCTCTCCCTTCAGCTCTCAGCAAGCTGCTGTCAGGAGAGTGGGGGTGCCTCTGCTGCCCTGGCAGCCCCTGCTGTCCCTGAAGGGGCTGATGGCCAGGCCCCCTGCCCAGTTCCTGCAGGACCACAGCTGCGGGCCCTGGGGCTGCGATGAGTGCCAGGGGGAGCTGGGTGGCAGGACAGGCCCCAGGTGGGGCTGATGGCAAGGGCAGGCCCACATTTGGGGGCTGGGGCCGCAGTTGGGGGGAGCTGGCGCTGGGGCAGGAGCTGGGCAGCGGAGCTGCCGTGGAGCACGGCAGCCGCCCCGCGGAGGAGGTGAGCGGGGCCGGGGGAGGCGTGCTGCAGGCTGCGGGTCCCGCATGCGCCGGGGGTCCCGGCGGCTGGGAGCGTCCCGGGGCCACGGAGGCGGGGGGAGCAAGGGGGTGCGCCGGGGCTGTGGTGCGGTTTACTGCGCGGTCGGGGGGGGGGGGGGTGTCTCCTGTGTCAGCTCGGGAGCGTGTCGGGGAGCGGGGGGAGGCGGGATCGCAGGGGGAGGCCCCGGGAGGGTCGTGGAGGGGCGGGGGCAGTGTCGGAGCTGAGGCGGGGCCGGTCGCGGGGGTGTCGGGGGAGCCCCGGGCCGGTGGTGGGGCTGGCGGGGCCGCGCTCGGGGCTCTGCGGCGGTTTCCGGGGGGACAGGGGGGAAGGGGAAGGGGGGCGGGACGGAAAGGAACGGAATGTGCCGAGGGTCAAAGGTGCCCCAGCGCTGCGGGTGGGGGGCGGGAGTTGGGGTGCGGGAATGCGGGGAGCCGTAGCTTTCGGCGCGGCATGCCGGGAGCAGTAGTCTTCCGGCACTGGGCTTCCGGGCGGCCATGTTGCCTGGCATGGCATGCCGGGAACGGTAGTCTTCCGGCACTGGGCTTCCGGGCGGACATGTTGCCTGGCATGGCATGCCGGGAACGGTAGTCTTCCGGCACTGGGCTTCCGGGACGCCATTTTCGCGTGCACGGTATGCTGGGAGGTGTAGTCTTCTCACTACAGTGGGGGCTACTGGGTGACCATGCTGCGCCTCTCGAGGTGGCCCCGGGGGGGGCGGCAGGTCCCTGCCAGCGGGGTTCCCAGCAGCCGGCCATGTGGCAGGCCAGGAGCTGTAGTGCCAGGGGCCGGTGCCTTCTCAGCCCTGCAGCAGTGGCCCGCTGGGTCTGTTCCTTACTGGACGTGTGTCACTCACGCCTGAGTCCCCACAGGTCACGGGGGACAGTGGAATGTCCCTGTCTTTCCCCGGTACAGGGCAGGAAGCGTTTTCCATCTCCGATGGTGTTGCAAGACAACCTTGGAAGCTCAGAAGGAGTGTTCCTGCTGTTTCAACTAGGCAGATGAGGAGAATCTCTGTCTCTCTGTCTCTCTGTCTCTCTGTCTCGGGAGGAAATAATTCTTTAATCAAGGCCATGCTAGAAGTGCTAAAGCCTTAAAGAAACAGTAAATCAAAATGTTTTGTTTTCTATGTAGACGTTGCCAATTTAGCAAAGGAATTCGAGGTATCCCCTAACTGAACTGTCCTCATTCTAATACAAGAAAATCACGCCCATAGGTCAGAAAGACCCGCGCCCGGGTGAAGACCCCTCCCCTGAGCATGCGTAGTTTTAAAATGGTGTGTAAGCAATATTAGAATTGTATGTAAATCACTAACCAACCGGTGTAAGAGGGAAAGTTGCAAACCTTGCAAGTTGTGTAAATGCTACTTGGAAAGCCGGGGGGGGGGGGGGGGGGGGAGTTGCGCTTGGTTTGTGGGGAAAACACCGAGCAGCCAGGCTTGCACAACTCTGAAATAAATAAGCAAATGTCTCTCCTGAGCGTGTCATTATTGGCTTAGTGCACAGCGGGCAACGAATCCGCTTTTCGGACAGCAGCGTGACCAGGCAGGGTTGTCCCCGGGGGCTGGGGCTGTCCCTCTTGGAAACGGGGAGGGCGGGGAGAGTAGGAGGGCGCTGCGGGCTCCTGGGGGTCATAGCTTTGCTCAGGATTGGGGCCGGTTAGGCAGCTGCTGGGAGGAGTGGCGGTGCTGGGAGGGCACGGTGCGGAGCTGTCCTGCTGTGCAGCACAAGGGAAAGTCGACCAGCACCGTTGCCGTCCGAGGACCCTGGAACAGCCCGAGAGACCCTGGAACGGCCACCCCACGGACACCGTGTCACTGCCTCGCAAGGCCACTGCGTTCAGGTACGTTTGACTACATCCGGCAGAAAAAATGTAAGCCGAAGGATCAGGGCAAATAGCTGCTTGTCTAGGTTTGTTACCTAGCGACGCACTGGCAAAGCTTTTCATGAACACCCGTACTCGATCGAGTGCGTATTCATTCTGTGAATATTTATTACTGCCAGACCGCGTACGTCACTGATGCTTTAAAGCAAGTCCGTGGCGCTGGGGTAGCACGTGTAGTGGAGACTAAATGCAATAATACCTCATTTTGATGTTGTTCTCTTATACGAAAGCACTTGGAGCGGATTAAAACATTTCTCGTGCTATTTTGCTTATTGAGTGGACCCTGATACTGGGGAAAAGCTGCTGTGAAGCAGACCTAGTAGTCAGCTTCCTTAGAGAAGGCGTCTTGTCCTGTATTTGAGGGCTTCCGGTACGTTTTGACAGACAGTAGTGAGTGACGGGTTTCCTTTGGACCCCCCCCGGGGAGCAGAAAGTTCTGCCGGGAAGGCAAAATGTTTCTTGCGGCTGGGTTGGAAGAAGCTGGCTGCTGATGCAAGGCAGTGACAATTCTGGGGAGTCAGGGGAAGTTTTGAAAAGACGGTCGTTCCCTTTGCTAGAAGGCTATGCACTTCGGTTCCTAATAGCTGCAGTAATGAAGCCAGGTAAGCGTTCGGGAGGAGCCCAAGCCACTTTTGCCTAGCGAGTATTTTGCAAGGGGGGCAGGAAAGCGCTGCGCCCTGCTCCTTGCTGCCCTCGCGTGTCTGAAAGGCGGCACTGCACGCGGGAGGGGGGCGCGCATGCGCATTGCGTTCCGGCGCGCTCACGGCTGCCCTCGCGTGTCGACAAGGCAGCACTGCAGCCGCCGGCGGCCACCGCTGCGTACGGAGACCGTTGCGGGCAGCCGGCGCACACGTGCGCGCTGCCGGTCGCCGTGTTCGCCGCTACTCTGCGCTCTGTCGGTAACGGTAAGCGCAGGGGCCGCGCTCGTGCCCCCTGCCCGGTGCTCACGGACCGGGAGCGCTTTTCCCGAGAGGGCTTTTCCTTCTCGGTGCTTCCTGGGGGCGCGGGGACGGGCAGTGCCGTCTCGGAGCTGCTCCGCGGCGCTCTCTCCCCGGGGCAGCCCCAGCGCCTGCTCGCTGATCCCCGCCGCTCTCTCGGGCGCGGGCAGAGCAGCCTCGGGGCGCTCGCTGCTCGGCCTGAGCGCCGGGGTGGCGCGGCGGGCTGCGGTTGGCGCGCGGGAGCCGGCCGGCTGCAGCGCGGCGCTGCGACCACGCGAGGGTGGGGCCATTGCGGGTCTGGGCTGCCTCGCGCTGCGCTCCCCCCGCCCCTCGCGCTGCGCTCCCCCCGCCCCTCGCGCTGCGCTCCCCCCGCCCCTCGCGCTGCGCTCCCCCCGCCCCTCGCGCTGCGCTCCCCCCGCCCCTCGCGCTGCGCTCCCCCCGCCCCTCGCGCTGCGCTCCCCCCCGCCCCTCGCGCTCCGCTCCCCCCGCCCCTCGCGCTCCGCTCCCCCCGCCCCTCGCGCTCCGCTCCCCCCGCCCCTCGCGCTGCGCTCCCCCCGCCCCTCGCGCTCCGCTCCCCCCGCCCCTCGCGCTGCGCTCCCCCCCGCCCCTCGCGCTGCGCTCCCCCCGCCCCTCGCGCTGCGCTCCCCCCCGCCCCTCGCGCTCCGCTCCCCCCGCCCCTCGCGCTCCGCTCCCCCCGCCCCTCGCGCTCCGCTCCCCCCGCCCCTCGCGCTCCGCTCCCCCGCCCCTCCCGCGCGGTCCTGGGCGGCGCACGCGCGGTGCGGCGGCGCGAGCCCTGGGCGGCCGGCGCACGCGCGGTGCGGCGGCGGGCAAAATGGCGGCGAGCAGGGCGGGTGTTTTCGCTAGACGGCGGCGGGCGAGGGCAGAGGCGGCCTGGAGTCGAGCATGTGGGGGCCGAGGTGAGGCGAGCGTGTGCCTTCGGGTGGCCGCGGGTGTCGGGCTGTGTCCTGCCAGCCGGGGCCGTCGCTGCGTGGAGGCGGCGGGGCGGGGGGGGGGGGGGGAGTCGGGCGCGGCGCCGCGCCGCGCCGGGTCTGCGCGGCGCCGGGTCTGCCGGAGCGCGGCTCTGACTCTCCCTTTTGCGTGTGTCGCTTGCAGGGCCCCGGTTCCTCCCCAGCGCGGGCCGGGTCGTGCGCTCGCCCCTGCGGACGCAGCCTGGAGGAGTGTGTACGGGGGGTGTCTGCGCGGGGGTCTGGATGTCTCCAGCAGCGGCACGGCAGCCTCGTCTGGGACGCGGGGTCCTTCGCAGCTCTTCTGGGATGCGGGGCCCTTGGTGAGTTCCCTGCTGCCTCCTCTGGTGTTCTCTGCGAGCTCATAGATCCCTCCACCTCCTCTCCCCTCACCCCCCCCCCCCCCGCCCCGCTCCCCTGTCTGGTGGAGTGGGAGACCGGTGGCTCCTGCCGCCGAGCTGAGAGCCACGTAGGGCACCCCTGTGCGCTCCCTATGCATCTGGGATGGCACCCCTGCCCTGAGGGCCCCGCAGAGTCCCTCCCTTCCTGCAACCAGCCCCCCCAAAGCCATTAAACCACCCACAAATCCTGCCCCAACGCCCCCACAGGCCCCAAAACGCCTCCAAGCCCTGCCGCAACGTTGTCACTGACTCCAGACCTTCCCCTGCACTCTGTGCAAGGCCCCAAACATTCCTCAGACTGCTGCCAGACCCAGTGCCCGCAGCAGTGAGGCGTTCTAACAAAGATGGGGTGCGATCTGCGTCTCCGCCTCGACTCGGTCCCGCTTTAGAGAAACAGGAACTTAGAGCACTTCCTGGTGAAGAGTGTTGACGGGTGGATGCGCAGATGACAAAGAGATTTTTCTCTCTTTTCTTCTGAGCCGCCTCTGAGAAGCCTCTGTATGTGCACGATGTGGCTGATCTGGGATAATCGTGCTGTGCGCAGTGCTTAAGGAGAACATTGCCCTAAAATGGCGGGCTAAGGAATAGCCTAAAAAACCTAAAAGGCTCGGGAAAAGCCAAAGAGAACACCGATGGGCTCTGGGAAGCCCCAGTGATGCTAGCGAAAACAGCGTGGCTTTTAGGCACCTCCTCAGAGCAGCAGCAATGTCTCGCTCCAGCCTATGGGACAATGGGGACTCTTAATTACCGCCTCGAATTACCACAAGTGTTGCGAAAGCAGAAGGGACTAGGGAGCATGCAGAGCAGGTTATGGACTATATGTCAAGTTTAAACAAGCAACAAGCCCCTCTGCAAATAGAAACAGGTTTAGCCCTAAGTAATAGACGAAGGTAGCTGCGAGTAACGTGAAGCGAAGCGGTGACGTCAGTCACCCCGAAAGCCTCGGAGAAGCGGTCTGAAAATCTGGTACCCTCGCGGCCTCGGCAGTCTTTTTGGTTTGTTTGGCAGGGCAGCCCACCGAAGGGGGACGTCTCGAAGAGAAGCAGCGAGACCTGGGGATCCAGTGGTTCATTTTGGTCGTCGCCTGTGAGGCCAGCGTCCGAGCGTAAGAGGAAGCTAGGAGCTGTCTCGAAAAGGTAATAGGTGTGAAAGGGAGACAGGCAAATCGAGGGCTATCGTTCTTCCACATAGTTAAAGACTGAGAGAGTTGTCCGTTAAGTGCGCGTCTGCGAGGGTTTGAGAACAGTAACAGTAATACTGAAGCGGAATAAAAATAAGGTTTTGTGGAAGATGGCGTTAGGTAGGTATTAGGCGACGTGCCCGCCTGCCTAATAACCTAGCCCTAATTGCTGTGTGTAACGTTTCCAGACTGCTTACCCCGTGACGTATGGCGCAAAGTGCCGTATTAAGACCTTTCCCTTAAGGAAAAGAAGAAGAAAATAAAATAAAGAAAAGGGGAAAAAAGAAAACAGGGTAAAGAGAAAAAGATCATGCGTAAACCTAAGTGTTTCACTGGAAGTAAAACGCGAGTGTATCGCTTCCTTACAGAGATGGAACCCAGGACAGCAAATGCTGACGAAGAGAAGAGACGGACAAGCGTTTTCTTGTGGTTAATACCGAAGGGACGGGATGAAACGAGGAAGCCAGAATGCAGCGGCCCCTCGATATCACCAGGAACTGCTGCAGGAGGAGGCGTTCTGGCACGGGTAACTAAGGTAAGTATCGCTGATGACCGTTAGCAGTCATTTTGGCCTCCCCGAGGCAGCGCTGAGGACTAAGTAACCTGAGGGGCTCTGGCCTGGGCTAGGGCAGAAGTGCAGGCAGGCGGGATCAGGCATTTTCCTCTCAGCTCTCCGAGCTGAATCCTAGCCCCGAAGGAAAAAGCATTGGGGGGAGGCTGTCGGCTACTCGGACACCTGCCACGTCGAGGGCAGGGGCAGGAGCTGACCCTTCCCGGACGGACGGACAGACGCTGGTGCGGTGGTGACTCTTTGGGTATCGCAGGTAAGGGGAGGCACGCTGGTGCCGAGCTCCAGGGCGGTTTGCCTGAAGACGATGCCCGGGGGAGGAGGTTACGCGTTGTGTCCGGGGCTGGGAGCTGGTCCCCGAGTCCCGTGTACTTTGGAGTGCCTGCGCTTGCCAGAGAGCCCGGTGCTGTTCCCAGAGCTGCGGGGAATTTCCCTTGCGTTGCCTGGACCCTCAGGGCTCTTGGGGGTGTTTCCCCTCATCGCGAGGGCAGCCAGAGCCCCTCCAGGGCTGCGTGAGGTCCCCGAACCGCTCCCGGCTTTGCTTTTGGCACTCCGCAGTGTCGCTCGTGTGCCTGGGGCAGCCTGCAGGCGCCATCCTGTCAGCCGCGTTGAGCCCTGCGGCGTGCCTCGTGAGCCCTCTGGTGTGCGCCAAGGCCCTTCCTCTGTATTTTGGTCTGCCCCAGAGCCCTGCACTTGCCCTCTGATGCCCTCAGGACCCCTCAGTTCACATTCTGGGTTGCCCCCGAGCCCTCTGCGTGCCTTTCGGTGCGCCCCGGGGCCCCGTGTGTGTTTTGCGGCATGCCGCAGAGGTCTCTGTTTAGCTTTTTCTCCTGTCCCGGAGTTTTCTGGGTGCTTCTGGGTGTGCCCCAGGGCCCTCCTTTTGGTGCCCCCAGAGTCACTCTGTTTGCTCTATGGTTGGTTTTTTTTTTTTTTTTTTTTTTTTTTTTTTTTTTTTGGCCTTGTGTTGCACCCAGAGCTCTCGATTTGTTCTCTTGTGCTCCGCATACTCCCCTTTCCGCACTCCACACCCCAGGCAGGGCTCTCCCTTCAGCTCTCAGCAAGCTGCTGTCAGGAGAGTGGGGGTGCCTCTGCTGCCCTGGCAGCCCCTGCTGTCCCTGAAGGGGCTGATGGCCAGGCCCCCTGCCCAGTTCCTGCAGGACCACAGCTGCGGGCCCTGGGGCTGCGATGAGTGCCAGGGGGAGCTGGGTGGCAGGACAGGCCCCAGGTGGGGCTGATGGCAAGGGCAGGCCCACATTTGGGGGCTGGGGCCGCAGTTGGGGGGAGCTGGCGCTGGGGCAGGAGCTGGGCAGCGGAGCTGCCGTGGAGCACGGCAGCCGCCCCGCGGAGGAGGTGAGCGGGGCCGGGGGAGGCGTGCTGCAGGCTGCGGGTCCCGCATGCGCCGGGGGTCCCGGCGGCTGGGAGCGTCCCGGGGCCACGGAGGCGGGGGGAGCAAGGGGGTGCGCCGGGGCTGTGGTGCGGTTTACTGCGCGGTCGGGGGGGGGGGGGGTGTCTCCTGTGTCAGCTCGGGAGCGTGTCGGGGAGCGGGGGGAGGCGGGATCGCAGGGGGAGGCCCCGGGAGGGTCGTGGAGGGGCGGGGGCAGTGTCGGAGCTGAGGCGGGGCCGGTCGCGGGGGTGTCGGGGGAGCCCCGGGCCGGTGGTGGGGCTGGCGGGGCCGCGCTCGGGGCTCTGCGGCGGTTTCCGGGGGGACAGGGGGGAAGGGGAAGGGGGGCGGGACGGAAAGGAACGGAATGTGCCGAGGGTCAAAGGTGCCCCAGCGCTGCGGGTGGGGGGCGGGAGTTGGGGTGCGGGAATGCGGGGAGCCGTAGCTTTCGGCGCGGCATGCCGGGAGCAGTAGTCTTCCGGCACTGGGCTTCCGGGCGGCCATGTTGCCTGGCATGGCATGCCGGGAACGGTAGTCTTCCGGCACTGGGCTTCCGGGCGGACATGTTGCCTGGCATGGCATGCCGGGAACGGTAGTCTTCCGGCACTGGGCTTCCGGGACGCCATTTTCGCGTGCACGGTATGCTGGGAGGTGTAGTCTTCTCACTACAGTGGGGGCTACTGGGTGACCATGCTGCGCCTCTCGAGGTGGCCCCGGGGGGGGCGGCAGGTCCCTGCCAGCGGGGTTCCCAGCAGCCGGCCATGTGGCAGGCCAGGAGCTGTAGTGCCAGGGGCCGGTGCCTTCTCAGCCCTGCAGCAGTGGCCCGCTGGGTCTGTTCCTTACTGGACGTGTGTCACTCACGCCTGAGTCCCCACAGGTCACGGGGGACAGTGGAATGTCCCTGTCTTTCCCCGGTACAGGGCAGGAAGCGTTTTCCATCTCCGATGGTGTTGCAAGACAACCTTGGAAGCTCAGAAGGAGTGTTCCTGCTGTTTCAACTAGGCAGATGAGGAGAATCTCTGTCTCTCTGTCTCTCTGTCTCTCTGTCTCGGGAGGAAATAATTCTTTAATCAAGGCCATGCTAGAAGTGCTAAAGCCTTAAAGAAACAGTAAATCAAAATGTTTTGTTTTCTATGTAGACGTTGCCAATTTAGCAAAGGAATTCGAGGTATCCCCTAACTGAACTGTCCTCATTCTAATACAAGAAAATCACGCCCATAGGTCAGAAAGACCCGCGCCCGGGTGAAGACCCCTCCCCTGAGCATGCGTAGTTTTAAAATGGTGTGTAAGCAATATTAGAATTGTATGTAAATCACTAACCAACCGGTGTAAGAGGGAAAGTTGCAAACCTTGCAAGTTGTGTAAATGCTACTTGGAAAGCCGGGGGGGGGGGGGGGGGGGAGTTGCGCTTGGTTTGTGGGGAAAACACCGAGCAGCCAGGCTTGCACAACTCTGAAATAAATAAGCAAATGTCTCTCCTGAGCGTGTCATTATTGGCTTAGTGCACAGCGGGCAACGAATCCGCTTTTCGGACAGCAGCGTGACCAGGCAGGGTTGTCCCCGGGGGCTGGGGCTGTCCCTCTTGGAAACGGGGAGGGCGGGGAGAGTAGGAGGGCGCTGCGGGCTCCTGGGGGTCATAGCTTTGCTCAGGATTGGGGCCGGTTAGGCAGCTGCTGGGAGGAGTGGCGGTGCTGGGAGGGCACGGTGCGGAGCTGTCCTGCTGTGCAGCACAAGGGAAAGTCGACCAGCACCGTTGCCGTCCGAGGACCCTGGAACAGCCCGAGAGACCCTGGAACGGCCACCCCACGGACACCGTGTCACTGCCTCGCAAGGCCACTGCGTTCAGGTACGTTTGACTACATCCGGCAGAAAAAATGTAAGCCGAAGGATCAGGGCAAATAGCTGCTTGTCTAGGTTTGTTACCTAGCGACGCACTGGCAAAGCTTTTCATGAACACCCGTACTCGATCGAGTGCGTATTCATTCTGTGAATATTTATTACTGCCAGACCGCGTACGTCACTGATGCTTTAAAGCAAGTCCGTGGCGCTGGGGTAGCACGTGTAGTGGAGACTAAATGCAATAATACCTCATTTTGATGTTGTTCTCTTATACGAAAGCACTTGGAGCGGATTAAAACATTTCTCGTGCTATTTTGCTTATTGAGTGGACCCTGATACTGGGGAAAAGCTGCTGTGAAGCAGACCTAGTAGTCAGCTTCCTTAGAGAAGGCGTCTTGTCCTGTATTTGAGGGCTTCCGGTACGTTTTGACAGACAGTAGTGAGTGACGGGTTTCCTTTGGACCCCCCCCGGGGAGCAGAAAGTTCTGCCGGGAAGGCAAAATGTTTCTTGCGGCTGGGTTGGAAGAAGCTGGCTGCTGATGCAAGGCAGTGACAATTCTGGGGAGTCAGGGGAAGTTTTGAAAAGACGGTCGTTCCCTTTGCTAGAAGGCTATGCACTTCGGTTCCTAATAGCTGCAGTAATGAAGCCAGGTAAGCGTTCGGGAGGAGCCCAAGCCACTTTTGCCTAGCGAGTATTTTGCAAGGGGGGCAGGAAAGCGCTGCGCCCTGCTCCTTGCTGCCCTCGCGTGTCTGAAAGGCGGCACTGCACGCGGGAGGGGGGGCGCGCATGCGCATTGCGTTCCGGCGCGCTCACGGCTGCCCTCGCGTGTCGACAAGGCAGCACTGCAGCCGCCGGCGGCCACCGCTGCGTACGGAGACCGTTGCGGGCAGCCGGCGCACACGTGCGCGCTGCCGGTCGCCGTGTTCGCCGCTACTCTGCGCTCTGTCGGTAACGGTAAGCGCAGGGGCCGCGCTCGTGCCCCCTGCCCGGTGCTCACGGACCGGGAGCGCTTTTCCCGAGAGGGCTTTTCCTTCTCGGTGCTTCCTGGGGGCGCGGGGACGGGCAGTGCCGTCTCGGAGCTGCTCCGCGGCGCTCTCTCCCCGGGGCAGCCCCAGCGCCTGCTCGCTGATCCCCGCCGCTCTCTCGGGCGCGGGCAGAGCAGCCTCGGGGCGCTCGCTGCTCGGCCTGAGCGCCGGGGTGGCGCGGCGGGCTGCGGTTGGCGCGCGGGAGCCGGCCGGCTGCAGCGCGGCGCTGCGACCACGCGAGGGTGGGGCCATTGCGGGTCTGGGCTGCCTCGCGCTGCGCTCCCCCCGCCCCTCGCGCTGCGCTCCCCCCGCCCCTCGCGCTGCGCTCCCCCCGCCCCTCGCGCTGCGCTCCCCCCCGCCCCTCGCGCTGCGCTCCCCCCCGCCCCTCGCGCTGCGCTCCCCCCGCCCCTCGCGCTGCGCTCCCCCCGCCCCTCGCGCTGCGCTCCCCCCCGCCCCTGGCGCTGCGCTCCCCCGCCCCTCGCGCTGCGCTCCCCCCCGCCCCTCGCGCTGCGCTCCCCCCGCCCCTCGCGCTGCGCTCCCCCCCGCCCCTCGCGCTGCGCTCCCCCCGCCCCTCGCGCTGCGCTCCCCCCGCCCCTCGCGCTGCGCTCCCCCCGCCCCTCGCGCTGCGCTCCCCCCCGCCCCTCGCGCTGCGCTCCCCCCGCCCCTCGCGCTGCGCTCCCCCCGCCCCTCGCGCTGCGCTCCCCCCGCCCCTCGCGCTGCGCTCCCCCCCGCCCCTCGCGCTCCGCTCCCCCCGCCCCTCGCGCTCCGCTCCCCCCGCCCCTCGCGCTCCGCTCCCCCCGCCCCTCGCGCTCCGCTCCCCCCGCCCCTCGCGCTCCGCTCCCCCCCGCCCCTCGCGCTCCGCTCCCCCCGCCCCTCGCGCTCCGCTCCCCCCGCCCCTCGCGCTCCGCTCCCCCCGCCCCTCGCGCTCCCCCCCGCCCCTCGCGCTCCGCTCCCCCGCCCCTCCCGCGCGGTCCTGGGCGGCGCACGCGCGGTGCGGCGGCGCGAGCCCTGGGCGGCCGGCGCACGCGCGGTGCGGCGGCGGGCAAAATGGCGGCGAGCAGGGCGGGTGTTTTCGCTAGACGGCGGCGGGCGAGGGCAGAGGCGGCCTGGAGTCGAGCATGTGGGGGCCGAGGTGAGGCGAGCGTGTGCCTTCGGGTGGCCGCGGGTGTCGGGCTGTGTCCTGCCAGCCGGGGCCGTCGCTGCGTGGAGGCGGCGGGGCGGGGGGGGGGGGGAGTCGGGCGCGGCGCCGCGCCGCGCCGGGTCTGCGCGGCGCCGGGTCTGCCGGAGCGCGGCTCTGACTCTCCCTTTTGCGTGTGTCGCTTGCAGGGCCCCGGTTCCTCCCCAGCGCGGGCCGGGTCGTGCGCTCGCCCCTGCGGACGCAGCCTGGAGGAGTGTGTACGGGGGGTGTCTGCGCGGGGGTCTGGATGTCTCCAGCAGCGGCACGGCAGCCTCGTCTGGGACGCGGGGTCCTTCGCAGCTCTTCTGGGATGCGGGGCCCTTGGTGAGTTCCCTGCTGCCTCCTCTGGTGTTCTCTGCGAGCTCATAGATCCCTCCACCTCCTCTCCCCTCACCCCCCCCCCCCCCGCCCCGCTCCCCTGTCTGGTGGAGTGGGAGACCGGTGGCTCCTGCCGCCGAGCTGAGAGCCACGTAGGGCACCCCTGTGCGCTCCCTATGCATCTGGGATGGCACCCCTGCCCTGAGGGCCCCGCAGAGTCCCTCCCTTCCTGCAACCAGCCCCCCCAAAGCCATTAAACCACCCACAAATCCTGCCCCAACGCCCCCACAGGCCCCAAAACGCCTCCGAGCCCTGCCGCAACGTTGTCACTGACTCCAGACCTTCCCCTGCACTCTGTGCAAGGCCCCAAACATTCCTCAGACTGCTGCCAGACCCAGTGCCCGCAGCAGTGAGGCGTTCTAACAAAGATGGGGTGCGATCTGCGTCTCCGCCTCGACTCGGTCCCGCTTTAGAGAAACAGGAACTTAGAGCACTTCCTGGTGAAGAGTGTTGACGGGTGGATGCGCAGATGACAAAGAGATTTTTCTCTCTTTTCTTCTGAGCCGCCTCTGAGAAGCCTCTGTATGTGCACGATGTGGCTGATCTGGGATAATCGTGCTGTGCGCAGTGCTTAAGGAGAACATTGCCCTAAAATGGCGGGCTAAGGAATAGCCTAAAAAACCTAAAAGGCTCGGGAAAAGCCAAAGAGAACACCGATGGGCTCTGGGAAGCCCCAGTGATGCTAGCGAAAACAGCGTGGCTTTTAGGCACCTCCTCAGAGCAGCAGCAATGTCTCGCTCCAGCCTATGGGACAATGAGGACTCTTAATTACCGCCTCGAATTACCACAAGTGTTGCGAAAGCAGAAGGGACTAGGGAGCATGCAGAGCAGGTTATGGACTATATGTCAAGTTTAAACAAGCAACAAGCCCCTCTGCAAATAGAAACAGGTTTAGCCCTAAGTAATAGACGAAGGTAGCTGCGAGTAACGTGAAGCGAAGCGGTGACGTCAGTCACCCCGAAAGCCTGGGAGAAGCGGTCTGAAAATCTGGTACCCTCGCGGCCTCGGCAGTCTTTTTGGTTTGTTTGGCAGGGCAGCCCACCGAAGGGGGACGTCTCGAAGAGAAGCAGCGAGACCTGGGGATCCAGTGGTTCATTTTGGTCGTCGCCTGTGAGGCCAGCGTCCGAGCGTAAGAGGAAGCTAGGAGCTGTCTCGAAAAGGTAATAGGTGTGAAAGGGAGACAGGCAAATCGAGGGCTATCGTTCTTCCACATAGTTAAAGACTGAGAGAGTTGTCCGTTAAGTGCGCGTCTGCGAGGGTTTGAGAACAGTAACAGTAATACTGAAGCGGAATAAAAATAAGGTTTTGTGGAAGATGGCGTTAGGTAGGTATTAGGCGACGTGCCCGCCTGCCTAATAACCTAGCCCTAATTGCTGTGTGTAACGTTTCCAGACTGCTTACCCCGTGACGTATGGCGCAAAGTGCCGTATTAAGACCTTTCCCTTAAGGAAAAGAAGAAGAAAATAAAATAAAGAAAAGGGGAAAAAAGAAAACAGGGTAAAGAGAAAAAGATCATGCGTAAACCTAAGTGTTTCACTGGAAGTAAAACGCGAGTGTATCGCTTCCTTACAGAGATGGAACCCAGGACAGCAAATGCTGACGAAGAGAAGAGACGGACAAGCGTTTTCTTGTGGTTAATACCGAAGGGACGGGATGAAACGAGGAAGCCAGAATGCAGCGGCCCCTCGATATCACCAGGAACTGCTGCAGGAGGAGGCGTTCTGGCACGGGTAACTAAGGTAAGTATCGCTGATGACCGTTAGCAGTCATTTTGGCCTCCCCGAGGCAGCGCTGAGGACTAAGTAACCTGAGGGGCTCTGGCCTGGGCTAGGGCAGAAGTGCAGGCAGGCGGGATCAGGCATTTTCCTCTCAGCTCTCCGAGCTGAATCCTAGCCCCGAAGGAAAAAGCATTGGGGGGAGGCTGTCGGCTACTCGGACACCTGCCACGTCGAGGGCAGGGGCAGGAGCTGACCCTTCCCGGACGGACGGACAGACGCTGGTGCGGTGGTGACTCTTTGGGTATCGCAGGTAAGGGGAGGCACGCTGGTGCCGAGCTCCAGGGCGGTTTGCCTGAAGACGATGCCCGGGGGAGGAGGTTACGCGTTGTGTCCGGGGCTGGGAGCTGGTCCCCGAGTCCCGTGTACTTTGGAGTGCCTGCGCTTGCCAGAGAGCCCGGTGCTGTTCCCAGAGCTGCGGGGAATTTCCCTTGCGTTGCCTGGACCCTCAGGGCTCTTGGGGGTGTTTCCCCTCATCGCGAGGGCAGCCAGAGCCCCTCCAGGGCTGCGTGAGGTCCCCGAACCGCTCCCGGCTTTGCTTTTGGCACTCCGCAGTGTCGCTCGTGTGCCTGGGGCAGCCTGCAGGCGCCATCCTGTCAGCCGCGTTGAGCCCTGCGGCGTGCCTCGTGAGCCCTCTGGTGTGCGCCAAGGCCCTTCCTCTGTATTTTGGTCTGCCCCAGAGCCCTGCACTTGCCCTCTGATGCCCTCAGGACCCCTCAGTTCACATTCTGGGTTGCCCCCGAGCCCTCTGCGTGCCTTTCGGTGCGCCCCGGGGCCCCGTGTGTGTTTTGCGGCATGCCGCAGAGGTCTCTGTTTAGCTTTTTCTCCTGTCCCGGAGTTTTCTGGGTGCTTCTGGGTGTGCCCCAGGGCCCTCCTTTTGGTGCCCCCAGAGTCACTCTGTTTGCTCTATGGTTGGTTGTTTTTTTTTTTTTTTTTTTTTTTTTTTTTTTTTTTTTTTTTTTTTTTTTTTTGGCCTTGTGTTGCACCCAGAGCTCTCGATTTGTTCTCTTGTGCTCCGCATACTCCCCTTTCCGCACTCCACACCCCAGGCAGGGCTCTCCCTTCAGCTCTCAGCAAGCTGCTGTCAGGAGAGTGGGGGTGCCTCTGCTGCCCTGGCAGCCCCTGCTGTCCCTGAAGGGGCTGATGGCCAGGCCCCCTGCCCAGTTCCTGCAGGACCACAGCTGCGGGCCCTGGGGCTGCGATGAGTGCCAGGGGGAGCTGGGTGGCAGGACAGGCCCCAGGTGGGGCTGATGGCAAGGGCAGGCCCACATTTGGGGGCTGGGGCCGCAGTTGGGGGGAGCTGGCGCTGGGGCAGGAGCTGGGCAGCGGAGCTGCCGTGGAGCACGGCAGCCGCCCCGCGGAGGAGGTGAGCGGGGCCGGGGGAGGCGTGCTGCAGGCTGCGGGTCCCGCATGCGCCGGGGGTCCCGGCGGCTGGGAGCGTCCCGGGGCCACGGAGGCGGGGGGAGCAAGGGGGTGCGCCGGGGCTGTGGTGCGGTTTACTGCGCGGTCGGGGGGGGGGGGGGGGGGTCTCCTGTGTCAGCTCGGGAGCGTGTCGGGGAGCGGGGGGAGGCGGGATCGCAGGGGGAGGCCCCGGGAGGGTCGTGGAGGGGCGGGGGCAGTGTCGGAGCTGAGGCGGGGCCGGTCGCGGGGGTGTCGGGGGAGCCCCGGGCCGGTGGTGGGGCTGGCGGGGCCGCGCTCGGGGCTCTGCGGCGGTTTCCGGGGGGACAGGGGGGAAGGGGAAGGGGGGCGGGACGGAAAGGAACGGAATGTGCCGAGGGTCAAAGGTGCCCCAGCGCTGCGGGTGGGGGGCGGGAGTTGGGGTGCGGGAATGCGGGGAGCCGTAGCTTTCGGCGCGGCATGCCGGGAGCAGTAGTCTTCCGGCACTGGGCTTCCGGGCGGCCATGTTGCCTGGCATGGCATGCCGGGAACGGTAGTCTTCCGGCACTGGGCTTCCGGGCGGACATGTTGCCTGGCATGGCATGCCGGGAACGGTAGTCTTCCGGCACTGGGCTTCCGGGACGCCATTTTCGCGTGCACGGTATGCTGGGAGGTGTAGTCTTCTCACTACAGTGGGGGCTACTGGGTGACCATGCTGCGCCTCTCGAGGTGGCCCCGGGGGGGGCGGCAGGTCCCTGCCAGCGGGGTTCCCAGCAGCCGGCCATGTGGCAGGCCAGGAGCTGTAGTGCCAGGGGCCGGTGCCTTCTCAGCCCTGCAGCAGTGGCCCGCTGGGTCTGTTCCTTACTGGACGTGTGTCACTCACGCCTGAGTCCCCACAGGTCACGGGGGACAGTGGAATGTCCCTGTCTTTCCCCGGTACAGGGCAGGAAGCGTTTTCCATCTCCGATGGTGTTGCAAGACAACCTTGGAAGCTCAGAAGGAGTGTTCCTGCTGTTTCAACTAGGCAGATGAGGAGAATCTCTGTCTCTCTGTCTCTCTGTCTCTCTGTCTCGGGAGGAAATAATTCTTTAATCAAGGCCATGCTAGAAGTGCTAAAGCCTTAAAGAAACAGTAAATCAAAATGTTTTGTTTTCTATGTAGACGTTGCCAATTTAGCAAAGGAATTCGAGGTATCCCCTAACTGAACTGTCCTCATTCTAATACAAGAAAATCACGCCCATAGGTCAGAAAGACCCGCGCCCGGGTGAAGACCCCTCCCCTGAGCATGCGTAGTTTTAAAATGGTGTGTAAGCAATATTAGAATTGTATGTAAATCACTAACCAACCGGTGTAAGAGGGAAAGTTGCAAACCTTGCAAGTTGTGTAAATGCTACTTGGAAAGCCGGGGAGGGGGGGGGGGGGGGAGTTGCGCTTGGTTTGTGGGGAAAACACCGAGCAGCCAGGCTTGCACAACTCTGAAATAAATAAGCAAATGTCTCTCCTGAGCGTGTCATTATTGGCTTAGTGCACAGCGGGCAACGAATCCGCTTTTCGGACAGCAGCGTGACCAGGCAGGGTTGTCCCCGGGGGCTGGGGCTGTCCCTCTTGGAAACGGGGAGGGCGGGGAGAGTAGGAGGGCGCTGCGGGCTCCTGGGGGTCGTAGCTTTGCTCAGGATTGGGGCCGGTTAGGCAGCTGCTGGGAGGAGTGGCGGTGCTGGGAGGGCACGGTGCGGAGCTGTCCTGCTGTGCAGCACAAGGGAAAGTCGACCAGCACCGTTGCCGTCCGAGGACCCTGGAACAGCCCGAGAGACCCTGGAACGGCCACCCCACGGACACCGTGTCACTGCCTCGCAAGGCCACTGCGTTCAGGTACGTTTGACTACATCCGGCAGAAAAAATGTAAGCCGAAGGATCAGGGCAAATAGCTGCTTGTCTAGGTTTGTTACCTAGCGACGCACTGGCAAAGCTTTTCATGAACACCCGTACTCGATCGAGTGCGTATTCATTCTGTGAATATTTATTACTGCCAGACCGCGTACGTCACTGATGCTTTAAAGCAAGTCCGTGGCGCTGGGGTAGCACGTGTAGTGGAGACTAAATGCAATAATACCTCATTTTGATGTTGTTCTCTTATACGAAAGCACTTGGAGCGGATTAAAACATTTCTCGTGCTATTTTGCTTATTGAGTGGACCCTGATACTGGGGAAAAGCTGCTGTGAAGCAGACCTAGTAGTCAGCTTCCTTAGAGAAGGCGTCTTGTCCTGTATTTGAGGGCTTCCGGTACGTTTTGACAGACAGTAGTGAGTGACGGGTTTCCTTTGGACCCCCCCCGGGGAGCAGAAAGTTCTGCCGGGAAGGCAAAATGTTTCTTGCGGCTGGGTTGGAAGAAGCTGGCTGCTGATGCAAGGCAGTGACAATTCTGGGGAGTCAGGGGAAGTTTTGAAAAGACGGTCGTTCCCTTTGCTAGAAGGCTATGCACTTCGGTTCCTAATAGCTGCAGTAATGAAGCCAGGTAAGCGTTCGGGAGGAGCCCAAGCCACTTTTGCCTAGCGAGTATTTTGCAAGGGGGGCAGGAAAGCGCTGCGCCCTGCTCCTTGCTGCCCCCGCGTGTCTGAAAGGCGGCACTGCACGCGGGAGGGGGGGCGCGCATGCGCATTGCGTTCCGGCGCGCTCACGGCTGCCCTCGCGTGTCGACAAGGCAGCACTGCAGCCGCCGGCGGCCACCGCTGCGTACGGAGACCGTTGCGGGCAGCCGGCGCACACGTGCGCGCTGCCGGTCGCCGTGTTCGCCGCTACTCTGCGCTCTGTCGGTAACGGTAAGCGCAGGGGCCGCGCTCGTGCCCCCTGCCCGGTGCTCACGGACCGGGAGCGCTTTTCCCGAGAGGGCTTTTCCTTCTCGGTGCTTCCTGGGGGCGCGGGGACGGGCAGTGCCGTCTCGGAGCTGCTCCGCGGCGCTCTCTCCCCGGGGCAGCCCCAGCGCCTGCTCGCTGATCCCCGCCGCTCTCTCGGGCGCGGGCAGAGCAGCCTCGGGGCGCTCGCTGCTCGGCCTGAGCGCCGGGGTGGCGCGGCGGGCTGCGGTTGGCGCGCGGGAGCCGGCCGGCTGCAGCGCGGCGCTGCGACCACGCGAGGGTGGGGCCATTGCGGGTCTGGGCTGCCTCGCGCTGCGCTCCCCCCGCCCCTCGCGCTGCGCTCCCCCCCGCCCCTCGCGCTGCGCTCCCCCCGCCCCTCGCGCTGCGCTCCCCCCGCCCCTCGCGCTGCGCTCCCCCCGCCCCTCGCGCTGCGCTCCCCCCGCCCCTCGCGCTGCGCTCCCCCCCGCCCCTCGCGCTGCGCTCCCCCCCGCCCCTCGCGCTGCGCTCCCCCCGCCCCTCGCGCTCCGCTCCCCCCGCCCCTCGCGCTGCGCTCCCCCCCGCCCCTCGCGCTCCGCTCCCCCCGCCCCTCGCGCTCCGCTCCCCCCGCCCCTCGCGCTCCGCTCCCCCCGCCCCTCGCGCTCCCCCCCGCCCCTCGCGCTCCGCTCCCCCGCCCCTCCCGCGCGGTCCTGGGCGGCGCACGCGCGGTGCGGCTTCGCGAGCCCTGGGCGGCCGGCGCACGCGCGGTGCGGCGGCGGGCAAAATGGCGGCGAGCAGGGCGGGTGTTTTCGCTAGACGGCGGCGGGCGAGGGCAGAGGCGGCCTGGAGTCGAGCATGTGGGGGCCGAGGTGAGGCGAGCGTGTGCCTTCGGGTGGCCGCGGGTGTCGGGCTGTGTCCTGCCAGCCGGGGCCGTCGCTGCGTGGAGGCGGCGGGGCGGGGGGGGGGGGGAGTCGGGCGCGGCGCCGCGCCGCGCCGGGTCTGCGCGGCGCCGGGTCTGCCGGAGCGCGGCTCTGACTCTCCCTTTTGCGTGTGTCGCTTGCAGGGCCCCGGTTCCTCCCCAGCGCGGGCCGGGTCGTGCGCTCGCCCCTGCGGACGCAGCCTGGAGGAGTGTGTACGGGGGGTGTCTGCGCGGGGGTCTGGATGTCTCCAGCAGCGGCACGGCAGCCTCGTCTGGGACGCGGGGTCCTTCGCAGCTCTTCTGGGATGCGGGGCCCTTGGTGAGTTCCCTGCTGCCTCCTCTGGTGTTCTCTGCGAGCTCATAGATCCCTCCACCTCCTCTCCCCTCACCCCCCCCCCCCCCCGCCCCGCTCCCCTGTCTGGTGGAGTGGGAGACCGGTGGCTCCTGCCGCCGAGCTGAGAGCCACGTAGGGCACCCCTGTGCGCTCCCTATGCATCTGGGATGGCACCCCTGCCCTGAGGGCCCCGCAGAGTCCCTCCCTTCCTGCAACCAGCCCCCCCAAAGCCATTAAACCACCCACAAATCCTGCCCCAACGCCCCCACAGGCCCCAAAACGCCTCCGAGCCCTGCCGCAACGTTGTCACTGACTCCAGACCTTCCCCTGCACTCTGTGCAAGGCCCCAAACATTCCTCAGACTGCTGCCAGACCCAGTGCCCGCAGCAGTGAGGCGTTCTAACAAAGATGGGGTGCGATCTGCGTCTCCGCCTCGACTCGGTCCCGCTTTAGAGAAACAGGAACTTAGAGCACTTCCTGGTGAAGAGTGTTGACGGGTGGATGCGCAGATGACAAAGAGATTTTTCTCTCTTTTCTTCTGAGCCGCCTCTGAGAAGCCTCTGTATGTGCACGATGTGGCTGATCTGGGATAATCGTGCTGTGCGCAGTGCTTAAGGAGAACATTGCCCTAAAATGGCGGGCTAAGGAATAGCCTAAAAAACCTAAAAGGCTCGGGAAAAGCCAAAGAGAACACCGATGGGCTCTGGGAAGCCCCAGTGATGCTAGCGAAAACAGCGTGGCTTTTAGGCACCTCCTCAGAGCAGCAGCAATGTCTCGCTCCAGCCTATGGGACAATGGGGACTCTTAATTACCGCCTCGAATTACCACAAGTGTTGCGAAAGCAGAAGGGACTAGGGAGCATGCAGAGCAGGTTATGGACTATATGTCAAGTTTAAACAAGCAACGAGCCCCTCTGCAAATAGAAACAGGTTTAGCCCTAAGTAATAGACGAAGGTAGCTGCGAGTAACGTGAAGCGAAGCGGTGACGTCAGTCACCCCGAAAGCCTGGGAGAAGCGGTCTGAAAATCTGGTACCCTCGCGGCCTCGGCAGTCTTTTTGGTTTGTTTGGCAGGGCAGCCCACCGAAGGGGGACGTCTCGAAGAGAAGCAGCGAGACCTGGGGATCCAGTGGTTCATTTTGGTCGTCGCCTGTGAGGCCAGCGTCCGAGCGTAAGAGGAAGCTAGGAGCTGTCTCGAAAAGGTAATAGGTGTGAAAGGGAGACAGGCAAATCGAGGGCTATCGTTCTTCCACATAGTTAAAGACTGAGAGAGTTGTCCGTTAAGTGCGCGTCTGCGAGGGTTTGAGAACAGTAACAGTAATACTGAAGCGGAATAAAAATAAGGTTTTGTGGAAGATGGCGTTAGGTAGGTATTAGGCGACGTGCCCGCCTGCCTAATAACCTAGCCCTAATTGCTGTGTGTAACGTTTCCAGACTGCTTACCCCGTGACGTATGGCGCAAAGTGCCGTATTAAGACCTTTCCCTTAAGGAAAAGAAGAAGAAAATAAAATAAAGAAAAGGGGAAAAAAGAAAACAGGGTAAAGAGAAAAAGATCATGCGTAAACCTAAGTGTTTCACTGGAAGTAAAACGCGAGTGTATCGCTTCCTTACAGAGATGGAACCCAGGACAGCAAATGCTGACGAAGAGAAGAGACGGACAAGCGTTTTCTTGTGGTTAATACCGAAGGGACGGGATGAAACGAGGAAGCCAGAATGCAGCGGCCCCTCGATATCACCAGGAACTGCTGCAGGAGGAGGCGTTCTGGCACGGGTAACTAAGGTAAGTATCGCTGATGACCGTTAGCAGTCATTTTGGCCTCCCCGAGGCAGCGCTGAGGACTAAGTAACCTGAGGGGCTCTGGCCTGGGCTAGGGCAGAAGTGCAGGCAGGCGGGATCAGGCATTTTCCTCTCAGCTCTCCGAGCTGAATCCTAGCCCCGAAGGAAAAAGCATTGGGGGGAGGCTGTCGGCTACTCGGACACCTGCCACGTCGAGGGCAGGGGCAGGAGCTGACCCTTCCCGGACGGACGGACAGACGCTGGTGCGGTGGTGACTCTTTGGGTATCGCAGGTAAGGGGAGGCACGCTGGTGCCGAGCTCCAGGGCGGTTTGCCTGAAGACGATGCCCGGGGGAGGAGGTTACGCGTTGTGTCCGGGGCTGGGAGCTGGTCCCCGAGTCCCGTGTACTTTGGAGTGCCTGCGCTTGCCAGAGAGCCCGGTGCTGTTCCCAGAGCTGCGGGGAATTTCCCTTGCGTTGCCTGGACCCTCAGGGCTCTTGGGGGTGTTTCCCCTCATCGCGAGGGCAGCCAGAGCCCCTCCAGGGCTGCGTGAGGTCCCCGAACCGCTCCCGGCTTTGCTTTTGGCACTCCGCAGTGTCGCTCGTGTGCCTGGGGCAGCCTGCAGGCGCCATCCTGTCAGCCGCGTTGAGCCCTGCGGCGTGCCTCGTGAGCCCTCTGGTGTGCGCCAAGGCCCTTCCTCTGTATTTTGGTCTGCCCCAGAGCCCTGCACTTGCCCTCTGATGCCCTCAGGACCCCTCAGTTCACATTCTGGGTTGCCCCCGAGCCCTCTGCGTGCCTTTCGGTGCGCCCCGGGGCCCCGTGTGTGTTTTGCGGCATGCCGCAGAGGTCTCTGTTTAGCTTTTTCTCCTGTCCCGGAGTTTTCTGGGTGCTTCTGGGTGTGCCCCAGGGCCCTCCTTTTGGTGCCCCCAGAGTCACTCTGTTTGCTCTATGGTTGGTTTTTTTTTTTTTTTTTTTTTTTTTTTTTTTTTTTGGCCTTGTGTTGCACCCAGAGCTCTCGATTTGTTCTCTTGTGCTCCGCATACTCCCCTTTCCGCACTCCACACCCCAGGCAGGGCTCTCCCTTCAGCTCTCAGCAAGCTGCTGTCAGGAGAGTGGGGGTGCCTCTGCTGCCCTGGCAGCCCCTGCTGTCCCTGAAGGGGCTGATGGCCAGGCCCCCTGCCCAGTTCCTGCAGGACCACAGCTGCGGGCCCTGGGGCTGCGATGAGTGCCAGGGGGAGCTGGGTGGCAGGACAGGCCCCAGGTGGGGCTGATGGCAAGGGCAGGCCCACATTTGGGGGCTGGGGCCGCAGTTGGGGGGAGCTGGCGCTGGGGCAGGAGCTGGGCAGCGGAGCTGCCGTGGAGCACGGCAGCCGCCCCGCGGAGGAGGTGAGCGGGGCCGGGGGAGGCGTGCTGCAGGCTGCGGGTCCCGCATGCGCCGGGGGTCCCGGCGGCTGGGAGCGTCCCGGGGCCACGGAGGCGGGGGGAGCAAGGGGGTGCGCCGGGGCTGTGGTGCGGTTTACTGCGCGGTCGGGGGGGGGGGGGGGTGTCTCCTGTGTCAGCTCGGGAGCGTGTCGGGGAGCGGGGGGAGGCGGGATCGCAGGGGGAGGCCCCGGGAGGGTCGTGGAGGGGCGGGGGCAGTGTCGGAGCTGAGGCGGGGCCGGTCGCGGGGGTGTCGGGGGAGCCCCGGGCCGGTGGTGGGGCTGGCGGGGCCGCGCTCGGGGCTCTGCGGCGGTTTCCGGGGGGACAGGGGGGAAGGGGAAGGGGGG
This sequence comes from Dromaius novaehollandiae, assembly GCF_036370855.1. NCBI lineage: Eukaryota > Metazoa > Chordata > Aves > Casuariiformes > Dromaiidae > Dromaius > Dromaius novaehollandiae. Next base: position 279,862 of record NC_088118.1, on the reverse strand, counting down.
CGGGACGGAAAGGAACGGAATGTGCCGAGGGTCAAAGGTGCCCCAGCGCTGCGGGTGGGGGGCGGGAGTTGGGGTGCGGGAATGCGGGGAGCCGTAGCTTTCGGCGCGGCATGCCGGGAGCAGTAGTCTTCCGGCACTGGGCTTCCGGGCGGCCATGTTGCCTGGCATGGCATGCCGGGAACGGTAGTCTTCCGGCACTGGGCTTCCGGGCGGACATGTTGCCTGGCATGGCATGCCGGGAACGGTAGTCTTCCGGCACTGGGCTTCCGGGACGCCATTTTCGCGTGCACGGTATGCTGGGAGGTGTAGTCTTCTCACTACAGTGGGGGCTACTGGGTGACCATGCTGCGCCTCTCGAGGTGGCCCCGGGGGGGGCGGCAGGTCCCTGCCAGCGGGGTTCCCAGCAGCCGGCCATGTGGCAGGCCAGGAGCTGTAGTGCCAGGGGCCGGTGCCTTCTCAGCCCTGCAGCAGTGGCCCGCTGGGTCTGTTCCTTACTGGACGTGTGTCACTCACGCCTGAGTCCCCACAGGTCACGGGGGACAGTGGAATGTCCCTGTCTTTCCCCGGTACAGGGCAGGAAGCGTTTTCCATCTCCGATGGTGTTGCAAGACAACCTTGGAAGCTCAGAAGGAGTGTTCCTGCTGTTTCAACTAGGCAGATGAGGAGAATCTCTGTCTCTCTGTCTCTCTGTCTCTCTGTCTCTCTGTCTCTCTGTCTCTCTGTCTCTCTGTCTCTCTGTCTCTCTGTCTCTCTGTCTCTCTGTCTCTCTGTCTCTCTGTCTCTCTGTCTCTCTGTCTCGGGAGGAAATAATTCTTTAATCAAGGCCATGCTAGAAGTGCTAAAGCCTTAAAGAAACAGTAAATCAAAATGTTTTGTTTTCTATGTAGACGTTGCCAATTTAGCAAAGGAATTCGAGGTATCCCCTAACTGAACTGTCCTCATTCTAATACAAGAAAATCACGCCCATAGGTCAGAAAGACCCGCGCCCGGGTGAAGACCCCTCCCCTGAGCATGCGTAGTTTTAAAATGGTGTGTAAGCAATATTAGAATTGTATGTAAATCACTAACCAACCGGTGTAAGAGGGAAAGTTGCAAACCTTGCAAGTTGTGTAAATGCTACTTGGAAAGCCGGGGGGGGGGGGGGGGGAGTTGCGCTTGGTTTGTGGGGAAAACACCGAGCAGCCAGGCTTGCACAACTCTGAAATAAATAAGCAAATGTCTCTCCTGAGCGTGTCATTATTGGCTTAGTGCACAGCGGGCAACGAATCCGCTTTTCGGACAGCAGCGTGACCAGGCAGGGTTGTCCCCGGGGGCTGGGGCTGTCCCTCTTGGAAATGGGGAGGGCGGGGAGAGTAGGAGGGCGCTGCGGGCTCCTGGGGGTCATAGCTTTGCTCAGGATTGGGGCCGGTTAGGCAGCTGCTGGGAGGAGTGGCGGTGCTGGGAGGGCACGGTGCGGAGCTGTCCTGCTGTGCAGCACAAGGGAAAGTCGACCAGCACCGTTGCCGTCCGAGGACCCTGGAACAGCCCGAGAGACCCTGGAACGGCCACCCCACGGACACCGTGTCACTGCCTCGCAAGGCCACTGCGTTCAGGTACGTTTGACTACATCCGGCAGAAAAAATGTAAGCCGAAGGATCAGGGCAAATAGCTGCTTGTCTAGGTTTGTTACCTAGCGACGCACTGGCAAAGCTTTTCATGAACACCCGTACTCGATCGAGTGCGTATTCATTCTGTGAATATTTATTACTGCCAGACCGCGTACGTCACTGATGCTTTAAAGCAAGTCCGTGGCGCTGGGGTAGCACGTGTAGTGGAGACTAAATGCAATAATACCTCATTTTGATGTTGTTCTCTTATACGAAAGCACTTGGAGCGGATTAAAACATTTCTCGTGCTATTTTGCTTATTGAGTGGACCCTGATACTGGGGAAAAGCTGCTGTGAAGCAGACCTAGTAGTCAGCTTCCTTAGAGAAGGCGTCTTGTCCTGTATTTGAGGGCTTCCGGTACGTTTTGACAGACAGTAGTGAGTGACGGGTTTCCTTTGGACCCCCCCCGGGGAGCAGAAAGTTCTGCCGGGAAGGCAAAATGTTTCTTGCGGCTGGGTTGGAAGAAGCTGGCTGCTGATGCAAGGCAGTGACAATTCTGGGGAGTCAGGGGAAGTTTTGAAAAGACGGTCGTTCCCTTTGCTAGAAGGCTATGCACTTCGGTTCCTAATAGCTGCAGTAATGAAGCCAGGTAAGCGTTCGGGAGGAGCCCAAGCCACTTTTGCCTAGCGAGTATTTTGCAAGGGGGGCAGGAAAGCGCTGCGCCCTGCTCCTTGCTGCCCCCGCGTGTCTGAAAGGCGGCACTGCACGCGGGAGGGGGGGCGCGCATGCGCATTGCGTTCCGGCGCGCTCACGGCTGCCCTCGCGTGTCGACAAGGCAGCACTGCAGCCGCCGGCGGCCACCGCTGCGTACGGAGACCGTTGCGGGCAGCCGGCGCACACGTGCGCGCTGCCGGTCGCCGTGTTCGCCGCTACTCTGCGCTCTGTCGGTAACGGTAAGCGCAGGGGCCGCGCTCGTGCCCCCTGCCCGGTGCTCACGGACCGGGAGCGCTTTTCCCGAGAGGGCTTTTCCTTCTCGGTGCTTCCTGGGGGCGCGGGGACGGGCAGTGCCGTCTCGGAGCTGCTCCGCGGCGCTCTCTCCCCGGGGCAGCCCCAGCGCCTGCTCGCTGATCCCCGCCGCTCTCTCGGGCGCGGGCAGAGCAGCCTCGGGGCGCTCGCTGCTCGGCCTGAGCGCCGGGGTGGCGCGGCGGGCTGCGGTTGGCGCGCGGGAGCCGGCCGGCTGCAGCGCGGCGCTGCGACCACGCGAGGGTGGGGCCATTGCGGGTCTGGGCTGCCTCGCGCTGCGCTCCCCCCGCCCCTCGCGCTGCGCTCCCCCCCGCCCCTCGCGCTGCGCTCCCCCCGCCCCTCGCGCTGCGCTCCCCCCGCCCCTCGCGCTGCGCTCCCCCCGCCCCTCGCGCTGCGCTCCCCCCGCCCCTCGCGCTCCGCTCCCCCCCGCCCCTCGCGCTGCGCTCCCCCCCGCCCCTCGCGCTGCGCTCCCCCCGCCCCTCGCGCTCCGCTCCCCCCCGCCCCTCGCGCTGCGCTCCCCCCCGCCCCTCGCGCTCCGCTCCCCCCGCCCCTCGCGCTCCGCTCCCCCCGCCCCTCGCGCTCCGCTCCCCCCGCCCCTCGCGCTCCCCCCCGCCCCTCGCGCTCCGCTCCCCCGCCCCTCCCGCGCGGTCCTGGGCGGCGCACGCGCGGTGCGGCTTCGCGAGCCCTGGGCGGCCGGCGCACGCGCGGTGCGGCGGCGGGCAAAATGGCGGCGAGCAGGGCGGGTGTTTTCGCTAGACGGCGGCGGGCGAGGGCAGAGGCGGCCTGGAGTCGAGCATGTGGGGGCCGAGGTGAGGCGAGCGTGTGCCTTCGGGTGGCCGCGGGTGTCGGGCTGTGTCCTGCCAGCCGGGGCCGTCGCTGCGTGGAGGCGGCGGGGCGGGGGGGGGGGGGGGGGAGTCGGGCGCGGCGCCGCGCCGCGCCGGGTCTGCGCGGCGCCGGGTCTGCCGGAGCGCGGCTCTGACTCTCCCTTTTGCGTGTGTCGCTTGCAGGGCCCCGGTTCCTCCCCAGCGCGGGCCGGGTCGTGCGCTCGCCCCTGCGGACGCAGCCTGGAGGAGTGTGTACGGGGGGTGTCTGCGCGGGGGTCTGGATGTCTCCAGCAGCGGCACGGCAGCCTCGTCTGGGACGCGGGGTCCTTCGCAGCTCTTCTGGGATGCGGGGCCCTTGGTGAGTTCCCTGCTGCCTCCTCTGGTGTTCTCTGCGAGCTCATAGATCCCTCCACCTCCTCTCCCCTCACCCCCCCCCCCCCCGCCCCGCTCCCCTGTCTGGTGGAGTGGGAGACCGGTGGCTCCTGCCGCCGAGCTGAGAGCCACGTAGGGCACCCCTGTGCGCTCCCTATGCATCTGGGATGGCACCCCTGCCCTGAGGGCCCCGCAGAGTCCCTCCCTTCCTGCAACCAGCCCCCCCAAAGCCATTAAACCACCCACAAATCCTGCCCCAACGCCCCCACAGGCCCCAAAACGCCTCCGAGCCCTGCCGCAACATTGTCACTGACTCCAGACCTTCCCCTGCACTCTGTGCAAGGCCCCAAACATTCCTCAGACTGCTGCCAGACCCAGTGCCCGCAGCAGTGAGGCGTTCTAACAAAGATGGGGTGCGATCTGCGTCTCCGCCTCGACTCGGTCCCGCTTTAGAGAAACAGGAACTTAGAGCACTTCCTGGTGAAGAGTGTTGACGGGTGGATGCGCAGATGACAAAGAGATTTTTCTCTCTTTTCTTCTGAGCCGCCTCTGAGAAGCCTCTGTATGTGCACGATGTGGCTGATCTGGGATAATCGTGCTGTGCGCAGTGCTTAAGGAGAACATTGCCCTAAAATGGCGGGCTAAGGAATAGCCTAAAAAACCTAAAAGGCTCGGGAAAAGCCAAAGAGAACACCGATGGGCTCTGGGAAGCCCCAGTGATGCTAGCGAAAACAGCGTGGCTTTTAGGCACCTCCTCAGAGCAGCAGCAATGTCTCGCTCCAGCCTATGGGACAATGGGGACTCTTAATTACCGCCTCGAATTACCACAAGTGTTGCGAAAGCAGAAGGGACTAGGGAGCATGCAGAGCAGGTTATGGACTATATGTCAAGTTTAAACAAGCAACGAGCCCCTCTGCAAACAGAAACAGGTTTAGCCCTAAGTAATAGACGAAGGTAGCTGCGAGTAACGTGAAGCGAAGCGGTGACGTCAGTCACCCCGAAAGCCTGGGAGAAGCGGTCTGAAAATCTGGTACCCTCGCGGCCTCGGCAGTCTTTTTGGTTTGTTTGGCAGGGCAGCCCACCGAAGGGGGACGTCTCGAAGAGAAGCAGCGAGACCTGGGGATCCAGTGGTTCATTTTGGTCGTCGCCTGTGAGGCCAGCGTCCGAGCGTAAGAGGAAGCTAGGAGCTGTCTCGAAAAGGTAATAGGTGTGAAAGGGAGACAGGCAAATCGAGGGCTATCGTTCTTCCACATAGTTAAAGACTGAGAGAGTTGTCCGTTAAGTGCGCGTCTGCGAGGGTTTGAGAACAGTAACAGTAATACTGAAGCGGAATAAAAATAAGGTTTTGTGGAAGATGGCGTTAGGTAGGTATTAGGCGACGTGCCCGCCTGCCTAATAACCTAGCCCTAATTGCTGTGTGTAACGTTTCCAGACTGCTTACCCCGTGACGTATGGCGCAAAGTGCCGTATTAAGACCTTTCCCTTAAGGAAAAGAAGAAGAAAATAAAATAAAGAAAAGGGGAAAAAAGAAAACAGGGTAAAGAGAAAAAGATCATGCGTAAACCTAAGTGTTTCACTGGAAGTAAAACGCGAGTGTATCGCTTCCTTACAGAGATGGAACCCAGGACAGCAAATGCTGACGAAGAGAAGAGACGGACAAGCGTTTTCTTGTGGTTAATACCGAAGGGACGGGATGAAACGAGGAAGCCAGAATGCAGCGGCCCCTCGATATCACCAGGAACTGCTGCAGGAGGAGGCGTTCTGGCACGGGTAACTAAGGTAAGTATCGCTGATGACCGTTAGCAGTCATTTTGGCCTCCCCGAGGCAGCGCTGAGGACTAAGTAACCTGAGGGGCTCTGGCCTGGGCTAGGGCAGAAGTGCAGGCAGGCGGGATCAGGCATTTTCCTCTCAGCTCTCCGAGCTGAATCCTAGCCCCGAAGGAAAAAGCATTGGGGGGAGGCTGTCGGCTACTCGGACACCTGCCACGTCGAGGGCAGGGGCAGGAGCTGACCCTTCCCGGACGGACGGACAGACGCTGGTGCGGTGGTGACTCTTTGGGTATCGCAGGTAAGGGGAGGCACGCTGGTGCCGAGCTCCAGGGCGGTTTGCCTGAAGACGATGCCCGGGGGAGGAGGTTACGCGTTGTGTCCGGGGCTGGGAGCTGGTCCCCGAGTCCCGTGTACTTTGGAGTGCCTGCGCTTGCCAGAGAGCCCGGTGCTGTTCCCAGAGCTGCGGGGAATTTCCCTTGCGTTGCCTGGACCCTCAGGGCTCTTGGGGGTGTTTCCCCTCATCGCGAGGGCAGCCAGAGCCCCTCCAGGGCTGCGTGAGGTCCCCGAACCGCTCCCGGCTTTGCTTTTGGCACTCCGCAGTGTCGCTCGTGTGCCTGGGGCAGCCTGCAGGCGCCATCCTGTCAGCCGCGTTGAGCCCTGCGGCGTGCCTCGTGAGCCCTCTGGTGTGCGCCAAGGCCCTTCCTCTGTATTTTGGTCTGCCCCAGAGCCCTGCACTTGCCCTCTGATGCCCTCAGGACCCCTCAGTTCACATTCTGGGTTGCCCCCGAGCCCTCTGCGTGCCTTTCGGTGCGCCCCGGGGCCCCGTGTGTGTTTTGCGGCATGCCGCAGAGGTCTCTGTTTAGCTTTTTCTCCTGTCCCGGAGTTTTCTGGGTGCTTCTGGGTGTGCCCCAGGGCCCTCCTTTTGGTGCCCCCAGAGTCACTCTGTTTGCTCTATGGTTGGTTTTTTTTTTTTTTTTTTTTTTTTTTTTTTTTTTTTTGGCCTTGTGTTGCACCCAGAGCTCTCGATTTGTTCTCTTGTGCTCCGCATACTCCCCTTTCCGCACTCCACACCCCAGGCAGGGCTCTCCCTTCAGCTCTCAGCAAGCTGCTGTCAGGAGAGTGGGGGTGCCTCTGCTGCCCTGGCAGCCCCTGCTGTCCCTGAAGGGGCTGATGGCCAGGCCCCCTGCCCAGTTCCTGCAGGACCACAGCTGCGGGCCCTGGGGCTGCGATGAGTGCCAGGGGGAGCTGGGTGGCAGGACAGGCCCCAGGTGGGGCTGATGGCAAGGGCAGGCCCACATTTGGGGGCTGGGGCCGCAGTTGGGGGGAGCTGGCGCTGGGGCAGGAGCTGGGCAGCGGAGCTGCCGTGGAGCACGGCAGCCGCCCCGCGGAGGAGGTGAGCGGGGCCGGGGGAGGCGTGCTGCAGGCTGCGGGTCCCGCATGCGCCGGGGGTCCCGGCGGCTGGGAGCGTCCCGGGGCCACGGAGGCGGGGGGAGCAAGGGGGTGCGCCGGGGCTGTGGTGCGGTTTACTGCGCGGTCGGGGGGGGGGGGGGTGTCTCCTGTGTCAGCTCGGGAGCGTGTCGGGGAGCGGGGGGAGGCGGGATCGCAGGGGGAGGCCCCGGGAGGGTCGTGGAGGGGCGGGGGCAGTGTCGGAGCTGAGGCGGGGCCGGTCGCGGGGGTGTCGGGGGAGCCCCGGGCCGGTGGTGGGGCTGGCGGGGCCGCGCTCGGGGCTCTGCGGCGGTTTCCGGGGGGACAGGGGGGAAGGGGAAGGGGGGCGGGACGGAAAGGAACGGAATGTGCCGAGGGTCAAAGGTGCCCCAGCGCTGCGGGTGGGGGGCGGGAGTTGGGGTGCGGGAATGCGGGGAGCCGTAGCTTTCGGCGCGGCATGCCGGGAGCAGTAGTCTTCCGGCACTGGGCTTCCGGGCGGCCATGTTGCCTGGCATGGCATGCCGGGAACGGTAGTCTTCCGGCACTGGGCTTCCGGGCGGACATGTTGCCTGGCATGGCATGCCGGGAACGGTAGTCTTCCGGCACTGGGCTTCCGGGACGCCATTTTCGCGTGCACGGTATGCTGGGAGGTGTAGTCTTCTCACTACAGTGGGGGCTACTGGGTGACCATGCTGCGCCTCTCGAGGTGGCCCCGGGGGGGGCGGCAGGTCCCTGCCAGCGGGGTTCCCAGCAGCCGGCCATGTGGCAGGCCAGGAGCTGTAGTGCCAGGGGCCGGTGCCTTCTCAGCCCTGCAGCAGTGGCCCGCTGGGTCTGTTCCTTACTGGACGTGTGTCACTCACGCCTGAGTCCCCACAGGTCACGGGGGACAGTGGAATGTCCCTGTCTTTCCCCGGTACAGGGCAGGAAGCGTTTTCCATCTCCGATGGTGTTGCAAGACAACCTTGGAAGCTCAGAAGGAGTGTTCCTGCTGTTTCAACTAGGCAGATGAGGAGAATCTCTGTCTCTCTGTCTCTCTGTCTCTCTGTCTCTCTGTCTCGGGAGGAAATAATTCTTTAATCAAGGCCATGCTAGAAGTGCTAAAGCCTTAAAGAAACAGTAAATCAAAATGTTTTGTTTTCTATGTAGACGTTGCCAATTTAGCAAAGGAATTCGAGGTATCCCCTAACTGAACTGTCCTCATTCTAATACAAGAAAATCACGCCCATAGGTCAGAAAGACCCGCGCCCGGGTGAAGACCCCTCCCCTGAGCATGCGTAGTTTTAAAATGGTGTGTAAGCAATATTAGAATTGTATGTAAATCACTAACCAACCGGTGTAAGAGGGAAAGTTGCAAACCTTGCAAGTTGTGTAAATGCTACTTGGAAAGCCGGGGAGGGGGGGGGGGGGGGAGTTGCGCTTGGTTTGTGGGGAAAACACCGAGCAGCCAGGCTTGCACAACTCTGAAATAAATAAGCAAATGTCTCTCCTGAGCGTGTCATTATTGGCTTAGTGCACAGCGGGCAACGAATCCGCTTTTCGGACAGCAGCGTGACCAGGCAGGGTTGTCCCCGGGGGCTGGGGCTGTCCCTCTTGGAAACGGGGAGGGCGGGGAGAGTAGGAGGGCGCTGCGGGCTCCTGGGGGTCATAGCTTTGCTCAGGATTGGGGCCGGTTAGGCAGCTGCTGGGAGGAGTGGCGGTGCTGGGAGGGCACGGTGCGGAGCTGTCCTGCTGTGCAGCACAAGGGAAAGTCGACCAGCACCGTTGCCGTCCGAGGACCCTGGAACAGCCCGAGAGACCCTGGAACGGCCACCCCACGGACACCGTGTCACTGCCTCGCAAGGCCACTGCGTTCAGGTACGTTTGACTACATCCGGCAGAAAAAATGTAAGCCGAAGGATCAGGGCAAATAGCTGCTTGTCTAGGTTTGTTACCTAGCGACGCACTGGCAAAGCTTTTCATGAACACCCGTACTCGATCGAGTGCGTATTCATTCTGTGAATATTTATTACTGCCAGACCGCGTACGTCACTGATGCTTTAAAGCAAGTCCGTGGCGCTGGGGTAGCACGTGTAGTGGAGACTAAATGCAATAATACCTCATTTTGATGTTGTTCTCTTATACGAAAGCACTTGGAGCGGATTAAAACATTTCTCGTGCTATTTTGCTTATTGAGTGGACCCTGATACTGGGGAAAAGCTGCTGTGAAGCAGACCTAGTAGTCAGCTTCCTTAGAGAAGGCGTCTTGTCCTGTATTTGAGGGCTTCCGGTACGTTTTGACAGACAGTAGTGAGTGACGGGTTTCCTTTGGACCCCCCCCGGGGAGCAGAAAGTTCTGCTGGGAAGGCAAAATGTTTCTTGCGGCTGGGTTGGAAGAAGCTGGCTGCTGATGCAAGGCAGTGACAATTCTGGGGAGTCAGGGGAAGTTTTGAAAAGACGGTCGTTCCCTTTGCTAGAAGGCTATGCACTTCGGTTCCTAATAGCTGCAGTAATGAAGCCAGGTAAGCGTTCGGGAGGAGCCCAAGCCACTTTTGCCTAGCGAGTATTTTGCAAGGGGGGCAGGAAAGCGCTGCGCCCTGCTCCTTGCTGCCCCCGCGTGTCTGAAAGGCGGCACTGCACGCGGGAGGGGGGGCGCGCATGCGCATTGCGTTCCGGCGCGCTCACGGCTGCCCTCGCGTGTCGACAAGGCAGCACTGCAGCCGCCGGCGGCCACCGCTGCGTACGGAGACCGTTGCGGGCAGCCGGCGCACACGTGCGCGCTGCCGGTCGCCGTGTTCGCCGCTACTCTGCGCTCTGTCGGTAACGGTAAGCGCAGGGGCCGCGCTCGTGCCCCCTGCCCGGTGCTCACGGACCGGGAGCGCTTTTCCCGAGAGGGCTTTTCCTTCTCGGTGCTTCCTGGGGGCGCGGGGACGGGCAGTGCCGTCTCGGAGCTGCTCCGCGGCGCTCTCTCCCCGGGGCAGCCCCAGCGCCTGCTCGCTGATCCCCGCCGCTCTCTCGGGCGCGGGCAGAGCAGCCTCGGGGCGCTCGCTGCTCGGCCTGAGCGCCGGGGTGGCGCGGCGGGCTGCGGTTGGCGCGCGGGAGCCGGCCGGCTGCAGCGCGGCGCTGCGACCACGCGAGGGTGGGGCCATTGCGGGTCTGGGCTGCCTCGCGCTGCGCTCCCCCCGCCCCTCGCGCTGCGCTCCCCCCCGCCCCTCGCGCTGCGCTCCCCCCGCCCCTCGCGCTGCGCTCCCCCCGCCCCTCGCGCTGCGCTCCCCCCGCCCCTCGCGCTGCGCTCCCCCCGCCCCTCGCGCTGCGCTCCCCCCGCCCCTCGCGCTGCGCTCCCCCCGCCCCTCGCGCTGCGCTCCCCCCCGCCCCTCGCGCTCCGCTCCCCCCGCCCCTCGCGCTCCGCTCCCCCCGCCCCTCGCGCTCCCCCCCGCCCCTCGCGCTCCGCTCCCCCGCCCCTCCCGCGCGGTCCTGGGCGGCGCACGCGCGGTGCGGCTTCGCGAGCCCTGGGCGGCCGGCGCACGCGCGGTGCGGCGGCGGGCAAAATGGCGGCGAGCAGGGCGGGTGTTTTCGCTAGACGGCGGCGGGCGAGGGCAGAGGCGGCCTGGAGTCGAGCATGTGGGGGCCGAGGTGAGGCGAGCGTGTGCCTTCGGGTGGCCGCGGGTGTCGGGCTGTGTCCTGCCAGCCGGGGCCGTCGCTGCGTGGAGGCGGCGGGGCGGGGGGGGGGGGGGGAGTCGGGCGCGGCGCCGCGCCGCGCCGGGTCTGCGCGGCGCCGGGTCTGCCGGAGCGCGGCTCTGACTCTCCCTTTTGCGTGTGTCGCTTGCAGGGCCCCGGTTCCTCCCCAGCGCGGGCCGGGTCGTGCGCTCGCCCCTGCGGACGCAGCCTGGAGGAGTGTGTACGGGGGGTGTCTGCGCGGGGGTCTGGATGTCTCCAGCAGCGGCACGGCAGCCTCGTCTGGGACGCGGGGTCCTTCGCAGCTCTTCTGGGATGCGGGGCCCTTGGTGAGTTCCCTGCTGCCTCCTCTGGTGTTCTCTGCGAGCTCATAGATCCCTCCACCTCCTCTCCCCTCACCCCCCCCCCCCCCGCCCCGCTCCCCTGTCTGGTGGAGTGGGAGACCGGTGGCTCCTGCCGCCGAGCTGAGAGCCACGTAGGGCACCCCTGTGCGCTCCCTATGCATCTGGGATGGCACCCCTGCCCTGAGGGCCCCGCAGAGTCCCTCCCTTCCTGCAACCAGCCCCCCCAAAGCCATTAAACCACCCACAAATCCTGCCCCAACGCCCCCACAGGCCCCAAAACGCCTCCGAGCCCTGCCGCAACATTGTCACTGACTCCAGACCTTCCCCTGCACTCTGTGCAAGGCCCCAAACATTCCTCAGACTGCTGCCAGACCCAGTGCCCGCAGCAGTGAGGCGTTCTAACAAAGATGGGGTGCGATCTGCGTCTCCGCCTCGACTCGGTCCCGCTTTAGAGAAACAGGAACTTAGAGCACTTCCTGGTGAAGAGTGTTGACGGGTGGATGCGCAGATGACAAAGAGATTTTTCTCTCTTTTCTTCTGAGCCGCCTCTGAGAAGCCTCTGTATGTGCACGATGTGGCTGATCTGGGATAATCGTGCTGTGCGCAGTGCTTAAGGAGAACATTGCCCTAAAATGGCGGGCTAAGGAATAGCCTAAAAAACCTAAAAGGCTCGGGAAAAGCCAAAGAGAACACCGATGGGCTCTGGGAAGCCCCAGTGATGCTAGCGAAAACAGCGTGGCTTTTAGGCACCTCCTCAGAGCAGCAGCAATGTCTCGCTCCAGCCTATGGGACAATGGGGACTCTTAATTACCGCCTCGAATTACCACAAGTGTTGCGAAAGCAGAAGGGACTAGGGAGCATGCAGAGCAGGTTATGGACTATATGTCAAGTTTAAACAAGCAACGAGCCCCTCTGCAAACAGAAACAGGTTTAGCCCTAAGTAATAGACGAAGGTAGCTGCGAGTAACGTGAAGCGAAGCGGTGACGTCAGTCACCCCGAAAGCCTGGGAGAAGCGGTCTGAAAATCTGGTACCCTCGCGGCCTCGGCAGTCTTTTTGGTTTGTTTGGCAGGGCAGCCCACCGAAGGGGGACGTCTCGAAGAGAAGCAGCGAGACCTGGGGATCCAGTGGTTCATTTTGGTCGTCGCCTGTGAGGCCAGCGTCCGAGCGTAAGAGGAAGCTAGGAGCTGTCTCGAAAAGGTAATAGGTGTGAAAGGGAGACAGGCAAATCGAGGGCTATCGTTCTTCCACATAGTTAAAGACTGAGAGAGTTGTCCGTTAAGTGCGCGTCTGCGAGGGTTTGAGAACAGTAACAGTAATACTGAAGCGGAATAAAAATAAGGTTTTGTGGAAGATGGCGTTAGGTAGGTATTAGGCGACGTGCCCGCCTGCCTAATAACCTAGCCCTAATTGCTGTGTGTAACGTTTCCAGACTGCTTACCCCGTGACGTATGGCGCAAAGTGCCGTATTAAGACCTTTCCCTTAAGGAAAAGAAGAAGAAAATAAAATAAAGAAAAGGGGAAAAAAGAAAACAGGGTAAAGAGAAAAAGATCATGCGTAAACCTAAGTGTTTCACTGGAAGTAAAACGCGAGTGTATCGCTTCCTTACAGAGATGGAACCCAGGACAGCAAATGCTGACGAAGAGAAGAGACGGACAAGCGTTTTCTTGTGGTTAATACCGAAGGGACGGGATGAAACGAGGAAGCCAGAATGCAGCGGCCCCTCGATATCACCAGGAACTGCTGCAGGAGGAGGCGTTCTGGCACGGGTAACTAAGGTAAGTATCGCTGATGACCGTTAGCAGTCATTTTGGCCTCCCCGAGGCAGCGCTGAGGACTAAGTAACCTGAGGGGCTCTGGCCTGGGCTAGGGCAGAAGTGCAGGCAGGCGGGATCAGGCATTTTCCTCTCAGCTCTCCGAGCTGAATCCTAGCCCCGAAGGAAAAAGCATTGGGGGGAGGCTGTCGGCTACTCGGACACCTGCCACGTCGAGGGCAGGGGCAGGAGCTGACCCTTCCCGGACGGACGGACAGACGCTGGTGCGGTGGTGACTCTTTGGGTATCGCAGGTAAGGGGAGGCACGCTGGTGCCGAGCTCCAGGGCGGTTTGCCTGAAGACGATGCCCGGGGGAGGAGGTTACGCGTTGTGTCCGGGGCTGGGAGCTGGTCCCCGAGTCCCGTGTACTTTGGAGTGCCTGCGCTTGCCAGAGAGCCCGGTGCTGTTCCCAGAGCTGCGGGGAATTTCCCTTGCGTTGCCTGGACCCTCAGGGCTCTTGGGGGTGTTTCCCCTCATCGCGAGGGCAGCCAGAGCCCCTCCAGGGCTGCGTGAGGTCCCCGAACCGCTCCCGGCTTTGCTTTTGGCACTCCGCAGTGTCGCTCGTGTGCCTGGGGCAGCCTGCAGGCGCCATCCTGTCAGCCGCGTTGAGCCCTGCGGCGTGCCTCGTGAGCCCTCTGGTGTGCGCCAAGGCCCTTCCTCTGTATTTTGGTCTGCCCCAGAGCCCTGCACTTGCCCTCTGATGCCCTCAGGACCCCTCAGTTCACATTCTGGGTTGCCCCCGAGCCCTCTGCGTGCCTTTCGGTGCGCCCCGGGGCCCCGTGTGTGTTTTGCGGCATGCCGCAGAGGTCTCTGTTTAGCTTTTTCTCCTGTCCCGGAGTTTTCTGGGTGCTTCTGGGTGTGCCCCAGGGCCCTCCTTTTGGTGCCCCCAGAGTCACTCTGTTTGCTCTATGGTTGGTTTTTTTTTTTTTTTTTTTTTTTTTTTTTTTTTTTTTGGCCTTGTGTTGCACCCAGAGCTCTCGATTTGTTCTCTTGTGCTCCGCATACTCCCCTTTCCGCACTCCACACCCCAGGCAGGGCTCTCCCTTCAGCTCTCAGCAAGCTGCTGTCAGGAGAGTGGGGGTGCCTCTGCTGCCCTGGCAGCCCCTGCTGTCCCTGAAGGGGCTGATGGCCAGGCCCCCTGCCCAGTTCCTGCAGGACCACAGCTGCGGGCCCTGGGGCTGCGATGAGTGCCAGGGGGAGCTGGGTGGCAGGACAGGCCCCAGGTGGGGCTGATGGCAAGGGCAGGCCCACATTTGGGGGCTGGGGCCGCAGTTGGGGGGAGCTGGCGCTGGGGCAGGAGCTGGGCAGCGGAGCTGCCGTGGAGCACGGCAGCCGCCCCGCGGAGGAGGTGAGCGGGGCCGGGGGAGGCGTGCTGCAGGCTGCGGGTCCCGCATGCGCCGGGGGTCCCGGCGGCTGGGAGCGTCCCGGGGCCACGGAGGCGGGGGGAGCAAGGGGGTGCGCCGGGGCTGTGGTGCGGTTTACTGCGCGGTCGGGGGGGGGGGGGGGGTGTCTCCTGTGTCAGCTCGGGAGCGTGTCGGGGAGCGGGGGGAGGCGGGATCGCAGGGGGAGGCCCCGGGAGGGTCGTGGAGGGGCGGGGGCAGTGTCGGAGCTGAGGCGGGGCCGGTCGCGGGGGTGTCGGGGGAGCCCCGGGCCGGTGGTGGGGCTGGCGGGGCCGCGCTCGGGGCTCTGCGGCGGTTTCCGGGGGGAAGGGGAAGGGGGGCGGGACGGAAAGGAACGGAATGTGCCGAGGGTCAAAGGTGCCCCAGCGCTGCGGGTGGGGGGCGGGAGTTGGGGTGCGGGAATGCGGGGAGCCGTAGCTTTCGGCGCGGCATGCCGGGAGCAGTAGTCTTCCGGCACTGGGCTTCCGGGCGGCCATGTTGCCTGGCATGGCATGCCGGGAACGGTAGTCTTCCGGCACTGGGCTTCCGGGCGGACATGTTGCCTGGCATGGCATGCCGGGAACGGTAGTCTTCCGGCACTGGGCTTCCGGGACGCCATTTTCGCGTGCACGGTATGCTGGGAGGTGTAGTCTTCTCACTACAGTGGGGGCTACTGGGTGACCATGCTGCGCCTCTCGAGGTGGCCCCGGGGGGGGCGGCAGGTCCCTGCCAGCGGGGTTCCCAGCAGCCGGCCATGTGGCAGGCCAGGAGCTGTAGTGCCAGGGGCCGGTGCCTTCTCAGCCCTGCAGCAGTGGCCCGCTGGGTCTGTTCCTTACTGGACGTGTGTCACTCACGCCTGAGTCCCCACAGGTCACGGGGGACAGTGGAATGTCCCTGTCTTTCCCCGGTACAGGGCAGGAAGCGTTTTCCATCTCCGATGGTGTTGCAAGACAACCTTGGAAGCTCAGAAGGAGTGTTCCTGCTGTTTCAACTAGGCAGATGAGGAGAATCTCTGTCTCTCTGTCTCTCTGTCTCTCTGTCTCTCTGTCTCGGGAGGAAATAATTCTTTAATCAAGGCCATGCTAGAAGTGCTAAAGCCTTAAAGAAACAGTAAATCAAAATGTTTTGTTTTCTATGTAGACGTTGCCAATTTAGCAAAGGAATTCGAGGTATCCCCTAACTGAACTGTCCTCATTCTAATACAAGAAAATCACGCCCATAGGTCAGAAAGACCCGCGCCCGGGTGAAGACCCCTCCCCTGAGCATGCGTAGTTTTAAAATGGTGTGTAAGCAATATTAGAATTGTATGTAAATCACTAACCAACCGGTGTAAGAGGGAAAGTTGCAAACCTTGCAAGTTGTGTAAATGCTACTTGGAAAGCCGGGGGGGGGGGGGGGGGGAGTTGCGCTTGGTTTGTGGGGAAAACACCGAGCAGCCAGGCTTGCACAACTCTGAAATAAATAAGCAAATGTCTCTCCTGAGCGTGTCATTATTGGCTTAGTGCACAGCGGGCAACGAATCCGCTTTTCGGACAGCAGCGTGACCAGGCAGGGTTGTCCCCGGGGGCTGGGGCTGTCCCTCTTGGAAACGGGGAGGGTGGGGAGAGTAGGAGGGCGCTGCGGGCTCCTGGGGGTCGTAGCTTTGCTCAGGATTGGGGCCGGTTAGGCAGCTGCTGGGAGGAGTGGCGGTGCTGGGAGGGCACGGTGCGGAGCTGTCCTGCTGTGCAGCACAAGGGAAAGTCGACCAGCACCGTTGCCGTCCGAGGACCCTGGAACAGCCCGAGAGACCCTGGAACGGCCACCCCACGGACACCGTGTCACTGCCTCGCAAGGCCACTGCGTTCAGGTACGTTTGACTACATCCGGCAGAAAAAATGTAAGCCGAAGGATCAGGGCAAATAGCTGCTTGTCTAGGTTTGTTACCTAGCGACGCACTGGCAAAGCTTTTCATGAACACCCGTACTCGATCGAGTGCGTATTCATTCTGTGAATATTTATTACTGCCAGACCGCGTACGTCACTGATGCTTTAAAGCAAGTCCGTGGCGCTGGGGTAGCACGTGTAGTGGAGACTAAATGCAATAATACCTCATTTTGATGTTGTTCTCTTATACGAAAGCACTTGGAGCGGATTAAAACATTTCTCGTGCTATTTTGCTTATTGAGTGGACCCTGATACTGGGGAAAAGCTGCTGTGAAGCAGACCTAGTAGTCAGCTTCCTTAGAGAAGGCGTCTTGTCCTGTATTTGAGGGCTTCCGGTACGTTTTGACAGACAGTAGTGAGTGACGGGTTTCCTTTGGACCCCCCCCGGGGAGCAGAAAGTTCTGCCGGGAAGGCAAAATGTTTCTTGCGGCTGGGTTGGAAGAAGCTGGCTGCTGATGCAAGGCAGTGACAATTCTGGGGAGTCAGGGGAAGTTTTGAAAAGACGGTCGTTCCCTTTGCTAGAAGGCTATGCACTTCGGTTCCTAATAGCTGCAGTAATGAAGCCAGGTAAGCGTTCGGGAGGAGCCCAAGCCACTTTTGCCTAGCGAGTATTTTGCAAGGGGGGCAGGAAAGCGCTGCGCCCTGCTCCTTGCTGCCCCCGCGTGTCTGAAAGGCGGCACTGCACGCGGGAGGGGGGGCGCGCATGCGCATTGCGTTCCGGCGCGCTCACGGCTGCCCTCGCGTGTCGACAAGGCAGCACTGCAGCCGCCGGCGGCCACCGCTGCGTACGGAGACCGTTGCGGGCAGCCGGCGCACACGTGCGCGCTGCCGGTCGCCGTGTTCGCCGCTACTCTGCGCTCTGTCGGTAACGGTAAGCGCA
Organism: Dromaius novaehollandiae; assembly: GCF_036370855.1. Lineage (NCBI taxonomy): Eukaryota > Metazoa > Chordata > Aves > Casuariiformes > Dromaiidae > Dromaius > Dromaius novaehollandiae. The sequence continues at coordinate 262,870 of NC_088118.1, read as the reverse complement.
GGGGCCGCGCTCGTGCCCCCTGCCCGGTGCTCACGGACCGGGAGCGCTTTTCCCGAGAGGGCTTTTCCTTCTCGGTGCTTCCTGGGGGCGCGGGGACGGGCAGTGCCGTCTCGGAGCTGCTCCGCGGCGCTCTCTCCCCGGGGCAGCCCCAGCGCCTGCTCGCTGATCCCCGCCGCTCTCTCGGGCGCGGGCAGAGCAGCCTCGGGGCGCTCGCTGCTCGGCCTGAGCGCCGGGGTGGCGCGGCGGGCTGCGGTTGGCGCGCGGGAGCCGGCCGGCTGCAGCGCGGCGCTGCGACCACGCGAGGGTGGGGCCATTGCGGGTCTGGCCTGCCTCGCGCTGCGCTCCCCCCGCCCCTCGCGCTGCGCTCCCCCCGCCCCTCGCGCTGCGCTCCCCCCGCCCCTCGCGCTGCGCTCCCCCCGCCCCTCGCGCTGCGTTCCCCCGCCCCTCGCGCTGCGCTCCCCCCGCCCCTCGCGCTGCGCTCCCCCCGCCCCTCGCGCTGCGCTCCCCCCGCCCCTCGCGCTGCGCTCCCCCCGCCCCTCGCGCTGCGCTCCCCCCGCCCCTCGCGCTGCGCTCCCCCCGCCCCTCGCGCTGCGCTCCCCCCCGCCCCTCGCGCTGCGCTCCCCCCCGCCCCTCGCGCTCCGCTCCCCCCGCCCCTCGCGCTCCGCTCCCCCCGCCCCTCGCGCTCCGCTCCCCCCGCCCCTCGCGCTCCCCCCCGCCCCTCGCGCTCCGCTCCCCCGCCCCTCCCGCGCGGTCCTGGGCGGCGCACGCGCGGTGCGGCTTCGCGAGCCCTGGGCGGCCGGCGCACGCGCGGTGCGGCGGCGGGCAAAATGGCGGCGAGCAGGGCGGGTGTTTTCGCTAGACGGCGGCGGGCGAGGGCAGAGGCGGCCTGGAGTCGAGCATGTGGGGGCCGAGGTGAGGCGAGCGTGTGCCTTCGGGTGGCCGCGGGTGTCGGGCTGTGTCCTGCCAGCCGGGGCCGTCGCTGCGTGGAGGCGGCGGGGCGGGGGGGGGGGGGAGTCGGGCGCGGCGCCGCGCCGCGCCGGGTCTGCGCGGCGCCGGGTCTGCCGGAGCGCGGCTCTGACTCTCCCTTTTGCGTGTGTCGCTTGCAGGGCCCCGGTTCCTCCCCAGCGCGGGCCGGGTCGTGCGCTCGCCCCTGCGGACGCAGCCTGGAGGAGTGTGTACGGGGGGTGTCTGCGCGGGGGTCTGGATGTCTCCAGCAGCGGCACGGCAGCCTCGTCTGGGACGCGGGGTCCTTCGCAGCTCTTCTGGGATGCGGGGCCCTTGGTGAGTTCCCTGCTGCCTCCTCTGGTGTTCTCTGCGAGCTCATAGATCCCTCCACCTCCTCTCCCCTCACCCCCCCCCCCCCGCCCCGCTCCCCTGTCTGGTGGAGTGGGAGACCGGTGGCTCCTGCCGCCGAGCTGAGAGCCACGTAGGGCACCCCTGTGCGCTCCCTATGCATCTGGGATGGCACCCCTGCCCTGAGGGCCCCGCAGAGTCCCTCCCTTCCTGCAACCAGCCCCCCCAAAGCCATTAAACCACCCACAAATCCTGCCCCAACGCCCCCACAGGCCCCAAAACGCCTCCAAGCCCTGCCGCAACATTGTCACTGACTCCAGACCTTCCCCTGCACTCTGTGCAAGGCCCCAAACATTCCTCAGACTGCTGCCAGACCCAGTGCCCGCAGCAGTGAGGCGTTCTAACAAAGATGGGGTGCGATCTGCGTCTCCGCCTCGACTCGGTCCCGCTTTAGAGAAACAGGAACTTAGAGCACTTCCTGGTGAAGAGTGTTGACGGGTGGATGCGCAGATGACAAAGAGATTTTTCTCTCTTTTCTTCTGAGCCGCCTCTGAGAAGCCTCTGTATGTGCACGATGTGGCTGATCTGGGATAATCGTGCTGTGCGCAGTGCTTAAGGAGAACATTGCCCTAAAATGGCGGGCTAAGGAATAGCCTAAAAAACCTAAAAGGCTCGGGAAAAGCCAAAGAGAACACCGATGGGCTCTGGGAAGCCCCAGTGATGCTAGCGAAAACAGCGTGGCTTTTAGGCACCTCCTCAGAGCAGCAGCAATGTCTCGCTCCAGCCTATGGGACAATGGGGACTCTTAATTACCGCCTCGAATTACCACAAGTGTTGCGAAAGCAGAAGGGACTAGGGAGCATGCAGAGCAGGTTATGGACTATATGTCAAGTTTAAACAAGCAACGAGCCCCTCTGCAAATAGAAACAGGTTTAGCCCTAAGTAATAGACGAAGGTAGCTGCGAGTAACGTGAAGCGAAGCGGTGACGTCAGTCACCCCGAAAGCCTGGGAGAAGCGGTCTGAAAATCTGGTACCCTCGCGGCCTCGGCAGTCTTTTTGGTTTGTTTGGCAGGGCAGCCCACCGAAGGGGGACGTCTCGAAGAGAAGCAGCGAGACCTGGGGATCCAGTGGTTCATTTTGGTCGTCGCCTGTGAGGCCAGCGTCCGAGCGTAAGAGGAAGCTAGGAGCTGTCTCGAAAAGGTAATAGGTGTGAAAGGGAGACAGGCAAATCGAGGGCTATCGTTCTTCCACATAGTTAAAGACTGAGAGAGTTGTCCGTTAAGTGCGCGTCTGCGAGGGTTTGAGAACAGTAACAGTAATACTGAAGCGGAATAAAAATAAGGTTTTGTGGAAGATGGCGTTAGGTAGGTATTAGGCGACGTGCCCGCCTGCCTAATAACCTAGCCCTAATTGCTGTGTGTAACGTTTCCAGACTGCTTACCCCGTGACGTATGGCGCAAAGTGCCGTATTAAGACCTTTCCCTTAAGGAAAAGAAGAAGAAAATAAAATAAAGAAAAGGGGAAAAAAGAAAACAGGGTAAAGAGAAAAAGATCATGCGTAAACCTAAGTGTTTCACTGGAAGTAAAACGCGAGTGTATCGCTTCCTTACAGAGATGGAACCCAGGACAGCAAATGCTGACGAAGAGAAGAGACGGACAAGCGTTTTCTTGTGGTTAATACCGAAGGGACGGGATGAAACGAGGAAGCCAGAATGCAGCGGCCCCTCGATATCACCAGGAACTGCTGCAGGAGGAGGCGTTCTGGCACGGGTAACTAAGGTAAGTATCGCTGATGACCGTTAGCAGTCATTTTGGCCTCCCCGAGGCAGCGCTGAGGACTAAGTAACCTGAGGGGCTCTGGCCTGGGCTAGGGCAGAAGTGCAGGCAGGCGGGATCAGGCATTTTCCTCTCAGCTCTCCGAGCTGAATCCTAGCCCCGAAGGAAAAAGCATTGGGGGGAGGCTGTCGGCTACTCGGACACCTGCCACGTCGAGGGCAGGGGCAGGAGCTGACCCTTCCCGGACGGACGGACAGACGCTGGTGCGGTGGTGACTCTTTGGGTATCGCAGGTAAGGGGAGGCACGCTGGTGCCGAGCTCCAGGGCGGTTTGCCTGAAGACGATGCCCGGGGGAGGAGGTTACGCGTTGTGTCCGGGGCTGGGAGCTGGTCCCCGAGTCCCGTGTACTTTGGAGTGCCTGCGCTTGCCAGAGAGCCCGGTGCTGTTCCCAGAGCTGCGGGGAATTTCCCTTGCGTTGCCTGGACCCTCAGGGCTCTTGGGGGTGTTTCCCCTCATCGCGAGGGCAGCCAGAGCCCCTCCAGGGCTGCGTGAGGTCCCCGAACCGCTCCCGGCTTTGCTTTTGGCACTCCGCAGTGTCGCTCGTGTGCCTGGGGCAGCCTGCAGGCGCCATCCTGTCAGCCGCGTTGAGCCCTGCGGCGTGCCTCGTGAGCCCTCTGGTGTGCGCCAAGGCCCTTCCTCTGTATTTTGGTCTGCCCCAGAGCCCTGCACTTGCCCTCTGATGCCCTCAGGACCCCTCAGTTCACATTCTGGGTTGCCCCCGAGCCCTCTGCGTGCCTTTCGGTGCGCCCCGGGGCCCCGTGTGTGTTTTGCGGCATGCCGCAGAGGTCTCTGTTTAGCTTTTTCTCCTGTCCCGGAGTTTTCTGGGTGCTTCTGGGTGTGCCCCAGGGCCCTCCTTTTGGTGCCCCCAGAGTCACTCTGTTTGCTCTATGGTTGGTTTTTTTTTTTTTTTTTTTTTTTTTTTTTTTTTTTTGGCCTTGTGTTGCACCCAGAGCTCTCGATTTGTTCTCTTGTGCTCCGCATACTCCCCTTTCCGCACTCCACACCCCAGGCAGGGCTCTCCCTTCAGCTCTCAGCAAGCTGCTGTCAGGAGAGTGGGGGTGCCTCTGCTGCCCTGGCAGCCCCTGCTGTCCCTGAAGGGGCTGATGGCCAGGCCCCCTGCCCAGTTCCTGCAGGACCACAGCTGCGGGCCCTGGGGCTGCGATGAGTGCCAGGGGGAGCTGGGTGGCAGGACAGGCCCCAGGTGGGGCTGATGGCAAGGGCAGGCCCACATTTGGGGGCTGGGGCCGCAGTTGGGGGGAGCTGGCGCTGGGGCAGGAGCTGGGCAGCGGAGCTGCCGTGGAGCACGGCAGCCGCCCCGCGGAGGAGGTGAGCGGGGCCGGGGGAGGCGTGCTGCAGGCTGCGGGTCCCGCATGCGCCGGGGGTCCCGGCGGCTGGGAGCGTCCCGGGGCCACGGAGGCGGGGGGAGCAAGGGGGTGCGCCGGGGCTGTGGTGCGGTTTACTGCGCGGTCGGGGGGGGGGGGGGGGTGTCTCCTGTGTCAGCTCGGGAGCGTGTCGGGGAGCGGGGGGAGGCGGGATCGCAGGGGGAGGCCCCGGGAGGGTCGTGGAGGGGCGGGGGCAGTGTCGGAGCTGAGGCGGGGCCGGTCGCGGGGGTGTCGGGGGAGCCCCGGGCCGGTGGTGGGGCTGGCGGGGCCGCGCTCGGGGCTCTGCGGCGGTTTCCGGGGGGAAGGGGAAGGGGGGCGGGACGGAAAGGAACGGAATGTGCCGAGGGTCAAAGGTGCCCCAGCGCTGCGGGTGGGGGGCGGGAGTTGGGGTGCGGGAATGCGGGGAGCCGTAGCTTTCGGCGCGGCATGCCGGGAGCAGTAGTCTTCCGGCACTGGGCTTCCGGGCGGCCATGTTGCCTGGCATGGCATGCCGGGAACGGTAGTCTTCCGGCACTGGGCTTCCGGGCGGACATGTTGCCTGGCATGGCATGCCGGGAACGGTAGTCTTCCGGCACTGGGCTTCCGGGACGCCATTTTCGCGTGCACGGTATGCTGGGAGGTGTAGTCTTCTCACTACAGTGGGGGCTACTGGGTGACCATGCTGCGCCTCTCGAGGTGGCCCCGGGGGGGGCGGCAGGTCCCTGCCAGCGGGGTTCCCAGCAGCCGGCCATGTGGCAGGCCAGGAGCTGTAGTGCCAGGGGCCGGTGCCTTCTCAGCCCTGCAGCAGTGGCCCGCTGGGTCTGTTCCTTACTGGACGTGTGTCACTCACGCCTGAGTCCCCACAGGTCACGGGGGACAGTGGAATGTCCCTGTCTTTCCCCGGTACAGGGCAGGAAGCGTTTTCCATCTCCGATGGTGTTGCAAGACAACCTTGGAAGCTCAGAAGGAGTGTTCCTGCTGTTTCAACTAGGCAGATGAGGAGAATCTCTGTCTCTCTGTCTCTCTGTCTCTCTGTCTCTCTGTCTCGGGAGGAAATAATTCTTTAATCAAGGCCATGCTAGAAGTGCTAAAGCCTTAAAGAAACAGTAAATCAAAATGTTTTGTTTTCTATGTAGACGTTGCCAATTTAGCAAAGGAATTCGAGGTATCCCCTAACTGAACTGTCCTCATTCTAATACAAGAAAATCACGCCCATAGGTCAGAAAGACCCGCGCCCGGGTGAAGACCCCTCCCCTGAGCATGCGTAGTTTTAAAATGGTGTGTAAGCAATATTAGAATTGTATGTAAATCACTAACCAACCGGTGTAAGAGGGAAAGTTGCAAACCTTGCAAGTTGTGTAAATGCTACTTGGAAAGCCGGGGGGGGGGGGGGGGGGGAGTTGCGCTTGGTTTGTGGGGAAAACACCGAGCAGCCAGGCTTGCACAACTCTGAAATAAATAAGCAAATGTCTCTCCTGAGCGTGTCATTATTGGCTTAGTGCACAGCGGGCAACGAATCCGCTTTTCGGACAGCAGCGTGACCAGGCAGGGTTGTCCCCGGGGGCTGGGGCTGTCCCTCTTGGAAACGGGGAGGGTGGGGAGAGTAGGAGGGCGCTGCGGGCTCCTGGGGGTCGTAGCTTTGCTCAGGATTGGGGCCGGTTAGGCAGCTGCTGGGAGGAGTGGCGGTGCTGGGAGGGCACGGTGCGGAGCTGTCCTGCTGTGCAGCACAAGGGAAAGTCGACCAGCACCGTTGCCGTCCGAGGACCCTGGAACAGCCCGAGAGACCCTGGAACGGCCACCCCACGGACACCGTGTCACTGCCTCGCAAGGCCACTGCGTTCAGGTACGTTTGACTACATCCGGCAGAAAAAATGTAAGCCGAAGGATCAGGGCAAATAGCTGCTTGTCTAGGTTTGTTACCTAGCGACGCACTGGCAAAGCTTTTCATGAACACCCGTACTCGATCGAGTGCGTATTCATTCTGTGAATATTTATTACTGCCAGACCGCGTACGTCACTGATGCTTTAAAGCAAGTCCGTGGCGCTGGGGTAGCACGTGTAGTGGAGACTAAATGCAATAATACCTCATTTTGATGTTGTTCTCTTATACGAAAGCACTTGGAGCGGATTAAAACATTTCTCGTGCTATTTTGCTTATTGAGTGGACCCTGATACTGGGGAAAAGCTGCTGTGAAGCAGACCTAGTAGTCAGCTTCCTTAGAGAAGGCGTCTTGTCCTGTATTTGAGGGCTTCCGGTACGTTTTGACAGACAGTAGTGAGTGACGGGTTTCCTTTGGACCCCCCCCGGGGAGCAGAAAGTTCTGCCGGGAAGGCAAAATGTTTCTTGCGGCTGGGTTGGAAGAAGCTGGCTGCTGATGCAAGGCAGTGACAATTCTGGGGAGTCAGGGGAAGTTTTGAAAAGACGGTCGTTCCCTTTGCTAGAAGGCTATGCACTTCGGTTCCTAATAGCTGCAGTAATGAAGCCAGGTAAGCGTTCGGGAGGAGCCCAAGCCACTTTTGCCTAGCGAGTATTTTGCAAGGGGGGCAGGAAAGCGCTGCGCCCTGCTCCTTGCTGCCCCCGCGTGTCTGAAAGGCGGCACTGCACGCGGGAGGGGGGGCGCGCATGCGCATTGCGTTCCGGCGCGCTCACGGCTGCCCTCGCGTGTCGACAAGGCAGCACTGCAGCCGCCGGCGGCCACCGCTGCGTACGGAGACCGTTGCGGGCAGCCGGCGCACACGTGCGCGCTGCCGGTCGCCGTGTTCGCCGCTACTCTGCGCTCTGTCGGTAACGGTAAGCGCAGGGGCCGCGCTCGTGCCCCCTGCCCGGTGCTCACGGACCGGGAGCGCTTTTCCCGAGAGGGCTTTTCCTTCTCGGTGCTTCCTGGGGGCGCGGGGACGGGCAGTGCCGTCTCGGAGCTGCTCCGCGGCGCTCTCTCCCCGGGGCAGCCCCAGCGCCTGCTCGCTGATCCCCGCCGCTCTCTCGGGCGCGGGCAGAGCAGCCTCGGGGCGCTCGCTGCTCGGCCTGAGCGCCGGGGTGGCGCGGCGGGCTGCGGTTGGCGCGCGGGAGCCGGCCGGCTGCAGCGCGGCGCTGCGACCACGCGAGGGTGGGGCCATTGCGGGTCTGGGCTGCCTCGCGCTGCGCTCCCCCCGCCCCTCGCGCTGCGCTCCCCCCCGCCCCTCGCGCTGCGCTCCCCCCGCCCCTCGCGCTGCGCTCCCCCCGCCCCTCGCGCTGCGCTCCCCCCGCCCCTCGCGCTGCGCTCCCCCCGCCCCTCGCGCTGCGCTCCCCCCGCCCCTCGCGCTGCGCTCCCCCCCGCCCCTCGCGCTCCGCTCCCCCCGCCCCTCGCGCTCCGCTCCCCCCGCCCCTCGCGCTCCGCTCCCCCCGCCCCTCGCGCTCCCCCCCGCCCCTCGCGCTCCGCTCCCCCGCCCCTCCCGCGCGGTCCTGGGCGGCGCACGCGCGGTGCGGCTTCGCGAGCCCTGGGCGGCCGGCGCACGCGCGGTGCGGCGGCGGGCAAAATGGCGGCGAGCAGGGCGGGTGTTTTCGCTAGACGGCGGCGGGCGAGGGCAGAGGCGGCCTGGAGTCGAGCATGTGGGGGCCGAGGTGAGGCGAGCGTGTGCCTTCGGGTGGCCGCGGGTGTCGGGCTGTGTCCTGCCAGCCGGGGCCGTCGCTGCGTGGAGGCGGCGGGGCGGGGGGGGGGGGGAGTCGGGCGCGGCGCCGCGCCGCGCCGGGTCTGCGCGGCGCCGGGTCTGCCGGAGCGCGGCTCTGACTCTCCCTTTTGCGTGTGTCGCTTGCAGGGCCCCGGTTCCTCCCCAGCGCGGGCCGGGTCGTGCGCTCGCCCCTGCGGACGCAGCCTGGAGGAGTGTGTACGGGGGGTGTCTGCGCGGGGGTCTGGATGTCTCCAGCAGCGGCACGGCAGCCTCGTCTGGGACGCGGGGTCCTTCGCAGCTCTTCTGGGATGCGGGGCCCTTGGTGAGTTCCCTGCTGCCTCCTCTGGTGTTCTCTGCGAGCTCATAGATCCCTCCACCTCCTCTCCCCTCACCCCCCCCCCCCCCCGCCCCGCTCCCCTGTCTGGTGGAGTGGGAGACCGGTGGCTCCTGCCGCCGAGCTGAGAGCCACGTAGGGCACCCCTGTGCGCTCCCTATGCATCTGGGATGGCACCCCTGCCCTGAGGGCCCCGCAGAGTCCCTCCCTTCCTGCAACCAGCCCCCCCAAAGCCATTAAACCACCCACAAATCCTGCCCCAACGCCCCCACAGGCCCCAAAACGCCTCCAAGCCCTGCCGCAACATTGTCACTGACTCCAGACCTTCCCCTGCACTCTGTGCAAGGCCCCAAACATTCCTCAGACTGCTGCCAGACCCAGTGCCCGCAGCAGTGAGGCGTTCTAACAAAGATGGGGTGCGATCTGCGTCTCCGCCTCGACTCGGTCCCGCTTTAGAGAAACAGGAACTTAGAGCACTTCCTGGTGAAGAGTGTTGACGGGTGGATGCGCAGATGACAAAGAGATTTTTCTCTCTTTTCTTCTGAGCCGCCTCTGAGAAGCCTCTGTATGTGCACGATGTGGCTGATCTGGGATAATCGTGCTGTGCGCAGTGCTTAAGGAGAACATTGCCCTAAAATGGCGGGCTAAGGAATAGCCTAAAAAACCTAAAAGGCTCGGGAAAAGCCAAAGAGAACACCGATGGGCTCTGGGAAGCCCCAGTGATGCTAGCGAAAACAGCGTGGCTTTTAGGCACCTCCTCAGAGCAGCAGCAATGTCTCGCTCCAGCCTATGGGACAATGGGGACTCTTAATTACCGCCTCGAATTACCACAAGTGTTGCGAAAGCAGAAGGGACTAGGGAGCATGCAGAGCAGGTTATGGACTATATGTCAAGTTTAAACAAGCAACGAGCCCCTCTGCAAACAGAAACAGGTTTAGCCCTAAGTAATAGACGAAGGTAGCTGCGAGTAACGTGAAGCGAAGCGGTGACGTCAGTCACCCCGAAAGCCTGGGAGAAGCGGTCTGAAAATCTGGTACCCTCGCGGCCTCGGCAGTCTTTTTGGTTTGTTTGGCAGGGCAGCCCACCGAAGGGGGACGTCTCGAAGAGAAGCAGCGAGACCTGGGGATCCAGTGGTTCATTTTGGTCGTCGCCTGTGAGGCCAGCGTCCGAGCGTAAGAGGAAGCTAGGAGCTGTCTCGAAAAGGTAATAGGTGTGAAAGGGAGACAGGCAAATCGAGGGCTATCGTTCTTCCACATAGTTAAAGACTGAGAGAGTTGTCCGTTAAGTGCGCGTCTGCGAGGGTTTGAGAACAGTAACAGTAATACTGAAGCGGAATAAAAATAAGGTTTTGTGGAAGATGGCGTTAGGTAGGTATTAGGCGACGTGCCCGCCTGCCTAATAACCTAGCCCTAATTGCTGTGTGTAACGTTTCCAGACTGCTTACCCCGTGACGTATGGCGCAAAGTGCCGTATTAAGACCTTTCCCTTAAGGAAAAGAAGAAGAAAATAAAATAAAGAAAAGGGGAAAAAAGAAAACAGGGTAAAGAGAAAAAGATCATGCGTAAACCTAAGTGTTTCACTGGAAGTAAAACGCGAGTGTATCGCTTCCTTACAGAGATGGAACCCAGGACAGCAAATGCTGACGAAGAGAAGAGACGGACAAGCGTTTTCTTGTGGTTAATACCGAAGGGACGGGATGAAACGAGGAAGCCAGAATGCAGCGGCCCCTCGATATCACCAGGAACTGCTGCAGGAGGAGGCGTTCTGGCACGGGTAACTAAGGTAAGTATCGCTGATGACCGTTAGCAGTCATTTTGGCCTCCCCGAGGCAGCGCTGAGGACTAAGTAACCTGAGGGGCTCTGGCCTGGGCTAGGGCAGAAGTGCAGGCAGGCGGGATCAGGCATTTTCCTCTCAGCTCTCCGAGCTGAATCCTAGCCCCGAAGGAAAAAGCATTGGGGGGAGGCTGTCGGCTACTCGGACACCTGCCACGTCGAGGGCAGGGGCAGGAGCTGACCCTTCCCGGACGGACGGACAGACGCTGGTGCGGTGGTGACTCTTTGGGTATCGCAGGTAAGGGGAGGCACGCTGGTGCCGAGCTCCAGGGCGGTTTGCCTGAAGACGATGCCCGGGGGAGGAGGTTACGCGTTGTGTCCGGGGCTGGGAGCTGGTCCCCGAGTCCCGTGTACTTTGGAGTGCCTGCGCTTGCCAGAGAGCCCGGTGCTGTTCCCAGAGCTGCGGGGAATTTCCCTTGCGTTGCCTGGACCCTCAGGGCTCTTGGGGGTGTTTCCCCTCATCGCGAGGGCAGCCAGAGCCCCTCCAGGGCTGCGTGAGGTCCCCGAACCGCTCCCGGCTTTGCTTTTGGCACTCCGCAGTGTCGCTCGTGTGCCTGGGGCAGCCTGCAGGCGCCATCCTGTCAGCCGCGTTGAGCCCTGCGGCGTGCCTCGTGAGCCCTCTGGTGTGCGCCAAGGCCCTTCCTCTGTATTTTGGTCTGCCCCAGAGCCCTGCACTTGCCCTCTGATGCCCTCAGGACCCCTCAGTTCACATTCTGGGTTGCCCCCGAGCCCTCTGCGTGCCTTTCGGTGCGCCCCGGGGCCCCGTGTGTGTTTTGCGGCATGCCGCAGAGGTCTCTGTTTAGCTTTTTCTCCTGTCCCGGAGTTTTCTGGGTGCTTCTGGGTGTGCCCCAGGGCCCTCCTTTTGGTGCCCCCAGAGTCACTCTGTTTGCTCTATGGTTGGTTTTTTTTTTTTTTTTTTTTTTTTTTTTTTTTTTTTGGCCTTGTGTTGCACCCAGAGCTCTCGATTTGTTCTCTTGTGCTCCGCATACTCCCCTTTCCGCACTCCACACCCCAGGCAGGGCTCTCCCTTCAGCTCTCAGCAAGCTGCTGTCAGGAGAGTGGGGGTGCCTCTGCTGCCCTGGCAGCCCCTGCTGTCCCTGAAGGGGCTGATGGCCAGGCCCCCTGCCCAGTTCCTGCAGGACCACAGCTGCGGGCCCTGGGGCTGCGATGAGTGCCAGGGGGAGCTGGGTGGCAGGACAGGCCCCAGGTGGGGCTGATGGCAAGGGCAGGCCCACATTTGGGGGCTGGGGCCGCAGTTGGGGGGAGCTGGCGCTGGGGCAGGAGCTGGGCAGCGGAGCTGCCGTGGAGCACGGCAGCCGCCCCGCGGAGGAGGTGAGCGGGGCCGGGGGAGGCGTGCTGCAGGCTGCGGGTCCCGCATGCGCCGGGGGTCCCGGCGGCTGGGAGCGTCCCGGGGCCACGGAGGCGGGGGGAGCAAGGGGGTGCGCCGGGGCTGTGGTGCGGTTTACTGCGCGGTCGGGGGGGGGGGGGGGGGTGTCTCCTGTGTCAGCTCGGGAGCGTGTCGGGGAGCGGGGGGAGGCGGGATCGCAGGGGGAGGCCCCGGGAGGGTCGTGGAGGGGCGGGGGCAGTGTCGGAGCTGAGGCGGGGCCGGTCGCGGGGGTGTCGGGGGAGCCCCGGGCCGGTGGTGGGGCTGGCGGGGCCGCGCTCGGGGCTCTGCGGCGGTTTCCGGGGGGAAGGGGAAGGGGGGCGGGACGGAAAGGAACGGAATGTGCCGAGGGTCAAAGGTGCCCCAGCGCTGCGGGTGGGGGGCGGGAGTTGGGGTGCGGGAATGCGGGGAGCCGTAGCTTTCGGCGCGGCATGCCGGGAGCAGTAGTCTTCCGGCACTGGGCTTCCGGGCGGCCATGTTGCCTGGCATGGCATGCCGGGAACGGTAGTCTTCCGGCACTGGGCTTCCGGGCGGACATGTTGCCTGGCATGGCATGCCGGGAACGGTAGTCTTCCGGCACTGGGCTTCCGGGACGCCATTTTCGCGTGCACGGTATGCTGGGAGGTGTAGTCTTCTCACTACAGTGGGGGCTACTGGGTGACCATGCTGCGCCTCTCGAGGTGGCCCCGGGGGGGGCGGCAGGTCCCTGCCAGCGGGGTTCCCAGCAGCCGGCCATGTGGCAGGCCAGGAGCTGTAGTGCCAGGGGCCGGTGCCTTCTCAGCCCTGCAGCAGTGGCCCGCTGGGTCTGTTCCTTACTGGACGTGTGTCACTCACGCCTGAGTCCCCACAGGTCACGGGGGACAGTGGAATGTCCCTGTCTTTCCCCGGTACAGGGCAGGAAGCGTTTTCCATCTCCGATGGTGTTGCAAGACAACCTTGGAAGCTCAGAAGGAGTGTTCCTGCTGTTTCAACTAGGCAGATGAGGAGAATCTCTGTCTCTCTGTCTCTCTGTCTCTCTGTCTCGGGAGGAAATAATTCTTTAATCAAGGCCATGCTAGAAGTGCTAAAGCCTTAAAGAAACAGTAAATCAAAATGTTTTGTTTTCTATGTAGACGTTGCCAATTTAGCAAAGGAATTCGAGGTATCCCCTAACTGAACTGTCCTCATTCTAATACAAGAAAATCACGCCCATAGGTCAGAAAGACCCGCGCCCGGGTGAAGACCCCTCCCCTGAGCATGCGTAGTTTTAAAATGGTGTGTAAGCAATATTAGAATTGTATGTAAATCACTAACCAACCGGTGTAAGAGGGAAAGTTGCAAACCTTGCAAGTTGTGTAAATGCTACTTGGAAAGCCGGGGAGGGGGGGGGGGGGGGGAGTTGCGCTTGGTTTGTGGGGAAAACACCGAGCAGCCAGGCTTGCACAACTCTGAAATAAATAAGCAAATGTCTCTCCTGAGCGTGTCATTATTGGCTTAGTGCACAGCGGGCAACGAATCCGCTTTTCGGACAGCAGCGTGACCAGGCAGGGTTGTCCCCGGGGGCTGGGGCTGTCCCTCTTGGAAACGGGGAGGGCGGGGAGAGTAGGAGGGCGCTGCGGGCTCCTGGGGGTCGTAGCTTTGCTCAGGATTGGGGCCGGTTAGGCAGCTGCTGGGAGGAGTGGCGGTGCTGGGAGGGCACGGTGCGGAGCTGTCCTGCTGTGCAGCACAAGGGAAAGTCGACCAGCACCGTTGCCGTCCGAGGACCCTGGAACAGCCCGAGAGACCCTGGAACGGCCACCCCACGGACACCGTGTCACTGCCTCGCAAGGCCACTGCGTTCAGGTACGTTTGACTACATCCGGCAGAAAAAATGTAAGCCGAAGGATCAGGGCAAATAGCTGCTTGTCTAGGTTTGTTACCTAGCGACGCACTGGCAAAGCTTTTCATGAACACCCGTACTCGATCGAGTGCGTATTCATTCTGTGAATATTTATTACTGCCAGACCGCGTACGTCACTGATGCTTTAAAGCAAGTCCGTGGCGCTGGGGTAGCACGTGTAGTGGAGACTAAATGCAATAATACCTCATTTTGATGTTGTTCTCTTATACGAAAGCACTTGGAGCGGATTAAAACATTTCTCGTGCTATTTTGCTTATTGAGTGGACCCTGATACTGGGGAAAAGCTGCTGTGAAGCAGACCTAGTAGTCAGCTTCCTTAGAGAAGGCGTCTTGTCCTGTATTTGAGGGCTTCCGGTACGTTTTGACAGACAGTAGTGAGTGACGGGTTTCCTTTGGACCCCCCCCGGGGAGCAGAAAGTTCTGCCGGGAAGGCAAAATGTTTCTTGCGGCTGGGTTGGAAGAAGCTGGCTGCTGATGCAAGGCAGTGACAATTCTGGGGAGTCAGGGGAAGTTTTGAAAAGACGGTCGTTCCCTTTGCTAGAAGGCTATGCACTTCGGTTCCTAATAGCTGCAGTAATGAAGCCAGGTAAGCGTTCGGGAGGAGCCCAAGCCACTTTTGCCTAGCGAGTATTTTGCAAGGGGGGCAGGAAAGCGCTGCGCCCTGCTCCTTGCTGCCCCCGCGTGTCTGAAAGGCGGCACTGCACGCGGGAGGGGGGGCGCGCATGCGCATTGCGTTCCGGCGCGCTCACGGCTGCCCTCGCGTGTCGACAAGGCAGCACTGCAGCCGCCGGCGGCCACCGCTGCGTACGGAGACCGTTGCGGGCAGCCGGCGCACACGTGCGCGCTGCCGGTCGCCGTGTTCGCCGCTACTCTGCGCTCTGTCGGTAACGGTAAGCGCAGGGGCCGCGCTCGTGCCCCCTGCCCGGTGCTCACGGACCGGGAGCGCTTTTCCCGAGAGGGCTTTTCCTTCTCGGTGCTTCCTGGGGGCGCGGGGACGGGCAGTGCCGTCTCGGAGCTGCTCCGCGGCGCTCTCTCCCCGGGGCAGCCCCAGCGCCTGCTCGCTGATCCCCGCCGCTCTCTCGGGCGCGGGCAGAGCAGCCTCGGGGCGCTCGCTGCTCGGCCTGAGCGCCGGGGTGGCGCGGCGGGCTGCGGTTGGCGCGCGGGAGCCGGCCGGCTGCAGCGCGGCGCTGCGACCACGCGAGGGTGGGGCCATTGCGGGTCTGGGCTGCCTCGCGCTGCGCTCCCCCCGCCCCTCGCGCTGCGCTCCCCCCCGCCCCTCGCGCTGCGCTCCCCCCGCCCCTCGCGCTGCGCTCCCCCCGCCCCTCGCGCTGCGCTCCCCCCGCCCCTCGCGCTGCGCTCCCCCCGCCCCTCGCGCTCCGCTCCCCCCCGCCCCTCGCGCTGCGCTCCCCCCGCCCCTCGCGCTCCGCTCCCCCCGCCCCTCGCGCTGCGCTCCCCCCGCCCCTCGCGCTGCGCTCCCCCCGCCCCTCGCGCTGCGCTCCCCCCCGCCCCTCGCGCTCCGCTCCCCCCGCCCCTCGCGCTCCGCTCCCCCCGCCCCTCGCGCTCCGCTCCCCCCGCCCCTCGCGCTCCCCCCCGCCCCTCGCGCTCCGCTCCCCCGCCCCTCCCGCGCGGTCCTGGGCGGCGCACGCGCGGTGCGGCTTCGCGAGCCCTGGGCGGCCGGCGCACGCGCGGTGCGGCGGCGGGCAAAATGGCGGCGAGCAGGGCGGGTGTTTTCGCTAGACGGCGGCGGGCGAGGGCAGAGGCGGCCTGGAGTCGAGCATGTGGGGGCCGAGGTGAGGCGAGCGTGTGCCTTCGGGTGGCCGCGGGTGTCGGGCTGTGTCCTGCCAGCCGGGGCCGTCGCTGCGTGGAGGCGGCGGGGCGGGGGGGGGGGGGAGTCGGGCGCGGCGCCGCGCCGCGCCGGGTCTGCGCGGCGCCGGGTCTGCCGGAGCGCGGCTCTGACTCTCCCTTTTGCGTGTGTCGCTTGCAGGGCCCCGGTTCCTCCCCAGCGCGGGCCGGGTCGTGCGCTCGCCCCTGCGGACGCAGCCTGGAGGAGTGTGTACGGGGGGTGTCTGCGCGGGGGTCTGGATGTCTCCAGCAGCGGCACGGCAGCCTCGTCTGGGACGCGGGGTCCTTCGCAGCTCTTCTGGGATGCGGGGCCCTTGGTGAGTTCCCTGCTGCCTCCTCTGGTGTTCTCTGCGAGCTCATAGATCCCTCCACCTCCTCTCCCCTCACCCCCCCCCCCCCCCGCCCCGCTCCCCTGTCTGGTGGAGTGGGAGACCGGTGGCTCCTGCCGCCGAGCTGAGAGCCACGTAGGGCACCCCTGTGCGCTCCCTATGCATCTGGGATGGCACCCCTGCCCTGAGGGCCCCGCAGAGTCCCTCCCTTCCTGCAACCAGCCCCCCCAAAGCCATTAAACCACCCACAAATCCTGCCCCAACGCCCCCACAGGCCCCAAAACGCCTCCAAGCCCTGCCGCAACATTGTCACTGACTCCAGACCTTCCCCTGCACTCTGTGCAAGGCCCCAAACATTCCTCAGACTGCTGCCAGACCCAGTGCCCGCAGCAGTGAGGCGTTCTAACAAAGATGGGGTGCGATCTGCGTCTCCGCCTCGACTCGGTCCCGCTTTAGAGAAACAGGAACTTAGAGCACTTCCTGGTGAAGAGTGTTGACGGGTGGATGCGCAGATGACAAAGAGATTTTTCTCTCTTTTCTTCTGAGCCGCCTCTGAGAAGCCTCTGTATGTGCACGATGTGGCTGATCTGGGATAATCGTGCTGTGCGCAGTGCTTAAGGAGAACATTGCCCTAAAATGGCGGGCTAAGGAATAGCCTAAAAAACCTAAAAGGCTCGGGAAAAGCCAAAGAGAACACCGATGGGCTCTGGGAAGCCCCAGTGATGCTAGCGAAAACAGCGTGGCTTTTAGGCACCTCCTCAGAGCAGCAGCAATGTCTCGCTCCAGCCTATGGGACAATGGGGACTCTTAATTACCGCCTCGAATTACCACAAGTGTTGCGAAAGCAGAAGGGACTAGGGAGCATGCAGAGCAGGTTATGGACTATATGTCAAGTTTAAACAAGCAACGAGCCCCTCTGCAAACAGAAACAGGTTTAGCCCTAAGTAATAGACGAAGGTAGCTGCGAGTAACGTGAAGCGAAGCGGTGACGTCAGTCACCCCGAAAGCCTGGGAGAAGCGGTCTGAAAATCTGGTACCCTCGCGGCCTCGGCAGTCTTTTTGGTTTGTTTGGCAGGGCAGCCCACCGAAGGGGGACGTCTCGAAGAGAAGCAGCGAGACCTGGGGATCCAGTGGTTCATTTTGGTCGTCGCCTGTGAGGCCAGCGTCCGAGCGTAAGAGGAAGCTAGGAGCTGTCTCGAAAAGGTAATAGGTGTGAAAGGGAGACAGGCAAATCGAGGGCTATCGTTCTTCCACATAGTTAAAGACTGAGAGAGTTGTCCGTTAAGTGCGCGTCTGCGAGGGTTTGAGAACAGTAACAGTAATACTGAAGCGGAATAAAAATAAGGTTTTGTGGAAGATGGCGTTAGGTAGGTATTAGGCGACGTGCCCGCCTGCCTAATAACCTAGCCCTAATTGCTGTGTGTAACGTTTCCAGACTGCTTACCCCGTGACGTATGGCGCAAAGTGCCGTATTAAGACCTTTCCCTTAAGGAAAAGAAGAAGAAAATAAAATAAAGAAAAGGGGAAAAAAGAAAACAGGGTAAAGAGAAAAAGATCATGCGTAAACCTAAGTGTTTCACTGGAAGTAAAACGCGAGTGTATCGCTTCCTTACAGAGATGGAACCCAGGACAGCAAATGCTGACGAAGAGAAGAGACGGACAAGCGTTTTCTTGTGGTTAATACCGAAGGGACGGGATGAAACGAGGAAGCCAGAATGCAGCGGCCCCTCGATATCACCAGGAACTGCTGCAGGAGGAGGCGTTCTGGCACGGGTAACTAAGGTAAGTATCGCTGATGACCGTTAGCAGTCATTTTGGCCTCCCCGAGGCAGCGCTGAGGACTAAGTAACCTGAGGGGCTCTGGCCTGGGCTAGGGCAGAAGTGCAGGCAGGCGGGATCAGGCATTTTCCTCTCAGCTCTCCGAGCTGAATCCTAGCCCCGAAGGAAAAAGCATTGGGGGGAGGCTGTCGGCTACTCGGACACCTGCCACGTCGAGGGCAGGGGCAGGAGCTGACCCTTCCCGGACGGACGGACAGACGCTGGTGCGGTGGTGACTCTTTGGGTATCGCAGGTAAGGGGAGGCACGCTGGTGCCGAGCTCCAGGGCGGTTTGCCTGAAGACGATGCCCGGGGGAGGAGGTTACGCGTTGTGTCCGGGGCTGGGAGCTGGTCCCCGAGTCCCGTGTACTTTGGAGTGCCTGCGCTTGCCAGAGAGCCCGGTGCTGTTCCCAGAGCTGCGGGGAATTTCCCTTGCGTTGCCTGGACCCTCAGGGCTCTTGGGGGTGTTTCCCCTCATCGCGAGGGCAGCCAGAGCCCCTCCAGGGCTGCGTGAGGTCCCCGAACCGCTCCCGGCTTTGCTTTTGGCACTCCGCAGTGTCGCTCGTGTGCCTGGGGCAGCCTGCAGGCGCCATCCTGTCAGCCGCGTTGAGCCCTGCGGCGTGCCTCGTGAGCCCTCTGGTGTGCGCCAAGGCCCTTCCTCTGTATTTTGGTCTGCCCCAGAGCCCTGCACTTGCCCTCTGATGCCCTCAGGACCCCTCAGTTCACATTCTGGGTTGCCCCCGAGCCCTCTGCGTGCCTTTCGGTGCGCCCCGGGGCCCCGTGTGTGTTTTGCGGCACGCCGCAGAGGTCTCTGTTTAGCTTTTTCTCCTGTCCCGGAGTTTTCTGGGTGCTTCTGGGTGTGCCCCAGGGCCCTCCTTTTGGTGCCCCCAGAGTCACTCTGTTTGCTCTATGGTTGGTTTTTTTTTTTTTTTTTTTTTTTTTTTTTTTTTTTTTGGCCTTGTGTTGCACCCAGAGCTCTCGATTTGTTCTCTTGTGCTCCGCATACTCCCCTTTCCGCACTCCACACCCCAGGCAGGGCTCTCCCTTCAGCTCTCAGCAAGCTGCTGTCAGGAGAGTGGGGGTGCCTCTGCTGCCCTGGCAGCCCCTGCTGTCCCTGAAGGGGCTGATGGCCAGGCCCCCTGCCCAGTTCCTGCAGGACCACAGCTGCGGGCCCTGGGGCTGCGATGAGTGCCAGGGGGAGCTGGGTGGCAGGACAGGCCCCAGGTGGGGCTGATGGCAAGGGCAGGCCCACATTTGGGGGCTGGGGCCGCAGTTGGGGGGAGCTGGCGCTGGGGCAGGAGCTGGGCAGCGGAGCTGCCGTGGAGCACGGCAGCCGCCCCGCGGAGGAGGTGAGCGGGGCCGGGGGAGGCGTGCTGCAGGCTGCGGGTCCCGCATGCGCCGGGGGTCCCGGCGGCTGGGAGCGTCCCGGGGCCACGGAGGCGGGGGGAGCAAGGGGGTGCGCCGGGGCTGTGGTGCGGTTTACTGCGCGGTCGGGGGGGGGGGGGGGGTGTCTCCTGTGTCAGCTCGGGAGCGTGTCGGGGAGCGGGGGGAGGCGGGATCGCAGGGGGAGGCCCCGGGAGGGTCGTGGAGGGGCGGGGGCAGTGTCGGAGCTGAGGCGGGGCCGGTCGCGGGGGTGTCGGGGGAGCCCCGGGCCGGTGGTGGGGCTGGCGGGGCCGCGCTCGGGGCTCTGCGGCGGTTTCCGGGGGGAAGGGGAAGGGGGGCGGGACGGAAAGGAACGGAATGTGCCGAGGGTCAAAGGTGCCCCAGCGCTGCGGGTGGGGGGCGGGAGTTGGGGTGCGGGAATGCGGGGAGCCGTAGCTTTCGGCGCGGCATGCCGGGAGCAGTAGTCTTCCGGCACTGGGCTTCCGGGCGGCCATGTTGCCTGGCATGGCATGCCGGGAACGGTAGTCTTCCGGCACTGGGCTTCCGGGCGGACATGTTGCCTGGCATGGCATGCCGGGAACGGTAGTCTTCCGGCACTGGGCTTCCGGGACGCCATTTTCGCGTGCACGGTATGCTGGGAGGTGTAGTCTTCTCACTACAGTGGGGGCTACTGGGTGACCATGCTGCGCCTCTCGAGGTGGCCCCGGGGGGGGCGGCAGGTCCCTGCCAGCGGGGTTCCCAGCAGCCGGCCATGTGGCAGGCCAGGAGCTGTAGTGCCAGGGGCCGGTGCCTTCTCAGCCCTGCAGCAGTGGCCCGCTGGGTCTGTTCCTTACTGGACGTGTGTCACTCACGCCTGAGTCCCCACAGGTCACGGGGGACAGTGGAATGTCCCTGTCTTTCCCCGGTACAGGGCAGGAAGCGTTTTCCATCTCCGATGGTGTTGCAAGACAACCTTGGAAGCTCAGAAGGAGTGTTCCTGCTGTTTCAACTAGGCAGATGAGGAGAATCTCTGTCTCTCTGTCTCTCTGTCTCTCTGTCTCTCTGTCTCGGGAGGAAATAATTCTTTAATCAAGGCCATGCTAGAAGTGCTAAAGCCTTAAAGAAACAGTAAATCAAAATGTTTTGTTTTCTATGTAGACGTTGCCAATTTAGCAAAGGAATTCGAGGTATCCCCTAACTGAACTGTCCTCATTCTAATACAAGAAAATCACGCCCATAGGTCAGAAAGACCCGCGCCCGGGTGAAGACCCCTCCCCTGAGCATGCGTAGTTTTAAAATGGTGTGTAAGCAATATTAGAATTGTATGTAAATCACTAACCAACCGGTGTAAGAGGGAAAGTTGCAAACCTTGCAAGTTGTGTAAATGCTACTTGGAAAGCCGGGGGGGGGGGGGGGGGGGGAGTTGCGCTTGGTTTGTGGGGAAAACACCGAGCAGCCAGGCTTGCACAACTCTGAAATAAATAAGCAAATGTCTCTCCTGAGCGTGTCATTATTGGCTTAGTGCACAGCGGGCAACGAATCCGCTTTTCGGACAGCAGCGTGACCAGGCAGGGTTGTCCCCGGGGGCTGGGGCTGTCCCTCTTGGAAACGGGGAGGGCGGGGAGAGTAGGAGGGCGCTGCGGGCTCCTGGGGGTCGTAGCTTTGCTCAGGATTGGGGCCGGTTAGGCAGCTGCTGGGAGGAGTGGCGGTGCTGGGAGGGCACGGTGCGGAGCTGTCCTGCTGTGCAGCACAAGGGAAAGTCGACCAGCACCGTTGCCGTCCGAGGACCCTGGAACAGCCCGAGAGACCCTGGAACGGCCACCCCACGGACACCGTGTCACTGCCTCGCAAGGCCACTGCGTTCAGGTACGTTTGACTACATCCGGCAGAAAAAATGTAAGCCGAAGGATCAGGGCAAATAGCTGCTTGTCTAGGTTTGTTACCTAGCGACGCACTGGCAAAGCTTTTCATGAACACCCGTACTCGATCGAGTGCGTATTCATTCTGTGAATATTTATTACTGCCAGACCGCGTACGTCACTGATGCTTTAAAGCAAGTCCGTGGCGCTGGGGTAGCACGTGTAGTGGAGACTAAATGCAATAATACCTCATTTTGATGTTGTTCTCTTATACGAAAGCACTTGGAGCGGATTAAAACATTTCTCGTGCTATTTTGCTTATTGAGTGGACCCTGATACTGGGGAAAAGCTGCTGTGAAGCAGACCTAGTAGTCAGCTTCCTTAGAGAAGGCGTCTTGTCCTGTATTTGAGGGCTTCCGGTACGTTTTGACAGACAGTAGTGAGTGACGGGTTTCCTTTGGACCCCCCCCGGGGAGCAGAAAGTTCTGCCGGGAAGGCAAAATGTTTCTTGCGGCTGGGTTGGAAGAAGCTGGCTGCTGATGCAAGGCAGTGACAATTCTGGGGAGTCAGGGGAAGTTTTGAAAAGACGGTCGTTCCCTTTGCTAGAAGGCTATGCACTTCGGTTCCTAATAGCTGCAGTAATGAAGCCAGGTAAGCGTTCGGGAGGAGCCCAAGCCACTTTTGCCTAGCGAGTATTTTGCAAGGGGGGCAGGAAAGCGCTGCGCCCTGCTCCTTGCTGCCCCCGCGTGTCTGAAAGGCGGCACTGCACGCGGGAGGGGGGGCGCGCATGCGCATTGCGTTCCGGCGCGCTCACGGCTGCCCTCGCGTGTCGACAAGGCAGCACTGCAGCCGCCGGCGGCCACCGCTGCGTACGGAGACCGTTGCGGGCAGCCGGCGCACACGTGCGCGCTGCCGGTCGCCGTGTTCGCCGCTACTCTGCGCTCTGTCGGTAACGGTAAGCGCAGGGGCCGCGCTCGTGCCCCCTGCCCGGTGCTCACGGACCGGGAGCGCTTTTCCCGAGAGGGCTTTTCCTTCTCGGTGCTTCCTGGGGGCGCGGGGACGGGCAGTGCCGTCTCGGAGCTGCTCCGCGGCGCTCTCTCCCCGGGGCAGCCCCAGCGCCTGCTCGCTGATCCCCGCCGCTCTCTCGGGCGCGGGCAGAGCAGCCTCGGGGCGCTCGCTGCTCGGCCTGAGCGCCGGGGTGGCGCGGCGGGCTGCGGTTGGCGCGCGGGAGCCGGCCGGCTGCAGCGCGGCGCTGCGACCACGCGAGGGTGGGGCCATTGCGGGTCTGGGCTGCCTCGCGCTGCGCTCCCCCCGCCCCTCGCGCTGCGCTCCCCCCGCCCCTCGCGCTGCGCTCCCCCCGCCCCTCGCGCTGCGCTCCCCCCGCCCCTCGCGCTGCGCTCCCCCCGCCCCTCGCGCTGCGCTCCCCCCGCCCCTCGCGCTGCGCTCCCCCCGCCCCTCGCGCTGCGCTCCCCCCGCCCCTCGCGCTGCGCTCCCCCCGCCCCTCGCGCTCCGCTCCCCCCCGCCCCTCGCGCTGCGCTCCCCCCCGCCCCTCGCGCTGCGCTCCCCCCGCCCCTCGCGCTGCGCTCCCCCCGCCCCTCGCGCTGCGCTCCCCCCGCCCCTCGCGCTGCGCTCCCCCCGCCCCTCGCGCTGCGCTCCCCCCGCCCCTCGCGCTGCGCTCCCCCCGCCCCTCGCGCTCCGCTCCCCCCGCCCCTCGCGCTCCGCTCCCCCCCGCCCCTCGCGCTCCCCCCCGCCCCTCGCGCTCCGCTCCCCCGCCCCTCCCGCGCGGTCCTGGGCGGCGCACGCGCGGTGCGGCGGCGCGAGCCCTGGGCGGCCGGCGCACGCGCGGTGCGGCGGCGGGCAAAATGGCGGCGAGCAGGGCGGGTGTTTTCGCTAGACGGCGGCGGGCGAGGGCAGAGGCGGCCTGGAGTCGAGCATGTGGGGGCCGAGGTGAGGCGAGCGTGTGCCTTCGGGTGGCCGCGGGTGTCGGGCTGTGTCCTGCCAGCCGGGGCCGTCGCTGCGTGGAGGCGGCGGGGCGGGGGGGGGGGGGAGTCGGGCCCGGCGCCGCGCCGGAGCGCGGCTCTGACTCTCCCTTTTGCGTGTGTCGCTTGCAGGGCCCCGGTTCCTCCCCAGCGCGGGCCGGGTCGTGCGCTCGCCCCTGCGGACGCAGCCTGGAGGAGTGTGTACGGGGGGTGTCTGCGCGGGGGTCTGGATGTCTCCAGCAGCGGCACGGCAGCCTCGTCTGGGACGCGGGGTCCTTCGCAGCTCTTCTGGGATGCGGGGCCCTTGGTGAGTTCCCTGCTGCCTCCTCTGGTGTTCTCTGCGAGCTCATAGATCCCTCCACCTCCTCTCCCCTCACCCCCCCCCCCCCCGCCCCGCTCCCCTGTCTGGTGGAGTGGGAGACCGGTGGCTCCTGCCGCCGAGCTGAGAGCCACGTAGGGCACCCCTGTGCGCTCCCTATGCATCTGGGATGGCACCCCTGCCCTGAGGGCCCCGCAGAGTCCCTCCCTTCCTGCAACCAGCCCCCCCAAAGCCATTAAACCACCCACAAATCCTGCCCCAACGCCCCCACAGGCCCCAAAACGCCTCCGAGCCCTGCCGCAACGTTGTCACTGACTCCAGACCTTCCCCTGCACTCTGTGCAAGGCCCCAAACATTCCTCAGACTGCTGCCAGACCCAGTGCCCGCAGCAGTGAGGCGTTCTAACAAAGATGGGGTGCGATCTGCGTCTCCGCCTCGACTCGGTCCCGCTTTAGAGAAACAGGAACTTAGAGCACTTCCTGGTGAAGAGTGTTGACGGGTGGATGCGCAGATGACAAAGAGATTTTTCTCTCTTTTCTTCTGAGCCGCCTCTGAGAAGCCTCTGTATGTGCACGATGTGGCTGATCTGGGATAATCGTGCTGTGCGCAGTGCTTAAGGAGAACATTGCCCTAAAATGGCGGGCTAAGGAATAGCCTAAAAAACCTAAAAGGCTCGGGAAAAGCCAAAGAGAACACCGATGGGCTCTGGGAAGCCCCAGTGATGCTAGCGAAAACAGCGTGGCTTTTAGGCACCTCCTCAGAGCAGCAGCAATGTCTCGCTCCAGCCTATGGGACAATGGGGACTCTTAATTACCGCCTCGAATTACCACAAGTGTTGCGAAAGCAGAAGGGACTAGGGAGCATGCAGAGCAGGTTATGGACTATATGTCAAGTTTAAACAAGCAACGAGCCCCTCTGCAAATAGAAACAGGTTTAGCCCTAAGTAATAGACGAAGGTAGCTGCGAGTAACGTGAAGCGAAGCGGTGACGTCAGTCACCCCGAAAGCCTCGGAGAAGCGGTCTGAAAATCTGGTACCCTCGCGGCCTCGGCAGTCTTTTTGGTTTGTTTGGCAGGGCAGCCCACCGAAGGGGGACGTCTCGAAGAGAAGCAGCGAGACCTGGGGATCCAGTGGTTCATTTTGGTTGTCGCCTGTGAGGCCAGCGTCCGAGCGTAAGAGGAAGCTAGGAGCTGTCTCAAAAAGGTAATAGGTGTGAAAGGGAGACAGGCAAATCGAGGGCTATCATTCCTCCATGTAGTTAAAGACCGAGAGAATTGTCGGTTAAGCGCATGTATACGAGGGTTTGAGAACAGTAGCAATAACACTGAAGCAGAATAAGAATAAGGTTTCGTGGGAGATGGCGCCTGCCTAATAACCTAGACCTAATTGCTGTATATAATGTTTCTAAACTGTTTGCCCTGTAACGTGTGATGCAAAGTACTGTATTAAGACCTTTCCCTTAAGGAAAAGAAGAAGAAAATAAAAAAAAAGGGGGGGTGGGGGGAGGAAAGGAGCACGGTAAAGAGAAAAAGAACATCTAAGTGTTTCCTTGAAAGTAAAATAGGAGTTTCTCTCTGTGTTACAGAGATGGGATCAACGAGAGAAAATGCTGACCAAGAGAAAAGCTGGACAAGCAGTTTTTTGTGATTAATACCTAAGGGACGGGATGAAGCAAGGAAGCAAAAATGCGGCGGACCCTCGATGTCGCCAGAAACGGCTGCAGCAGGAGGTGTTCTGGCACGGGTAACTAAGGTAAGTATCGCTGATGACCGTTAGTTATTTTGGCCTCCCAGAAGCAGCACTGAGGACCGAGTAAGCCGTTCCTACCCCATTGCTATCGCTAACTGTATCTGCCTTAGTTTTGCTTTGGTTGTTTCTATTTTGCATTGTTACCGCATGCGTGTACATGGAAAGGGAAAGACAGAACGAATGTTCTCTTAGATTAATTGCCACGGCTGAAGTTGAAGAGAGTAAAAAACGTGAGCAAGCTGAAGTAATAGAATCAAAGGGAGCCAAGTGAAAGCTGTCTCCCTCTGCCAGAAAAAGGGAAAGCCCATTCCTCCTGGCGAGGAAGGAGTGCCATTAATAGCAATCCGAATAATAGATCGCCAGCGTATAACGGAAGGTCTGTATGCGTTACGAGAAGTGCTCTGTGTACATTTGTCTCTGTGCGTGTGACTTTACGTGCCTGTGAAGCGTCATACTTGACGAGCTGCGAGACAGCAAATTATTATCTTGGGGGAGTGGTGGTCAAGTGACCAGAGCTACTGAAGAGGAAGGGAGCGAGAGAAGGGTCTGAAGTGTAAAACTGAGAGATCGATTTCAGGAAGGCTCGATGAGCGCGAGCCCCGGGTTAGTTACCTAGCAATGGTATTTGGGGAGACAGGAAGACAGTAGATAGGTTGAAGCCTCGTGGAATTAAGGCTCCTTCTCACCGGTTCCCGCTTAGAGCAATTGTAGGAGGATTTAGTTTCCTCCAGCAGCGTTAAGGTGGCTTTGCTGGTGTCAGCAGACCATGGTGGAAAGTACTGGGAGGGAGTCAGGAAGGGAGCTGGGACGAGAAACGTGATGCTGCTTTCACTGAACTGGGAGAAGTGGCTATAAAACCTCCTGCCCTCAAATTCCCAGGACAAGGAAAGCCTTTTTCGGTAATGCTTTCCACATCTGCTGACTGCGTGGGAGCAGCACCGCTAGAAAACGGCGGTAAAGGAAAGCGGGTGCTGGTCGCCTCACCTTTACGTCCCTTTTGCGGCCGGAACAAAAATTCTCCGGCTGTCAGAAAGACTGTTTAGCAGCCATGTGGGCTGTAACCGTCTTTGAGACTCTTACCTTTGATCGCGCAGGGGCCATCCAGTCTGTTCAGTTCCCTCTAAAGTAGTCATGTCAGGGAAATGAAGAGACAGCGGAGTATCATCTATCCGAGTGGCGCAGTGGGCGCTGATCTTAACGAGAGGGGGCAGGGGGGTGGTTGCTGTGCAAGTGTTACAAGCAGTGGCTCTTCTTGTGCGCGTCTGAATTGACTGAGGGGCAGAGCACGGTTGCGCCAAAAACGCGGACTCAGGAGGTTTCCGAGAGGTTGATCTCTAGCGGCTACTTAGTCTGACTTCCATTTCGCGGCAAGCCCGACTGTCATCATAGCTCCCAGAACAGGGGTTAGGGGAAGCGGTACTTGTGGCTTGTGTATTCTCGTTTACTTTGCTTGAGTGTGTATATTGGATCCGCTTTTGTGCTTATAAACAACTTTGGATTCTTATGATTTTCTGCAGAGCTTTGATCTTTTTCTTTTTTTCTTTTTCTTCTTGGTTTGTTTGTTTTTTTTTTTTTTTTGCTTTGCTCCCTCCCTGATGGATTTTACTATGCCTCCGTCAACGAGCCCTGGCTGGCAAAGTTGCTGTGTCCCAGCGGAGACTCTTAGGCGAGACGGAGGAGTTCAGATCCGCAGCCTGCCAGAAGAACGTCGCCCGGGAGGGGTCGCTAGCCTCGAGCTATAGGTGCTGGCGCGTGGGGCTCGTTGTGTCAGACGCGAAGGGGTTTTCTTTGGCTGCGGAAATTTTAGCTTGCCTTTACACCCTGTAGCGGTAGTATTTTTGTTTTGATGAACTGTGTTAATCGTAGGCGTTCAGGACCTCGGGGAACGACTGTGTGCTGCCGTGAAGAACTACAGGCTACCACCGCTCTCGGACCTTTGTAAG
The DNA here is from genome assembly GCF_036370855.1 of Dromaius novaehollandiae. Lineage (NCBI taxonomy): Eukaryota > Metazoa > Chordata > Aves > Casuariiformes > Dromaiidae > Dromaius > Dromaius novaehollandiae. The sequence goes on along the minus strand of NC_088118.1, from coordinate 236,106 downwards.
TTATCACGCGTCGAGAGCGTCCAGGAGAATCCAAACGCCAGCGGAAAGGTTCTCCATCCGGTCCCGACGAGGAGGCTTCGGCCGCAGGAAGGTCGGCAGCGTCCTTACCGGACTCGTGGGTAATAAGCCGCGATGCGTGGACCGGCAAAGGAGGGGGGAATAGCGACTGGTAGCCCAGAGTCTTCGGTAAGACAGAGTCTTGCTGTTGCTAGCTGGGCCACAAGGTCCGTGCGAAGCCTCGCCTGTCTGTTTGGAGCTCTGTTTTGGTCTGTTTACCTGGAATGACCAGTGAGGCCTAAAATAAGAATTTTCGTGGCTAGATGGGTAAGCTGTGACCGCACCCATCTTTGCCTTGCTTCGCTGCCTAGCAGCAACTTGGGACGCCAGAGTAAAAACTGCCGCAGCGCTTAAGGGAGGCTCTGCATTTGCCCAGGTTAGGGAGCCATCATTAAAGCTTTGGGGGAAGAAAGCTCTAAAAGGAGAATCTCCCAGTGACCTTGGTGGCTTGATTCACTTGCAGGATGCTGTTCTGAGGGCCAGCAACTCGAAGGGATGCAGCTCAGCCCGTTTTGTTGACTTCGGTGATGCTGTTTTGAGGAAGCATGTAAGTGCAGAAGGGGTCTGGGAGGGTTTTCAAACAAGACGGGAAAGAGCAAGGAAGATTTAAGAGCGCGGAAAAACTAGGTGCCGCGGGTACTGAAGTTGTTACGGGCTGAGGGCGTTTGGCATTGAGCATCTGAGAGGGGCTAATGCACGAGGAACGGTAAAATGCTGTGACTGAACGCGAGGTTCCTCCCCGGCCTGGGCCCGTGTGTGCACCCTCGCTCCCGCAGACGCCCCGGAGCCGTAGGGAAACGGGCGAGCAGGCCCACGAGCGGACTTTGGGTGCAGCGGTGCGCAGAGAGCACCGCGGGCTCGGCTGGTGGGGTGGAGTCGGAGCGTGGCAAGGGCTGTTCCGGGCTGTCGGGATCCATCCGGTTCCGCTCCCTGCCCCTCTGTCCAGCGCTCCATCCTTCTCTTTCTTTCCCCATGGCTCTGTCTGGTGCCCCATCCCTTTGTTTTAGCTACTCATTCCTCTGCCCAGCTCCCCCATCCCTCTTGTACTCTTTCCATCTCTGTGACAATATCTGCGTCCCTCTAACTGGCTCTCTATCGCTCTATCCAGCTCTTCATCGTCCTCTTCCTCTTCCTATCCCAGTACCTGCCCGCTGTCCTTCTGTGCGGCTCCCCATCCGTCTGCCACTCTCGTCTGCCTTTCTGCCTGTACTTCTCTTTGCCTTCCCAGCCCTCTGTCCACCCCTCCAGCCATCTCTCTCTATTTCCATCCCTCTGCTCAGCTCCTCATCCATCTATTTGCCTCCCTATCCCTCTTTTCCCCTGTTTTGTCCCATCTCTCTGTCTGAATTGCCCTCCCTCTTTTTCTTTCTCCACCTTTCTGGCCAGCTCTTCATCGTTCTCGTCCTCTTCCCATCGCTCCGACCGGCTCCCTGTCCCTCTCTTCCCATTCCTCTCTCCGGTTCTCCCCCCTTCTCTTTTGCTCCCTCACCGTTCCTCTGGCCGCCTCACCTTCCCCATTTTTCTCTCTTCTGCTCCCCGGTCCTCTGTGCAGCCCTCCCTCCATCTGTGTGGCCCTCTGTCCCTCTCTTTCTCTTCCTTTGTCCAGCGCCCGGACCCTGGGGCCAGCTCTCTGTCCCTCTCTTTCTTTCTCCCTCCATCCATCTGCCAAGCTCTCTGCCCCTCTTTTCTTTTGTTCTCCCCCCGTCCCCGCGTCCAGGTGGAGGTCTGTCGTTCCTTTGCGTTTTGTCTGGTGCGGCGGGTGGCGAGAGGCGGTCGGCGCTTGGCAGAGAAGGTGATCGGCAGCGCCTGGAGGGTGCCGTCGGTCGGTCTGGTTCGGGTCACGTCGGACACCTCCGCGGGGACTCTGCCCGCGGAGGCGCGGGGCTGTGGCTGTGCAGCGGGGGAGCGCTAGCGGGCTAGAGATGCCGTGGGGTACGCGGCAGGCAGCGAAGAGGCTCCTGGGGAAGGTGTCACAGGGGCAGAGAGCAGCAGAGACTCCGAGACCTTGGGCGTTAGGACAGGCGCTCGCGGTAGGGCGGTCTGGAGCTGCTGCTGCTGTCTGTCCTACTCGTCAGCGCGGTCTGCAGTTACTTACTGCCTCTTGTCTGCCTGCACGCAGCCAGGGCTGTCACGTGGTGCAGCAAGAGTTGCGATTGCGATGCTGGCATCGAGCCCACTTTTCTGTCAGGTCTGCCTTTAATGCAAAGTGGTGTCTTCCCTATGTCTACAGCTCAACCCATGTTGTTGATTTAGTGCTTCCTGAGGGGATATGCTGTGCTGTCAACACGCACACCCACCCCACCCCTGCCATCGCTTCCTGATGAATGCAATCATTTACATAGCTTCTGGCTTGTTTCTTTCCTTGGAACTCCTTTCTCTTTGCTGTTCTGGTCCCTCCAAACAATTTCTGTTTCTAGCATTATTAGTGTTGGGCCCTAAACCTTCTAGACCTTCCTTCTTTGAAGTCCAGAGGTTCCAGTATTGTTTGTACTTTGAGAGTAAAGGTCCTTCACAACTCATGTCTTAAGTATGCAACTGTCTTACCCGGGATTTTTGTTTTCGCAAGTTACTGTTTCTTTCAGGAGCCAGCTACAACAGTAACTTTGCTATAGCAGAGAAATGGGGTTACATGTGTATGAGCAACAGCACCGTAGTACACAGCAAAGCCATAATCTACAGTACTGGTAGCACAAGTCAGTTTCCCATCAGCTCCGTCTCTCCAGGGTTTGGAGGTTTGGGAGGCCTTACTTTTTGTCCTGCCTTGGCTGGACGGTGCTTTCTGAGAGTGTCCATCAGAGGCAGAGTTTCCCTGCGGAGGACCATCTAGCAAAGGCTGGAGGCGGCCGGGTGCCTGAGCGAGCCTGCCTGTCCATGAGAGCTGCTGTGACATCTTTGTGATGAAATGGAGCCAGAGAGGGTGACTGAAGCAGCACGGAGGGTCAGTCATAACTGTGGGAACAATTACGGGCCTTGGACTAGGGAGTAGTTCTAGGAGGGCTGTGCAGTTGCCCGGCCTCTCACTAACTGCTCTGGCCTCTTTGCAGGTGCCGAAGCCCAGTCGGGCAGTCGAAGGAGCCTTGTCACAGCTGGGAGCTCTGCAGAGATGCACGGCTGGCCGTGGAGAGTGAGCTCTGACTTGCAGCGTGGACACAGCTAAGTCCTGGGCTGCATCGTATGCGAGCAGTGCTGGGAGGTGCAAGGTGATCGTTCCCTAGGTGGTCACTGGTGTCACTGGCTGTGGATGTTTGCCCATGGAGCTGAGAGGACCAAAAATGTTAATTGTCTGACCCGGAGATGAATTAGTGCTTGCAGTGCTTCAGGTAGGTTCAGTGCAAGTGCAGCCTAGTGCAGTCCTGTGGAGTGATTCTTGCACATGCTCACATTTGAATGGTGGCTAAAACCAAGCCTCTAAACAGCAGCTGTAACGTGATTCTGGTGTGTGTCTTCCTGTTCTGCTGTGCTTCTAAAGGAAGGGAAAACTTCTTAAGCTGTGGGCAAAACTCCTTGCCTTCTCTTTACTGTTTCCATGCTCATGGGTGCTTTGCTGTTTGTTGCTTAAAGCTGAGGGTTTGGAATTTTTCACTCAAGGTTTATTGTTTAGCTTGTTGTTGAGGGTCTCTCACTCCGGAGTTACAGTTTTTTCCTTTCTTTTGTGGGGCTCAGTCTTTATCAGTCAGGGTTTACAGTTTGCTCGTTTAGTGATCAGGGCGCAGAATTTAAAATCCAACCTTATCCATAAATTTTAAAGTCTCGGCAACTAGTAGGGTTCCAAGACTTGCAGTTTGTCACTTAGGGTTCAGGGCTTATGACTTACTGATAAAGGAAAAGGGCTAAATCCTTAGATAATAAACTGTAAGCCCTGAAGCCTAAGCAGCAGGCTGCAAACCCTTCTTTGGGCTTTGTAACCTTCCCCTGTACCCAGTGTTCAGCTCTGCACACTGACCTGCGCTCTGGATTTGATATGGCGCAGGCCCATCACACGGAGACTGGCAATGTGACGGGTGAGCTGAGAGCTGTGGAAGTGTCTTGCAGGGCTCTAGCCTGGGGTAGGGCAGAAGTGCAGACAGGCGAGATCAGGCATTTTCCTCTCAACTCTTGGAGCTGAATCCTATCCCTGAAGGAAAAAGCAGAGGAGTAGGCTGTCAGCTACTCGGACACCTGCCACGTCAAGGGCAGCAGCAGGAGCTGATCCTTCCCTGATGGATGGATGGATGCTGGTGTGGTGATGACTCTTCAGGCATCGCAGGTAAGGGCAAGCATGCTGACACTGAGCTCCATAGCAGACTTGCTTCCAGCTATTGTTTCTGCGCAGTAAAACAATAAACAGTTGCTTTATTCTTTGCACTCATGTCTGTGGTTCCTGCTGTTGGTTTGCCTGAAGATGATGCCCAGGGGAGGAGGTTACACATTGTGTCTGGGGCTGGGAGCTGGTCCCCGAGTCCCTTGTACTTTGGAGTGCCTGCGCTTCCCAGGGAACCCAGTGCAGTTCACAGAGCTCTGGGGAATTTCCATTGCATTGTCTGGGCTCTTGGGGGTGTTTCCCATCATTGTGGGGGCAGCCAGGGCCCCTGCAGGGCTGTGTGAGGTTCCCCAGACTGCTTCTGGATTTGCTTTCAGCACTCCCCAGTGTCCCTTGTGGGTCTGGTGCCAGGGCCTGTGTGCCTGGAGTGGGGAGATAGAGTTTCCATGGTGGCGGGGTGGGGGGGAGCCTGCAGGCATCATGCTGTCAGCTGCACTGAGCCCTGTGACATGCCTTATGGCCCCTCTGGTGTGCACTAAGGCCCTTCATTTGTATTTTGCTTTGCCCCAGAGCCCTGCATTTGCCCTCTGATGCCCTCAGGTCCCCTCAGTTCACATTTTGGGTTGTCCCCAAGGGCTCTGTGTGCCTTTTGGTGGGCCCTGTGGTTGTTTTGCAGCACACTGCAAAGTTCTCTGATTAGCTTTCTCTCCTGTCCCAGAGTTTTCTGGGTGCTTCTTGGTGGTGCCCCCAGAGTCACTCTGTTTGCTCTATCATTGCCTTTTTCTACTTTTGTTGCACCCAGAGCTCTCCATTTGTTCTCTTGTCCTCTGCATACTCCCCTTTCCCCTCTCTATACCCCAGGCCTCTCCCTTCAGCTTTCAGGAAGCTGCTGTCAGGAGTGGGGGTGCCTCTGCTGCCCTGGCAGCCCCAGCTGTCCCTGATGGGGCTGATGGCCATTCCCTCTCCCCAGTTCCTGATGGGCTGCAGCTGCAGGCCCTGGGGCTGGGATGAATGCCAGGTGGAGCTGGGTGGCAGGACAGGCCCCAGGTGGGGCTCCATGGCTGGGACAGGTGGGACAAGCCCCAGGTGGGGCTGATGGCAAGGGCGGGCACACGCCTGGGCTGGGGCTGCATTTGGGGGAAGCTCGTGCTGGGGCTGGTTCTGGACGATGGAGCTGCTGCTGAGCACTGCCGCCTGGACCAGCACGCGGCTGCCCTGCGGAGGAGGTGAGCGGGGCTGGGGGGGTGCGCGCTCCGGGCTGCAGGTCCCTCATGTGCCGGGGGTCCTGGTGGGTGGGAGCGTCCCGGGCAGCGCAGCACAACTGGGGTGCACTGGGGCCAGGGGAAACTGCACCGGGGCTAGGGAGGGCGGTGTGCTGGGGCAGTGGGGGCCGAGGATGTGGTGGGGAAGAGTGGTGCACCGGGGCCATGGAGGTGGAGGGAGGAAGAGGGTGTGCCGAGGCTGTGGTGGTATGGGGGGGTAAGGGGGTGCGTTGGGGTTCGGGTGGGGAGGAAGGAGGTGCGGTGGGTCTGCAGTGGTGCTGGGGGGGAAGAAGGGGGGTGCGCCAGGATGGGGGAGGGGGGGAAGGCAGGCGGTCCGCTGGGGCTGTGGTGCGGTTTATTGCGCGGTCGGAGGAGCGCGGGGCGGGGGGTGTCTCCTATGTCCGCTGGGGACCGCGTTGGGGAGGGGGAGGAGGGATCCCAGGGGAAGCGCAGGGAGGGTCGTGGGGGGAGGCAGGGGCAGTGTTGGAGTTGACCCGTAGCCGGCCGCGGCGGTGTCGGGGGAGCCCCGGGCCGGTGCCGGGGATCGCGGGGTCGCGCTCGGGGCTCTGCGGTGGATTCCGCGGAGACAGGGAGGAAAAGGGAACGGGGGCGGGACGGAAAGGAACGGAATCTCCACAGGGTCAAACTTCACCTAGCGCTACGGGGGGGGGGGGGGGGCTGGGGGGCGCCGCTGGCATGCCGGGAGCGGTAGTCTTCCGACACCGGGCTTCCGGGCGGCCGTTTTTGTTTGAACGGCATGCCGGGAGATGTAGTCTTCCCGCATTGGGCTGCTCGGACAGCATGCTGTGCCTCTCGAGGCGGCCGGAGGGGCAGTCCTTTGCCAGCGGGGTTCTCACCAGCCGGCCACGTTATGCTCTGTGGCGGGCCAGGAGCTGCAGTTCCAGGTGCCGGTGCCTTCTCAGCCCTGCAGCAGTGGCCCGCTGGGTCTGTTCCTTACTGGACATGTGCCGCTCACGCAGGAGTCCCCATAGGTCATTGGGGACAGTGGCATTTCCCTGGTTTTCCCTGGTACAAGGCAGGAAGCATTTTCCATCTCTGGTGTGACCAGGCAGGCTTGCCCCCAGGGGCTGGGGCCGTCCCTCTTGGAAATGGGGAGGGCAGGGAGAGTAGGAGGGCGCTGCGGGCTCCTGGTAGTTGTAGCTTTGCTCAAGATTGGGGCCAATTAGGCAGCAGCTATGAGTGGCAGTGCTGGGAGGGCACGGTGCAGAGCTGTCCTGCTGTGCGGCACAAGGGAAAGTCCTCAAGGAAATGTGAACAGCACTGTCTCTGTCCAAGGATCCTAAAACAGCCTGAGAGACCCTGGAACAGCCGCCCCACAGCAGTACCGGGGACACCATGTCACTGCCTCCCAAGGGCACTGCGTTCAGCTACCTTTAACTGTGTGGAAAGAGCCTGCAGGCAGGAGCCCTGGCCACAGGTACAGAGAATCCCCGGTTGCCTGGAACTATATCTCTTTTCTTTACAAAGATGCCATCTCTTTGATGCCTCGCTGCTGCTTCCATCTTGCTCGGTGCCCAAGTCTACTACGTTCAGATCCACCTTTCTTGCTGCCCTCTGCTCTGTCTGAGCTGCTTGCCAGATCAAAAGGCGTGTGCAGCTAAGAATTAGGCCAAGGTGTCTCAACTGCTTGCTATAGGACAACCGGGGGGGTGAATCGGCAACAGGACAGGAAAGTACCTGTGGATGAGAAACAGCTGCTTTAGAGATCTAAGACGCAGGGGCAACTGAGAGGAGTGAAAGGAGCAGGGGAAAATGGTGATGAGGAAGGTGTGCTGTTAGAGGCAGTACTGTGCAGAAGAGAGGGAAAAACTGCTCCTACGATGAAATAAAAACTGACCTTAAGAGAGATTTGCTTTTTGCTCTTCAGGTTATGAGTACGCGTGACTTCCTGAGAACTGTTCTGAGCATGCGGTGTTGCAGGTCACGACTGCCTGGGCAGCGATCCCCAACTTGTCTGCCGAGACTACGCAACAGCTCACAGCTGCCTGTGCAATGAAAGCAAAGGCCAACTTCTCAGAGGGAAGAAGCAGGCTCCACACAGGAAGATTATGGCAGGTGAGCTAATGCCCCAGAACCTTCAGTTTTCCTCCACGTCCCCCCCAGGACTCACCCATTTGCTCCCTAGTTCCCTCAGGACCAATCCATTTGCTTCTAGGTGTGCTCCAAGGCACTCCATTTGTTCTCTTGTCCCTTCAAAATTCTTTGCTTCTTTCTAGTTCCTGCAAGGTTATTCTGACATTTGGTGTCTGTAGGCCCTCTGGTAGCATCAAGACTCCTATGTTTGTCCTCTTGTCCTATTAAGTCCCCCCTCTTTTCCCTCTAGTCTCCTCAAAACCTCTCCGTTTGCCATTGGTGCATCTCAGAGCCTTTGCTTTTCCCTCTAGTCCTCTCAGGATGCCTCTCTTTGCCCTCTGAGCCCCTTAGGGTCTATCTCCTAGCCCTTTAGCCCCATCAGAACCCCTCTGAGTGCCACACGCTGCTCTCAGGACGCCTTGGTTTGCCTTGGGGGTACCCCAGAACCCTATGCATTCATTGCACCCTTTCAGTATGCCCTACGGCCCTTCTTTTCCATTGGCTGCGCTGTAGAGTCCTCTCTATGCCCTATCCCTATGACCATTCCATGTGCCCTCTATCCCATCAGATCGCCTTTCCTTCCAGTCCCCTTAAGACTCCTCTGTCTTCCTTGGTTGTGCCTTACATACCTCTATGCGTCCCCTAGTCTGCTCAAAATCCATCCCCTCCTGTCCCCTCAGAGCACCTCCTGAGGTCTTCCTTGTTAGCCAGTTCTCCTGTTTTGGCTGTTTAGGCCCCTTAGGACCCCTCTGCTCTGCTCAGAATCCCTCCTGGGGTGCTGGTATGGCCCCAGAGCTGTTCTCTGGACCCCAGGCCTCCTGGAGAACAGCTGGTCTCCTCAGAAACCTTTCATGTTTCGTCCCGGTTCGCCACAGTTGGGTTTTTGGCCATCTAGTCCCCTTAAAAGTCCTCGTCTGCTCAGAACACCCCTACTGGGGTGCTTGCTGTGACCTGGAGCTGTCTTAGGGCCCCCCAGTCCCCTTAGACACCCTCTAGTCTCCTCGCAACCCCTCCAGATTGCTCCCTTCTTCCCCAGAGGCATTTCTGGACGATATAGATGCCTGAGCACCCCTCTAGTGCGCTCTACCCCTCTTCTCCACAGAATGGGGCCCCCCAGCTCTCTTCTGGCCCCCCAGCCCCCTTAGACACCCTCTAGTCTCCTCGCAACCCCTCCAGATTGCTCCCTTCTTCCCCAGAGCCATTTCTGGACCATGTCCACACCTTAGCACCCCTCTACTGCGCTCTGGACCCCTAAGGTGTCGACATGGTCAAGCAATGCCTCTGGGGAAGAAGGAAGAAATCTGGAGGGCTTGCGAGGACACCAGAGGGTGTTTAAGGGGTCTGGGGGGCCTGAAGAGAGCTGGGGGGCCCCATTCTGTGGAAAAGAGGGGTCCAGAGCACAGTAGAGGGGTGCTCTTTTCCGCAGAATGGGGCCCCGCAGCTCTCTTCTGGCCCCCCAGACCCCTTAGACACCCTCTAGTCTCCTCGCAAGCCCTCCAGATTTCTTCCTTCTTCCCCAGAGGCATTTCTGGACCATGTAGACACCATAGCACCCCTCTAGTGCGCTCTGGACCCCTCTTTTTGACAGAATGGGGCCCCCCAGCTCTCTTCTGCCCCCCTTGACCCCTTAGACACCCTCTAGTCTGCTCGCAACCCCTGCAGATTTCTCCGTTTTTCCCCAGAGACATTTCTTGACGATGTAGACACGTTAGCACCCATCTAGTACGCTCTGGACCCCTCTTCTCCACAGAGTGGGGCCCCCCAGCTCTCTTCTGCTCCCCCAGGCCCCTTAGACACCCTCTAGTCTCCTCGCAACCCCTCCAGATTTCTCCCTTCTTCCCCAGAGCCATTTCTGGACTATGTAGAGGCCTTAGCACCCCTCTAGTGTGCTCTGGACCCCTCTTTTCTACAGAATGGGGCCCCCCAGCTCTCTTCTGCTCCCCCAGACCCCTTAGACACTCTCTAGTCTCCTCGCAACCCCTCCAGATTTCTCCCTTCTTCCCTAGAGGCATTTCTGAACTATGTAGATGCCTTAGCACCCCTCTAGTGCGCTCTGGACCCCTCTTTTCCACAGAATGTGGCCCCCCAGCTCTCTTCTGGCCCCCCAGACCCCTTACACACCCTCTAGTCTCCTCGCAACCCTTCCAGATTTCTCCCTTTCTTCCCAGAGACATTTCTGGACCATGTAGATGCCTTAGCACCCTTCTAGTGTGCTCTGGACCCCTTTTTTCCACAGAATGGGGCCCCCCAGCTCTCTTTGGAATCTCCAGACCCCTTAGACACCCTCTAGTCTCCTTGCAACCCCTGCAGATCTCTCCCTTCTTCCCCAGAGCCATTTTTGGACTACGTAGAGGCCTTAGCACTCCTCTGGTGCCCTCTGGACCCCTCTTTTCCACAGAATGGGGCCCCCCAGCTCTCTTCTGGCCCCCCAGCCCCCTTAGACACCCTCTAGTCTCCTCGCAACCCCTCCAGATTTCTCCCTTCTTCCATAGAGGCATTTCTGGACCACGTAGATACCTTAGCACCCCTCTAGTGCACTCTGGACCCCTCTTTTCCACAGAATGGTGCCCCCCCAGGCGCCTTAGACACCCTCTAGTCTCCTCGCAACCCATCCAAATCTCTCTCTTGTTCTCCAGAGGCATTGCTGGAACGTGTAGACATCATAGCACCCCTCTAGTGCGCTCTGGACCCCTCTTTTTGACAGAATGGGGCCCCCCAAGCTCTCTTCTGGCCCCCCAGACCTCTTAGACACCCTCTAGTCTTCTCAGAACACCTCCAGATTTCTCCCATCTTCCCCAGAGGCATTTCTTGACAGTGTAGACACCTTAGCACCCCTCTAGTGTGCTCTGGACCCCTCTTTTCCACAGAATGGGCCCCCCCAGCTCCGTTCTGGCCCCCCAGGCGCCTTAGACACCCGCTGGTCTCCTCAGAACACCTCCAGATTTCTCCCTTCTTCCCCAGAGGCATTTCTGGACAGTGTAGACACCTTAGCACCCCTGTAGTGTGCTCTGGACCCCTCTTTTCCACAGAACGGGGCCTCCCAGCTCCGTTCTGGCCCCCCAGACCCCTTAGACACCCTCTAGTCTCCTTGCAACCCCTCCAGATTTCTCCCTTTTTCCCCAGGAGCATTTCTGGACCATGTAGAAGCCTTAGCACCCCTCTAGTGCACTCTGGACCCCTCTTTTCCACAGAATGGGGCCCCCCAGCTCTCTTCTGGCCCCCGCAGGCCCATTAGACGCCCTCTAGTCTTCTTGCAACCCCTCCAGATTTCTCCCTTCTCTCCCACAGCCATTTCTTGACTATGTAGAGGCCTTAGCACCCCTTTAGTGCGCTCTGGACCCCTCTTTTCCATAGAATGGGGTCCCCGAGCTCTCTTCTGGCCCCCCAGACCCCTTAGACACCCTCTAGTCTTCTTGCAACCCCTCCAGATTTCTCCCTTCTTCCCCAGAGGCATTTCTTGACCATGTCCACAGCTTAGCACCCCTCTACTGTGCTCTGGACCCCTAAGGTGTCGACATGGTCAAGCAATGCCTCTGGGGAAGAAGGAAGAAATCTGGAGGGCTTGCGAGGAGACCAGACGGTGTCTAAGAGGTCTGGGGGGCCTGAAGAGAGCTGGGGGGCCCCATTCTGTGGAAAAGAGGGGTCCAGAGCACAGTAGAGAGGTGCTCTTTTCCGCAGAATGGGGCCCCGCAGCTCTCTTCTGGCCCCCCAGACCCCTTAGACACCCTCTAGTCTCCTCGCAAGCCCTCCAGATTTCTTCCTTCTTCCCCAGAGGCATTTCTGGATCATGTAGACACCTTACCACCCCTCTAGTGCGCTCTGGACCCCTCTTTTCCACACAGTGGAGCCCCCAAGCTCTCTTCTGGCCCCCCCGACCCCTTAGACACCTTCCAGTCTCCTTGCAACCCTTCCAGATTTCTCCCTTCTTCCCCAGAGGCATTTCTTGACAGTATAGATGCCTAATTGCCCCTCCAGTGTGCTCTGGACCCCTCTTTTCCATAGAATGGGGTCCCCCAGCTCTCTTTGGAATCTCCAGACCCCTTAGACACCCTCTAGTCTCCTCCCAACTCCTCCAGATTTCTCCCTTCTTCCCTAGAGGCAATTCTGGACTATGTAGACACCTTAGCACCCCTCTAGTGCGCTCTGGACTCCTCTTTTCTATAGAATGGGGTCCCCAAGCTCTCTTCTGGCCCCCCAGACCCCTTAGACACCCTCTAGTCTCCTCGCAACCTCTCCAGATTTCTCCCTTCTTCCCCAGAGGCATTTCTGGACTATGTAGACCCCTTAGCACCCCTCTAGTGCACTCTGGACCCCTCTTTTCCACAGAATGGGGTCCCCCAGCTCTCTTGTGGTCCCCCAGCCCCCTTAGACACTCTCTAGTCTCCTCGCAACTCCTCCAGATTTCTCCCTTCTTCCCCAGAGCCATTTCTTGACAGTGTAGATGGCTTAGCACCCCTCTAGTGCGCTCTGGACCCCTCTTTTCCAAAGAATGGTGTCCCTGAGCTCTTTTCTGGCCCCCCAGACCCCTTAGACACCCTCTAGTCTTCTTGCAACCCTTCCAGATTTCTCCCTTCTTCCCCAGAGGCATTTCTGGACCAAGTCGCTGTCTTAGCACCCCTCTAGTGCGCTCTGGACCACTCTGTTCTAGAGAATGGGGCCCCCCAGCTCTCTTCTGGCCCCCCGATCCCTTAGACACTCTCTGGTCTCCTCGCAGCCCCTCCACATTTCTCCCTTCTTCCCCACAGCCATTTCTTGACAGTGTAGATGCCTAATTGCTCCTCCAGTGTGCTCTGGACCCCTCTTTTCTACAGAATGGGGCCCCCCAGCTCTCTTCTGGCCCCCCGACCCCTTAGACACCTTCTGGTCTCCTCGCAACCCCTCCAGATTTCTCCCTTCTTCCCCAGAGGCATTTCTTGACAGTATAGATGCCTAATTGCCCCTCCAGTGTGCTCTGGACCCCTCTTTTCCGCAGAATGGGGCCCCGCAGCTCTCTTCTGGCCCCCCAGACCCCTTAGACACTCTCTGTTCTCCTCGCAACCCCTCCAGATTTCTCCCTTCTTCCCCAGAGGCATTTCTTGACAGTATAGATGCCTAATTGCTTCTCCAGTGTGCTCTGGACCCCTCTTTTCCACAGAATGGGGCCCCCCAGCTCTCTTGTGGCCCCCAGGCCCCTTAGACACCCTCTAGTCTCCTCGCAACCCCTCCAGATTTCTCCCCTCTTCCCCAGAGGCAATTCTGGACTATGTAGACACCTTAGCACCCCTCTAGTGCGCTCTGGACCCCTCTTTTCCACAGAACGGGGCCCCCCAGCTCTCTTCAGGCCCCGCAGACCCCTTAGACACCCTCTAGTCTGCTCGCAACCCCTCCAGATTTCTCCCTTCTTCCCCAGAGGCATTTCTTGACAGTATAGATGCCTAATTGCTCCTCCAGTGTGCTCTGGACCCCTCTTTTTGACAGAATGGGGCCCCCCAGCTCTCTTCTGCTCCCCCAGGCCCCTTAGACACCCTCTAGTCTCCTCGCAACCCCTCCAGATTTCTCCCTTTTTCCCCAGAAGCATTTCTGGACCATGGTAGACGCCTTAGCACCCCTCCAGTGCGCTCTGGAGCCCTCTTTTCCACAGAATGTGGTCCCCCAGCTCTCTTGTGGCCCCCCCAGACCCCTTAGACACCCTCTAGTCTCCTCGCAACCCCTCCAGATTTCTCCCTTCTTCCATAGAGGCGTTGCTTGACAGTGTAGATGTCTTAGCACCCCTGTAGTGTGCTCTGGACCTCTTCTTTCCACAGAATGGGGCCCCCCCAGGTGCCTTAGACACCCTTTAGTGTCCTCGCAACCCGTCCAAATCTCTCTCTTGTTCTCCAGAGGCATTGCTGGAACGTGTAGACATTTTAGCACCCCTCTAGTGCGCTCTGGACCCCTCTTTTTGACAGAATGGGCCCCCCCAAGCTCTCTTCTGGCCCCCCCGACCTCTTAGACACCCTCTAGTCTTCTCAGAACACCTCCAGATTTCTCCCATCTTCCCCAGAGGCATTTCTTGACAGTGTAGACACCTTAGCACCCCTCTAGTGTGCTCTGGACCCCTCTTTTCCACAGAATGGGCCCCCCCAGCTCCGTTCTGGCCCCCCATGCGCCTTAGACACCCGCTGGTCTCCTCAGAACACCCCTCCAGATTTCTCCCTTCTTCCCCAGAGGCATTTCTGGACAGTGTAGACACCTTAGCACCCCTCTAGTGTGCTCTGGACCCCTCTTTTCCACAGAATGGGCCCCCCCAGCTCCGTTCTGGCCCTCCAGGCCCCTTAGACACCCTCTAGTCTCCTCGCAACCCCTCCAGATTTCTCCCTTTTTCCCCAGGAGCATTTCTGGACCATGTAGAAGCCTTAGCACCCCTCTAGTGCGCTCTGGAGCCCTCTTTTCCACAGAATGGGGCCCCCCAGCTCTCTTCTGGCCCCCGCAGGCCCCTTAGACTCTCTCTAGTCTTCTTGCAACCCCTCCAGATTTCTCCCTTCTCTCCCACAGCCATTTCTTGACTATGTAGACACCTTAGCACCCCTCTAGTGCGCTCTGGACCCCTCTTTTCCACAGAATGGGGCCCCCCAAGCTCTCTTCTGGACCCCCAGACCTCTTAGACATTTTCTGGTCTTCTCAGATCACCTCCAGATTTCTCCCATCTTCCCCACAGGCATTTCTTGACCATGTAGATACCTTAGCTCCCCTCTAGTGCGCTCTGGACCCCTCTTTTCCATAGAATGGGGCCCCCCAGCTCCGTTCTGGCCCCCCAGACCCCTTAGACACCCTCTAGTCTCCTCGCAACCCCTCCAGATTTCTCTCTTCTTCCATAGAGGCGTTGCTTGACAGTGTAGATGTCTTAGCACCCCTGTAGTGTGCTCTGGACCCCTTTTTTCTACAGAATGGGGCCCCCCCAGGTGCCTTAGACACCCTTTAGTCTCCTCGCAACCCGTCCAAATCTCTCTCTTGTTCTCTAGAGGTATTGCTGGAACGTGTAGACATCTTAGCACCCCTCTAGTGCGCTCTGGACCCCTCTTTTCCACAGAATGGGACCCCCAAAGCTCTATTCTGGCCCCCCAGACCTCTTAGACACGCTCTAGTCTCCTCGCAACCCCTTCAGATTTCTCCCATCTTCCCCAGAGGCATTTCTTGACAGTGTAGAGGCCTTAGCACCCCTCTAGTGCACTCTGGACCCCTCTTTTCCACAGAATGGGGCCCCCCATCTCTCTTTGGGCCCCCCAGACCCCTTAGACACCCTCTGGTCTCCTCGCAACCCCTCCAGATTTCTACTTCCTTCCCCAGAGCCATTTCTGGACAGTGTAGACATTTTAGCACCCCTCTATTGCACCCTGGACCCCTCTTTTCCAGAGAATGGGGCCCCCCAGACCCCTTAGACATCCTCTGGTCTCCTTGCAACCCCTCCAGATTTCTCCCTTCTTCCCCACAGCCATTTCTTGACAGTGTAGACGGCTTAGCACTCCTCTAGTGCACTCTGGACCCCTCTTTTCCACAGAACGGGGCCCCCCAGCTCTCTTCTGGCCCCCCAGACCCCTTAGACACCCTGTAGTCTCCTCGCAACCCCTCCAGATTTCTCCCTTCTTACTCAGAGGCATTTCTGGACCAAGTCGCTGTCTTAGCACCCCTCTAGTGCGCTCTGGACCACTCTGTTCCAGAGAATGGGGCCCCCCAGCTCTCTTGTGGCCCCCCGACCCCTTAGACACTCTCTGGTCTCCTCGCAACCCCTCCAGATTTCTCCCTTCTTCCCCAGAGGCATTTCTTGACAGTATAGATGCCTAATTGCCCCTCTAGTGTGCTCTGGACCCCTCTTTGCCACAGAATGGGGCCCCCCAGCTCCGTTTTGGCCCCCCAGGCGCCTTAGACACCCTCTAGTCTCCTCGCAACTCCTCCAGATTTCTCCCATGTTCCCCAGAGAAATTTGTGGATCATGTAGACACCTTAGCACCCCTCTAGTGCGCTCTGGACTCCTCTTTTCCACAGAATTGGGCCCCCCAGCTCTCTTCTGCTCCCC
Organism: Dromaius novaehollandiae; assembly: GCF_036370855.1. Classification (NCBI taxonomy): domain Eukaryota; kingdom Metazoa; phylum Chordata; class Aves; order Casuariiformes; family Dromaiidae; genus Dromaius; species Dromaius novaehollandiae. Next base: position 220,421 of record NC_088118.1, on the reverse strand, counting down.
CAGGCCCCTTAGACACCCTCTAGTCTCCTCGCAACCCCTCCAGATTGCTCCCTTCTTCCCCAGCGGCATTTCTGGACCATGTAGATGTCTTAGCACCCCTCCAGTGTGCTCTGGACCCCTCTTTTCCACAGAATTGGGCCCCCCAGACCCCTTAGACACCCTTTAGTCTCCTCGAAACCCCTCCTGATTTCTCCCTTCTTCCCCAGAGGCGTTGCTCGACCATGTAGATGTCTTAACACCCCTCTAGTGTACTCTGGAGTTGCTTCTTTGTTTGCTTTCAGCATTCCGCATTGTCCCTTGTGGGTCTGGTGCCAGGGCCTGTGTGCCTGGAGTGGGGAGATAGAGTTTCCATGGTGGCGGGGTGGGGGGGAGCCTGCAGGCATCATGCTGTCAGCTGCACTGAGCCCTGTGACATGCCTTATGGCCCCTCTGGTGTGCACTAAGGCCCTTCATTTGTATTTTGCTTTGCCCCAGAGCCCTGCATTTGCCCTCTGATGCCCTCAGGTCCCCTCAGTTCACATTTTGGGTTGTCCCCAAGGGCTCTGTGTGCCTTTTGGTGGGCCCTGTGGTTGTTTTGCAGCACACTGCAAAGTTCTCTGATTAGCTTTCTCTCCTGTCCCAGAGTTTTCTGGGTGCTTCTTGGTGGTGCCCCCAGAGTCACTCTGTTTGCTCTATCATTGCCTTTTTCTACTTTTGTTGCACCCAGAGCTCTCCATTTGTTCTCTTGTCCTCTGCATACTCCCCTTTCCCCTCTCTATACCCCAGGCCTCTCCCTTCAGCTTTCAGGAAGCTGCTGTCAGGAGTGGGGGTGCCTCTGCTGCCCTGGCAGCCCCAGCTGTCCCTGATGGGGCTGATGGCCATTCCCTCTCCCCAGTTCCTGATGGGCTGCAGCTGCAGGCCCTGGGGCTGGGATGAATGCCAGGTGGAGCTGGGTGGCAGGACAGGCCCCAGGTGGGGCTCCATGGCTGGGACAGGTGGGACAAGCCCCAGGTGGGGCTGATGGCAAGGGCGGGCACACGCCTGGGCTGGGGCTGCATTTGGGGGAAGCTCGTGCTGGGGCTGGTTCTGGACGATGGAGCTGCTGCTGAGCACTGCCGCCTGGACCAGCACGCGGCTGCCCTGCGGAGGAGGTGAGCGGGGCTGGGGGGGTGCGCGCTCCGGGCTGCAGGTCCCTCATGTGCCGGGGGTCCTGGTGGGTGGGAGCGTCCCGGGCAGCGCAGCACAACTGGGGTGCACTGGGGCCAGGGGAAACTGCACCGGGGCTAGGGAGGGCGGTGTGCTGGGGCAGTGGGGGCCGAGGATGTGGTGGGGAAGAGTGGTGCACCGGGGCCATGGAGGTGGAGGGAGGAAGAGGGTGTGCCGAGGCTGTGGTGGTATGGGGGGGTAAGGGGGTGCGTTGGGGTTCGGGTGGGGAGGAAGGAGGTGCGGTGGGTCTGCAGTGGTGCTGGGGGGGAAGAAGGGGGGTGCGCCAGGATGGGGGAGGGGGGGAAGGCAGGCGGTCCGCTGGGGCTGTGGTGCGGTTTATTGCGCGGTCGGAGGAGCGCGGGGCGGGGGGTGTCTCCTATGTCCGCTGGGGACCGCGTTGGGGAGGGGGAGGAGGGATCCCAGGGGAAGCGCAGGGAGGGTCGTGGGGGGAGGCAGGGGCAGTGTTGGAGTTGACCCGTAGCCGGCCGCGGCGGTGTCGGGGGAGCCCCGGGCCGGTGCCGGGGATCGCGGGGTCGCGCTCGGGGCTCTGCGGTGGATTCCGCGGAGACAGGGAGGAAAAGGGAACGGGGGCGGGACGGAAAGGAACGGAATCTCCACAGGGTCAAACTTCACCTAGCGCTACGGGGGGGGGGGGGGGGGCTGGGGGGCGCCGCTGGCATGCCGGGAGCGGTAGTCTTCCGACACCGGGCTTCCGGGCGGCCGTTTTTGTTTGAACGGCATGCCGGGAGATGTAGTCTTCCCGCATTGGGCTGCTCGGACAGCATGCTGTGCCTCTCGAGGCGGCCGGAGGGGCAGTCCTTTGCCAGCGGGGTTCTCACCAGCCGGCCACGTTATGCTCTGTGGCGGGCCAGGAGCTGCAGTTCCAGGTGCCGGTGCCTTCTCAGCCCTGCAGCAGTGGCCCGCTGGGTCTGTTCCTTACTGGACATGTGCCGCTCACGCAGGAGTCCCCATAGGTCATTGGGGACAGTGGCATTTCCCTGGTTTTCCCTGGTACAAGGCAGGAAGCATTTTCCATCTCTGGTGTGACCAGGCAGGCTTGTCCCCAGGGGCTGGGGCTGTCCCTCTTGGAAATGGGGAGGGCAGGGAGAGTAGGAGGGGCGCTGCGGGCTCCTGGTAGTTGTAGCTTTGCTCAAGATTGGGGCCAATTAGGCAGCAGCTATGAGGAGTGGCAGTGCTGGGAGGGCACGGTGTGCAGCTGTCCTGCTGTGCAGCACAAGGGAAAGTCCTCAAGGAAATGTGAACAGCACTGTCTCTGTCCAAGGATCCTAAAACAGCCTGAGAGACCCTGGAACAGCCGCCCCACAGCAGTACCGGGGACACCATGTCACTGCCTCCCAAGGGCACTGCGTTCAGCTACCTTTAACTGTGTGGAAAGAGCCTGCAGGCAGGAGCCCTGGCCACAGGTACAGAGAATCCCCGGTTGCCTGGAACTATATCTCTTTTCTTTACAAAGATGCCATCTCTTTGATGCCTCGCTGCTGCTTCCATCTTGCTCGGTGCCCAAGTCTACTACGTTCAGATCCACCTTTCTTGCTGCCCTCTGCTCTGTCTGAGCTGCTTGCCAGATCAAAAGGCGTGTGCAGCTAAGAATTAGGCCAAGGTGTCTCAACTGCTTGCTATAGGACAACCGGGGGGGTGAATCGGCAACAGGACAGGAAAGTACCTGTGGATGAGAAACAGCTGCTTTAGAGATCTAAGACGCAGGGGCAACTGAGAGGAGTGAAAGGAGCAGGGGAAAATGGTGATGAGGAAGGTGTGCTGTTAGAGGCAGTACTGTGCAGAAGAGAGGGAAAAACTGCTCCTACGATGAAATAAAAACTGACCTTAAGAGAGATTTGCTTTTTGCTCTTCAGGTTATGAGTACGCGTGACTTCCTGAGAACTGTTCTGAGCATGCGGTGTTGCAGGTCACGACTGCCTGGGCAGCGATCCCCAACTTGTCTGCCGAGACTACGCAACAGCTCACAGCTGCCTGTGCAATGAAAGCAAAGGCCAACTTCTCAGAGGGAAGAAGCAGGCTCCACACAGGAAGATTATGGCAGGTGAGCTAATGCCCCAGAACCTTCAGTTTTCCTCCACGTCCCCCCCAGGACTCACCCATTTGCTCCCTAGTTCCCTCAGGACCAATCCATTTGCTTCTAGGTGTGCTCCAAGGCACTCCATTTGTTCTCTTGTCCCTTCAAAAATCTTTGCTTCTTTCTAGTTCCTGCAAGGTTATTCTGACATTTGGTGTCTGTAGGCCCTCTGGTAGCATCAAGACTCCTATGTTTGTCCTCTTGTCCTATTAAGTCCCCCCTCTTTTCCCTCTAGTCTCCTCAAAACCTCTCCGTTTGCCATTGGTGCATCTCAGAGCCTTTGCTTTTCCCTCTAGTCCTCTCAGGATGCCTCTCTTTGCCCTCTGAGCCCCTTAGGGTCTATCTCCTAGCCCTTTAGCCCCATCAGAACCCCTCTGAGTGCCACACGCTGCTCTCAGGACGCCTTGGTTTGCCTTGGGGGTACCCCAGAACCCTATGCATTCATTGCACCCTTTCAGTATGCCCTACGGCCCTTCTTTTCCATTGGCTGCGCTGTAGAGTCCTCTCTATGCCCTATCCCTATGACCATTCCATGTGCCCTCTATCCCATCAGATCGCCTTTCCTTCCAGTCCCCTTAAGACTCCTCTGTCTTCCTTGGTTGTGCCTTACATACCTCTATGCGTCCCCTAGTCTGCTCAAAATCCATCCCCTCCTGTCCCCTCAGAGCACCTCCTGAGGTCTTCCTTGTTAGCCAGTTCTCCTGTTTTGGCTGTTTAGGCCCCTTAGGACCCCTCTGCTCTGCTCAGAATCCCTCCTGGGGTGCTGGTATGGCCCCAGAGCTGTTCTCTGGACCCCAGGCCTCCTGGAGAACAGCTGGTCTCCTCAGAAACCTTTCATGTTTCGTCCCGGTTCGCCACAGTTGGGTTTTTGGCCATCTAGTCCCCTTAAAAGTCCTCGTCTGCTCAGAACACCCCTACTGGGGTGCTTGCTGTGACCTGGAGCTGTCTTAGGGCCCCCCAGTCCCCTTAGACACCCTCTAGTCTCCTCGCAACCCCTCCAGATTGCTCCCTTCTTCCCCAGAGGCATTTCTGGACGATATAGATGCCTGAGCACCCCTCTAGTGCGCTCTACCCCTCTTCTCCACAGAATGGGGCCCCCCAGCTCTCTTCTGGCCCCCCAGCCCCCTTAGACACCCTCTAGTCTCCTCGCAACCCCTCCAGATTGCTCCCTTCTTCCCCAGAGCCATTTCTGGACCATGTCCACACCTTAGCACCCCTCTACTGCGCTCTGGACCCCTAAGGTGTCGACATGGTCAAGCAATGCCTCTGGGGAAGAAGGAAGAAATCTGGAGGGCTTGCGAGGACACCAGAGGGTGTTTAAGGGGTCTGGGGGGCCTGAAGAGAGCTGGGGGGCCCCATTCTGTGGAAAAGAGGGGTCCAGAGCACAGTAGAGGGGTGCTCTTTTCCGCAGAATGTGGCCCCGCAGCTCTCTTCTGGCCCCCCAGACCCCTTACACACCCTCTAGTCTCCTCGCAAGCCCTCCAGATTTCTCCCTTCTTCCCCAGAGGCATTTCTGGACCATGTAGACACCTTAGCACCCCTCTAGTGCGCTCTGGACCCCTCTTTTCCACAGAATGGGGCCCCCCCAGGCGCCTTAGACACCCTCTAGTCTCCTCGCAACCCATCCAAATCTCTCTCTTGTTCTCCAGAGGCATTGCTGGAACGTGTAGACATCATAGCACCCCTCTAGTGCGCTCTGGACCCCTCTTTTTGACAGAATGGGCCCCCCCAAGCTCTCTTCTGGCCCCCCCGACCTCTTAGACACCCTCTAGTCTTCTCAGAACACCTCCAGATTTCTCCCATCTTCCCCAGAGGCATTTCTTGACAGTGTAGACACCTTAGCACCCCTCTAGTGTGCTCTGGACCCCTCTTTTCCACAGAATGGGCCCCCCCAGCTCCGTTCTGGCCCCCCATGCGCCTTAGACACCCGCTGGTCTCCTCAGAACACCCCTCCAGATTTCTCCCTTCTTCCCCAGAGGCATTTCTGGACAGTGTAGACACCTTAGCACCCCTCTAGTGTGCTCTGGACCCCTCTTTTCCACAGAATGGGCCCCCCCAGCTCCGTTCTGGCCCTCCAGGCCCCTTAGACACCCTCTAGTCTCCTCGCAACCTCTCCAGATTTCTCCCTTTTTCCCCAGGAGCATTTCTGGACCATGTAGAAGCCTTAGCACCCCTCTAGTGCGCTCTGGAGCCCTCTTTTCCACAGAATGGGGCCCCCCAGCTCTCTTTGGAATCTCCAGACCCCTTAGACACCCTCTAGTCTCCTCGCAACCCCTCCAGATTTCTCCCTTCTTCCCCAGAGCCATTTCTTGACGATGTAGACACGTTAGCACCCCTCTAGTGCGCTCTGGACCCCTGTTTTCCACAGAATGGGGCCCCCCAGCTCCGTTCTGGCCCCCCAGGCCCCTTAGACACTCTCTAGTCTCCTCGCAACCCCTCCAGATTTCTCCCTTCTTCCCTAGAGGCATTTCTGGACCACGTAGATACCTTAGCACCCCTCTAGTGCGCTCTGGACCTCTTTTTTCCACAGAATGGGGCCCCCCCAGGCGCCTTAGACACCCTCTAGTCTCCTCGCAACCCATCCAAATCTCTCTCTTGTTCTCCAGAGGCATTGCTGGAACGTGTAGACATTTTAGCACCCCTCTAGTGCGCTCTGGACCCCTCTTTTTGACAGAATGGGGCCCCCCAAGCTCTCTTCTGGCCCCCCAGACCTCTTAGACACCCTCTAGTCTTCTCAGAACACCTCCATATTTCTCCCATCTTCCCCAGAGGCATTTCTTGACAGTGTAGACACCTTAGCACCCCTCTAGTGTGCTCTGGACCCCTCTTTTCCACAGAATGGGCCCCCCCAGCTCCGTTCTGGCCCCCCAGGCGCCTTAGACACCCGCTGGTCTCCTCAGAACACCTCCAGATTTCTCCCTTCTTCTCCAGAGGCATTTCTGGACAGTGTAGACACCTTAGCACCCCTCTAGTGTGCTCTGGACCCCTCTTTTCCACAGAATGGGGCCCCCCAGCTCTCTTCTGGCCCCCCAGCCCCCTTAGACACCCTCTAGTCTCCTTGCAACCCCTCCAGATTGCTCCCTTCTTCCCCAGAGCCATTTCTGGACCATGTCCACGCCTTAGCACCCCTCTACTGCGCTCTGGACCCCTAAGGTGTCGACATGGTCAAGCAATGCCTCTGGGGAAGAAGGAAGAAATCTGGAGGGCTTGCGAGGACACCAGAGGGTGTTTAAGGGGTCTGGGGGGCCTGAAGAGAGCTGGGGGGCCCCATTCTGTGGAAAAGAGGGGTCCAGAGCACAGTAGAGGGGTGCTCTTTTCCGCAGAATGTGGCCCCGCAGCTCTCTTCTGGCCCCCCAGACCCCTTACACACCCTCTAGTCTCCTCGCAAGCCCTCCAGATTTCTCCCTTCTTCCCCAGAGGCATTTCTGGACCATGTAGACACCTTAGCACCCCTCTAGTGCGCTCTGGACCCCTCTTTTCCACAGAATGGGGCCCCCCCAGGCGCCTTAGACACCCTCTAGTCTCCTCGCAACCCATCCAAATCTCTCTCTTGTTCTCCAGAGGCATTGCTGGAACGTGTAGACATCATAGCACCCCTCTAGTGCGCTCTGGACCCCTCTTTTTGACAGAATGGGCCCCCCCAAGCTCTCTTCTGGCCCCCCCGACCTCTTAGACACCCTCTAGTCTTCTCAGAACACCTCCAGATTTCTCCCATCTTCCCCAGAGGCATTTCTTGACAGTGTAGACACCTTAGCACCCCTCTAGTGTGCTCTGGACCCCTCTTTTCCACAGAATGGGCCCCCCCAGCTCCGTTCTGGCCCCCCATGCGCCTTAGACACCCGCTGGTCTCCTCAGAACACCTCCAGATTTCTTCCTTCTTCCCCAGAGGCGTTTCTGGACAGTGTAGACACCTTAGCACCCCTCTAGTGCGCTCTGGACCCCTCTTTTTGACAGAATGTGGCCCCCCAGCTCTCTTCGGGCCTTCCAGACCCCTTAGACACCCTCTAGTCTCCTCGCAACCCCTCTAGATTTCTCCCTTCTTCCCTAGAGGCATTTCTGGACCACGTAGATACCTTAGCACCCCTCTAGTGCACTCTGGACCCCTCTTTTCCACAGAATGGGGCCCCCCCAGGCGCCTTAGACACCCTCTAGTCTCCTCGCAACCCAATCAAATCTCTCTCTTGTTCTCCAGAGGCATTGCTGGAACGTGTAGACATCTTAGCACCCCTCTAGTGCGCTCTGGACCCCTCTTTTTGACAGAATGGGGCCCCCCAAGCTCTCTTCTGGCCCCCCAGACCTCTTAGACACCCTCTAGTCTTCTCACAACAGCTCCAGATTTCTCCCATCTTCCCCAGAGCCATTTCTTGACAGTGTAGACACCTTAGCACCCCTCTAGTGTGCTCTGGACCCCTCTTCTCCACAGAATGGGCCCCCCCAGCTCCGTTCTGGCCCCCCATGCGCCTTAGACACCCGCTGGTCTCCTCAGAACACCTCCAGATTTCTCCCTTGTTCCCCAGAGGCATTTCTGGACAGTGTAGACACCTTAGCACCCCTCTAGTGTGCTCTGGACCCCTCTTTTCCACAGAATGGGGCCCCCCAGCTCCGTTCTGGCCCTCCAGGCCCCTTAGACATCCTCTAGTCTCCTCGCAACCCCTCCAGATTTCTCCCTTTTTCCCCAGGAGCATTTCTGGACCATGTAGAAGCCTTAGCACCCCTCTAGTGCGCTCTGGAGCCCTCTTTTCCACAGAATGGGGCCCCCCAGCTCTCTTTGGAATCTCCAGACCCCTTAGACACCCTCTAGTCTCCTCGCAACCCCTCCAGATTTCTCCCTTCTTCCCCAGAGCCATTTCTTGACGATGTAGACACGTTAGCACCCCTCTAGTGCGCTCTGGACCCCTGTTTTCCACAGAATGGGGCCCCCCAGCTCCGTTCTGGCCCCCCAGGCCCCTTAGACACTCTCTAGTCTCCTCGCAACCCCTCCAGATTTCTCCCTTCTTCCCTAGAGGCATTTCTGGACCACGTAGATACCTTAGCACCCCTCTAGTGCGCTCTGGACCTCTTTTTTCCACAGAATGGGGCCCCCCCAGGCGCCTTAGACACCCTCTAGTCTCCTCGCAACCCATCCAAATCTCTCTCTTGTTCTCCAGAGGCATTGCTGGAACGTGTAGACATTTTAGCACCCCTCTAGTGCGCTCTGGACCCCTCTTTTTGACAGAATGGGGCTCCCCAAGCTCTCTTCTGGCCCCCCAGACCTCTTAGACACCCTCTAGTCTTCTCAGAACACCTCCATATTTCTCCCATCTTCCCCAGAGGCATTTCTTGACAGTGTAGACACCTTAGCACCCCTCTAGTGTGCTCTGGACCCCTCTTTTCCACAGAATGGGCTCCCCCAGCTCCGTTCTGGCCCCCCAGGCGCCTTAGACACCCGCTGGTCTCCTCAGAACACCTCCAGATTTCTCCCTTCTTCCCCAGAGGCATTTCTGGACAGTGTAGACACCTTAGCACCCCTCTAGTGTGCTCTGGACCCCTCTTTTCCACAGAATGGGGCCCCCCAGCTCCGTTCTGGCCCTCCAGGCCCCTTAGACACCCTCTAGTCTCCTCGCAACCCCTCCAGATTTCTCCCTTTTTCCCCAGGAGCATTTCTGGACCATGTAGAAGCCTTAGCACCCCTCTAGTGCGCTCTGGAGCCCTCTTTTCCACAGAATGGGGCCCCCCAGCTCTCTTCTGGCCCCCGCAGGCCCATTAGACGCCCTCTAGTCTTCTTGCAACCCCTCCAGATTTCTCCCTTCTCTCCCACAGCCATTTCTTGACTATGTAGAGGCCTTAGCACCCCTTTAGTGCGCTCTGGACCCCTCTTTTCCATAGAATGGGGTCCCCGAGCTCTCTTCTGGCCCCCCAGACCCCTTAGACACCCTCTAGTCTTCTTGCAACCCCTCCAGATTTCTCCCTTCTTCCCCAGAGGCATTTCTTGACCATGTCCACAGCTTAGCACCCCTCTACTGTGCGCTGGACCCCTAAGGTGTCGACATGGTCAAGCAATGCCTCTGGGGAAGAAGGAAGAAATCTGGAGGGCTTGCGAGGAGACCAGACGGTGTCTAAGAGGTCTGGGGGGCCTGAAGAGAGCTGGGGGGCCCCATTCTGTGGAAAAGAGGGGTCCAGAGCACAGTAGAGGGGTGCTCTTTTCCGCAGAATGGGGCCCCGCAGCTCTCTTCTGGCCCCCCAGACCCCTTAGACACCCTCTAGTCTCCTCGCAAGCCCTCCAGATTTCTTCCTTCTTCCCCAGAGGCATTTCTGGACCATGTAGACACCTTACCACCCCTCTAGTGCGCTCTGGACCCCTCTTTTCCACACAGTGGAGCCCCCAAGCTCTCTTCTGGCCCCCCCGACCCCTTAGACACCTTCCAGTCTCCTTGCAACCCCTCCAGATTTCTCCCTTCTTCCCCAGAGGCATTTCTTGACCATGTCCACACCTTAGCACCCCTCTAGTACGCTCTGGATCCCTCTTTTCCACAGAATGGGGTCCCCCAGCTCTCTTTGGAATCTCCAGACCCCTTAGACACCCTCTAGTCTCCTCGCAACCCCTCCAGATTTCTCCCTTCTTCCCCAGAGGCAATTCTGGACTATGTAGACACCTTAGCACCCCTCTAGTGCGCTCTGGACTCCTCTTTTCTATAGAATGGGGTCCCCGAGCTCTCTTCTGGCCCCCCAGACCCCTTACACACCCTCTAGTCTCCTCGCAACCCTTCCAGATTTCTCCCTTTCTTCCCAGAGGCATTTCTGGACCATGTAGACCCCTTAGCACCCTTCTAGTGTGCTCTGGACCCCTTTTTTCCACAGAATGGGGCCCCCCAGCTCTCTTTGGAATCTCCAGACCCCTTAGACACCCTCTAGTCTCCTCGCAACCCCTGCAGATCTCTCCCTTCTTCCCCAGAGCCATTTTTGGACTATGTAGAGGCCTTAGCACTCCTCTAGTGCGCTCTGGACCCCTTTTTTCCACAGAATGGGGCCCCCCCAGGCGCCTTAGACACCCTCTAGTCTCCTCGCAACCCATCCACATCTCTCGCTTGTTCTCCAGAGGCATTGCTGGAACGTGTAGACATTTTAGCACCCCTCTAGTGCGCTCTGGACCCCTCTTTTTGACAGAATGGGGCCCCCCAAGCTCTCTTCTGGCCCCCCAGACCTCTTAGACACCCTCTAGTCTTCTCAGAACACCTCCAGATTTCTCCCATCTTCCCCAGAGCCATTTCTTGACAGCGTAGACACCGTAGAACTCCTCTAGTGTGCTCTGGACCCCTCTTTTCCACAGAATGGGGCCCCCCAGCTCCGTTCTGGCCCTCCAGGCCCCTTAGACACCCTCTAGTCTCCTCGCAACCCCTCCAGATTTCTCCCTTTTTCCCCAGGAGCATTTCTGGACCATGTAGAAGCCTTAGCACCCCTCTAGTGCGCTCTGGAGCCCTCTTTTCCACAGAATGGGGCCCCCCAGCTCTCTTCTGGCCCCCGCAGGCCCATTAGACGCCCTCTAGTCTTCTTGCAACCCCTCCAGATTTCTCCCTTCTCTCCCACAGCCATTTCTTGACTATGTAGAGGCCTTAGCACCCCTTTAGTGCGCTCTGGACCCCTCTTTTCCATAGAATGGGGTCCCCGAGCTCTCTTCTGGCCCCCCAGACCCCTTAGACACCCTCTAGTCTTCTTGCAACCCCTCCAGATTTCTCCCTTCTTCCCCAGAGGCATTTCTTGACCATGTCCACAGCTTAGCACCCCTCTACTGTGCTCTGGACCCCTAAGGTGTCGACATGGTCAAGCAATGCCTCTGGGGAAGAAGGAAGAAATCTGGAGGGCTTGCGAGGAGACCAGACGGTGTCTAAGAGGTCTGGGGGGCCTGAAGAGAGCTGGGGGGCCCCATTCTGCGGAAAAGAGGGGTCCAGAGCACAGTAGAGGGGTGCTCTTTTCCGCAGAATGGGGCCCCGCAGCTCTCTTCAGGCCTCCCAGACCTCTTAGACACCCTCTAGTCTCCTCGCAACCTCTCCAGATTTCTCCCTTCTTCCCCAGAGCCATTTCTGGGCTATGTAGAGACCTTAGCACCCCTCTAGTGTGTTTTGGATCCCTCTTTTCCACAGAATGGGGTCCCCCAGCTCTCTTGTGGTCCCCCAGCCCCCTTAGACACTCTCTAGTCTCCTCGCAACTCCTCCAGATTTCTCCCTTCTTTCTCAGAGCCATTTCTTGACAGTGTAGATGGCTTAGCACCCCTCTAGTGCACTCTGGACCCCTCTTTTCCAAAGAATGGTGTCCCCGAGCTCTTTTCTGGCCCCCCAGACCCCTTAGACACCCTCTAGTCTTCTTGCAACCCTTCCAGATTTCTCCCTTCTTCCCCAGAGGCATTTCTGGACCAAGTCGCTGTCTTAGCACCCCTCTAGTGCGCTCTGGACCACTCTGTTCTAGAGAATGGGGCCCCCCAGCTCTCTTGTGGCCCCCCGACCCCTTAGACACTCTCTGGTCTCCTCGCAACCCCTCCAGATTTCTCCCTTCTTCCCCAGAGGCATTTCTTGACAGTATAGATGCCTAATTGCCCCTCCAGTGTGCTCTGGACCCCTCTTTTCCACAGAATGGGGCCCCCCAGCTCTCTTCTGGCCCCCCAGACCCCTTAGACACTCTCTGTTCTCCTCGCAACCCCTCCAGATTTCTCCCTTCTTCCCCAGAGGCATTTCTGGACAGTATAGATGCCTAATTGCTTCTCCAGTGTGCTCTGGACCCCTCTTTTCCACAGAATGGGGCCCCCCAGCTCTCTTCTGGCCCCCCAGACCCCTTAGACACCCTCTAGTCTCCTCGCAACCCCTCCAGATTTCTCCCTTTTTCCCCAGAGAAATTTCTGGACCATTTAGACGCCTTAGCACCCCTCTAGTGTGCTCTGGACCCCTCTTTTCCACAGAATGGGGCCCCCCAGCTCTCTTGTGGCCCCCAGGCCCCTTAGACACCCTCTAGTCTCCTCGCAACCCCTCCAGATTTCTCCCTTCTTCCCCAGAGGCAATTCTGGACTATGTAGACACCTTAGCACCCCTCTAGTGCGCTCTGGACCCCTCTTTTCCACAGAACGGGGCCCCCCAGCTCTCTTCAGGCCCCCCAGACCCCTTAGACACCCTCTAGTCTCCTCGCAACCCCTGCAGATCTCTCCCTTCTTCCCCAGAGCCATTTTTGGACTATGTAGAGGCCTTAGCACTCCTCTAGTGCGCTCTGGACCCCTTTTTTCCACAGAATGGGGCCCCCCCAGGCGCCTTAGACACCCTCTAGTCTCCTCGCAACCCATCCACATCTCTCGCTTGTTCTCCAGAGGCATTGCTGGAACGTGTAGACATTTTAGCACCCCTCTAGTGCGCTCTGGACCCCTCTTTTTGACAGAATGGGGCCCCCCAAGCTCTCTTCTGGCCCCCCAGACCTCTTAGACACCCTCTAGTCTTCTCAGAACACCTCCAGATTTCTCCCATCTTCCCCAGAGCCATTTCTTGACAGCGTAGACACCGTAGAACTCCTCTAGTGTGCTCTGGACCCCTCTTTTCCACAGAATGGGGCCCCCCAGCTCCGTTCTGGCCCTCCAGGCCCCTTAGACACCCTCTAGTCTCCTCGCAACCCCTCCAGATTTCTCCCTTTTTCCCCAGGAGCATTTCTGGACCATGTAGAAGCCTTAGCACCCCTCTAGTGCGCTCTGGAGCCCTCTTTTCCACAGAATGGGGCCCCCCAGCTCTCTTCTGGCCCCCGCAGGCCCATTAGACGCCCTCTAGTCTTCTTGCAACCCCTCCAGATTTCTCCCTTCTCTCCCACAGCCATTTCTTGACTATGTAGAGGCCTTAGCACCCCTTTAGTGCGCTCTGGACCCCTCTTTTCCATAGAATGGGGTCCCCGAGCTCTCTTCTGGCCCCCCAGACCCCTTAGACACCCTCTAGTCTTCTTGCAACCCCTCCAGATTTCTCCCTTCTTCCCCAGAGGCATTTCTTGACCATGTCCACAGCTTAGCACCCCTCTACTGTGCTCTGGACCCCTAAGGTGTCGACATGGTCAAGCAATGCCTCTGGGGAAGAAGGAAGAAATCTGGAGGGCTTGCGAGGAGACCAGACGGTGTCTAAGAGGTCTGGGGGGCCTGAAGAGAGCTGGGGGGCCCCATTCTGCGGAAAAGAGGGGTCCAGAGCACAGTAGAGGGGTGCTCTTTTCCGCAGAATGGGGCCCCGCAGCTCTCTTCTGGCCCCCCAGACCCCTTAGACACCCTCTAGTCTCCTCGCAAGCCCTCCAGATTTCTTCCTTCTTCCCCAGAGGCATTTCTGGACCATGTAGACACCTTACCACCCCTCTAGTGCGCTCTGGACCCCTCTTTTCCACAGAATGGGGCCCCGCAGCTCTCTTCAGGCCTCCCAGACCCCTTAGACACCCTCTAGTCTCCTCGCAACCCCTCCAGATCTCTCTCTTCTTCCCCAGAGGCATTTCTTGACCATGTAGAGACCTTAGCACCCCTCTAGTGCGCTCTGGACCCCTGTTTTCCACAGAATGGGGCCCCCCAGCTCCGTTCTGGCCCCCCAGACCCCTTAGACACCCTCTAGTCTCCTCGCAACCTCTCCAGATTTCTCCCTTCTTCCCCAGAGCCATTTCTGGGCTATGTAGAGACCTTAGCACCCCTCTAGTGTGTTTTGGATCCCTCTTTTCCACAGAATGGGGTCCCCCAGCTCTCTTGTGGTCCCCCAGCCCCCTTAGACACTCTCTAGTCTCCTCGCAACTCCTCCAGATTTCTCCCTTCTTTCTCAGAGCCATTTCTTGACAGTGTAGATGGCTTAGCACCCCTCTAGTGCACTCTGGACCCCTCTTTTCCAAAGAATGGTGTCCCCGAGCTCTTTTCTGGCCCCCCAGACCCCTTAGACACCCTCTAGTCTTCTTGCAACCCTTCCAGATTTCTCCCTTCTTCCCCAGAGGCATTTCTGGACCAAGTCGCTGTCTTAGCACCCCTCTAGTGCGCTCTGGACCACTCTGTTCTAGAGAATGGGGCCCCCCAGCTCTCTTGTGGCCCCCCGACCCCTTAGACACTCTCTGGTCTCCTCGCAACCCCTCCAGATTTCTCCCTTCTTCCCCAGAGGCATTTCTTGACCGTATAGATGCCTAATTGCCCCTCCAGTGTGCTCTGGACCCCTCTTTTCCACAGAATGGGGCCCCCCAGCTCTCTTCTGGCCCCCCAGACCCCTTAGACACTCTCTGTTCTCCTCGCAACCCCTCCAGATTTCTCCCTTCTTCCCCAGAGGCATTTCTTGACAGTATAGATGCCTAATTGCTTCTCCAGTGTGCTCTGGACCCCTCTTTTCCACAGAACGGGGCCCCCCAGCTCTCTTCAGGCCCCCCAGACCCCTTAGACACCCTCTGGTCTCCTCGCAACCCCTCCAGATTTCTCCCTTCTTCCCCAGCGGTATTTCTGGACCATGTCGACAACTTAGGGGTCCAGAGCGCAGCAGAGGGGTGTTAAGTTGTCGACATGGTCAGGGAATGCCTCTGGGAAATAAGGCAGAAATCTGGAGGTGTTGGGAGGAGATTAGAGGGTGTCTAAGGGGTCTGGGGGGCTACAAGAGCGCTGGCGGGCTCAATTCGCTGGAAATCAGCGGTCCAGATTGCAGCAGATTGGTGCTCTTCTCCACATAATGGGGCCTCCCAGCTCTCTTCTGGCCCCCCAGGACTCTCAGACACTCTCAAGTCTCCTCGCAACTCCTCCAGATTTCTCCCTTCTTCCCCAGAGGCATTTCTGGACCATGTAGGCACTATAGCACCCCTCTAGTGTGCTCTGGACCCCTCTTTTCCACAGAATGGGGCCCCCCAGCTCTCTTCTGCGCCCCAGACCTCTTAGACACCCTCTAGTCTCCTTGCAACCCCTCCAGATTTTTCCCTTCTTCCCCAGAGGCATTTCTGGACTATGTAGACCCCTTAGCACCCCTCTAGTGCACTCTGGACCCCTCTTTTCCACAGAATGGGGTCCCCCAGCTCTCTTCTGCTCCCCCAGGCCCCTTAGACACCCTCTAGTCTCCTCGCAACCCCTCCAGATTTCTCCCTTCTTCCCCAGAGCCATTTCTGGACCATGTAGATGCCTTAGCACCCCTCTAGTGCACTCTGGACCCCTCTTTTCCACAGAATGGGGTCCCCCAGCTCTCTTGTGGCGCCCCAGACCTCTTAGACGCCCTCTAGTCTTCTTGCAACCCCTCCAGATTTCTCCCTTCTTCCCAGAGCCATTTCTGGACAGTGTAGACACCTTAACACCCCTCTAGTGCGCTCTGGACACCTCTTTTTGACAGAATGGGGCCCCCCAAGCTCTCTTGTGGCCCCCCAGACCTCTTAGACATTCTCTGGTCTTCTCAGATCACCTCCAGATTTCTCCCATCTTCCCCAGAGGCATTTCTTGACCATGTAGATAACTTAGCTCCCCTCTAGTGCGCTCTGGACCCCTGTTTTCCACAGAATGGGGCCCCCCAGCTCCGTTCTGGCCCCCCAGACCCCTTACACACCCTCTAGTCTCCTCGCAACCCCTCCAGATTTCTCCCTTCTTCCATAGAGGCGTTGCTTGACAGTGTAGATGTCTTAGCACCCCTGTAGTGTGCTCTGGACCTCTTCTTTCCACAGAATGGGGCCCCCCCAGGTGCCTTAGACACCCTTTAGTGTCCTCGCAACCCGTCCAAATCTCTCTCTTGTTCTCCAGAGGCATTGCTGGAACGTGTAGACATTTTAGCACCCCTCTAGTGCGCTCTGGACCCCTCTTTTTGACAGAATGGGCCCCCCCAAGCTCTCTTCTGGCCCCCCAGACCCATTAGACGCCCTCTAGTCTCCTCGCAACCCCTCTAGATTTCTCCCATCTTCCCCAGAGCCATTTCTTGACAGCGTAGACACCGTAGAACTCCTCTAGTGTGCTCTGGACCCCTCTTTTCCACAGAATGGGGCCCCCCAGCTTTCTTCTGGCCCCTCAGGCCCCTTAGACTCTTTCTAGTCTCCTCGCAACCCCTCCAGATTGCTCCCTTCTTCCCCAGCGGCATTTCTGGACCATGTAGATGTCTTAGCACCCCTCCAGTGTGCTCTGGACCCCTCTTTTCCACAGAATTGGGCCCCCCAGACCCCTTAGACACCCTTTAGTCTCCTCGGAACCCCTCCAGATTTCTCCCTTCTTCCCCAGAGGCGTTGCTCGACCATGTACATGTCTTAACACCCCTCTAGTGTACTCTGGAGTTGCTTCTTTGTTTGCTTTCAGCATTCCCCATTGTCCCTTGTGGGTCTGGTGCCAGGGCCTGTGTGCCTGGAGTGGGGAGATAGAGTTTCCATGGTGGCGGGGTGGGGGGGAGCCTGCAGGCATCATGCTGTCAGCTGCACTGAGCCCTGTGACATGCCTTATGGCCCCTCTGGTGTGCACTAAGGCCCTTCATTTGTATTTTGCTTTGCCCCAGAGCCCTGCATTTGCCCTCTGATGCCCTCAGGTCCCCTCAGTTCACATTTTGGGTTGCCCCCAAGGGCTCTGTGTGCCTTTTGGTGGGCCCTGTGGTTGTTTTGCAGCACACTGCAAAGTTCTCTGATTAGCTTTCTCTCCTGTCCCAGAGTTTTCTGGGTGCTTCTTGGTGGTGCCCCCAGAGTCACTCTGTTTGCTCTATCATTGCCTTTTTCTACTTTTGTTGCACCCAGAGCTCTCCATTTGTTCTCTTGTCCTCTGCATACTCCCCTTTCCCCTCTCTATACCCCAGGCCTCTCCCTTCAGCTTTCAGGAAGCTGCTGTCAGGAGTGGGGGTGCCTCTGCTGCCCTGGCAGCCCCAGCTGTCCCTGATGGGGCTGATGGCCATTCCCTCTCCCCAGTTCCTGATGGGCTGCAGCTGCAGGCCCTGGGGCTGGGATGAATGCCAGGTGGAGCTGGGTGGCAGGACAGGCCCCAGGTGGGGCTCCATGGCTGGGACAGGTGGGACAAGCCCCAGGTGGGGCTGATGGCAAGGGCGGGCACACGCCTGGGCTGGGGCTGCATTTGGGGGAAGCTCGTGCTGGGGCTGGTTCTGGACGATGGAGCTGCTGCTGAGCACTGCCGCCTGGACCAGCACGCGGCTGCCCTGCGGAGGAGGTGAGCGGGGCTGGGGGGGTGCGCGCTCCGGGCTGCAGGTCCCTCATGTGCCGGGGGTCCTGGTGGGTGGGAGCGTCCCGGGCAGCGCAGCACAACTGGGGTGCACTGGGGCCAGGGGAAACTGCACCGGGGCTAGGGAGGGCGGTGTGCTGGGGCAGTGGGGGCCGAGGATGTGGTGGGGAAGAGTGGTGCACCGGGGCCATGGAGGTGGAGGGAGGAAGAGGGTGTGCCGAGGCTGTGGTGGTATGGGGGGGTAAGGGGGTGCGTTGGGGTTCGGGTGGGGAGGAAGGAGGTGCGGTGGGTCTGCAGTGGTGCTGGGGGGGAAGAAGGGGGGTACGCCAGGACGGGGGAGGGGGGGAAGGCAGGCGGTCCGCTGGGGCTGTGGTGCGGTTTATTGCGCGGTCGGAGGAGCGCGGGGCGGGGGGTGTCTCCTATGTCCGCTGGGGACCGCGTTGGGGAGGGGGAGGGGGAGGAGGGATCCCAGGGGAAGCGCAGGGAGGGTCGTGGGGGGAGGCAGGGGCAGTGTTGGAGTTGACCCGTAGCCGGCCGCGGCGGTGTCGGGGGAGCCCCGGGCCGGTGCCGGGGATCGCGGGGTCGCGCTCGGGGCTCTGCGGTGGATTCCGCGGAGACAGGGAGGAAAAGGGAACGGGGGCGGGACGGAAAGGAACGGAATCTCCACAGGGTCAAACTTCACCTAGCGCTACGGGGGGGGGGGGGCTGGGGGGCGCCGCTGGCATGCCGGGAGCGGTAGTCTTCCGACACCGGGCTTCCGGGCGGCCGTTTTTGTTTGAACGGCATGCCGGGAGATGTAGTCTTCCCGCATTGGGCTGCTCGGACAGCATGCTGTGCCTCTCGAGGCGGCCGGAGGGGCAGTCCTTTGCCAGCGGGGTTCTCACCAGCCGGCCACGTTATGCTCTGTGGCGGGCCAGGAGCTGCAGTTCCAGGTGCCGGTGCCTTCTCAGCCCTGCAGCAGTGGCCCGCTGGGTCTGTTCCTTACTGGACATGTGCCGCTCACGCAGGAGTCCCCATAGGTCATTGGGGACAGTGGCATTTCCCTGGTTTTCCCTGGTACAAGGCAGGAAGCATTTTCCATCTCTGGTGTGACCAGGCAGGCTTGTCCCCAGGGGCTGGGGCTGTCCCTCTTGGAAATGGGGAGGGCAGGGAGAGTAGGAGGGGCGCTGCGGGCTCCTGGTAGTTGTAGCTTTGCTCAAGATTGGGGCCAATTAGGCAGCAGCTATGAGGAGTGGCAGTGCTGGGAGGGCACGGTGTGCAGCTGTCCTGCTGTGCAGCACAAGGGAAAGTCCTCAAGGAAATGTGAACAGCACTGTCTCTGTCCAAGGATCCTAAAACAGCCTGAGAGACCCTGGAACAGCCGCCCCACAGCAGTACCGGGGACACCATGTCACTGCCTCCCAAGGGCACTGCGTTCAGCTACCTTTAACTGTGTGGAAAGAGCCTGCAGGCAGGAGCCCTGGCCACAGGTACAGAGAATCCCCGGTTGCCTGGAACTATATCTCTTTTCTTTACAAAGATGCCATCTCTTTGATGCCTCGCTGCTGCTTCCATCTTGCTCGGTGCCCAAGTCTACTACGTTCAGATCCACCTTTCTTGCTGCCCTCTGCTCTGTCTGAGCTGCTTGCCAGATCAAAAGGCGTGTGCAGCTAAGAATTAGGCCAAGGTGTCTCAACTGCTTGCTATAGGACAACCGGGGGGGTGAATCGGCAACAGGACAGGAAAGTACCTGTGGATGAGAAACAGCTGCTTTAGAGATCTAAGACGCAGGGGCAACTGAGAGGAGTGAAAGGAGCAGGGGAAAATGGTGATGAGGAAGGTGTGCTGTTAGAGGCAGTACTGTGCAGAAGAGAGGGAAAAACTGCTCCTACGATGAAATAAAAACTGACCTTAAGAGAGATTTGCTTTTTGCTCTTCAGGTTATGAGTACGCGTGACTTCCTGAGAACTGTTCTGAGCATGCGGTGTTGCAGGTCACGACTGCCTGGGCAGCGATCCCCAACTTGTCTGCCGAGACTACGCAACAGCTCACAGCTGCCTGTGCAATGAAAGCAAAGGCCAACTTCTCAGAGGGAAGAAGCAGGCTCCACACAGGAAGATTATGGCAGGTGAGCTAATGCCCCAGAACCTTCAGTTTTCCTCCACGTCCCCCCCAGGACTCACCCATTTGCTCCCTAGTTCCCTCAGGACCAATCCATTTGCTTCTAGGTGTGCTCCAAGGCACTCCATTTGTTCTCTTGTCCCTTCAAAATTCTTTGCTTCTTTCTAGTTCCTGCAAGGTTATTCTGACATTTGGTGTCTGTAGGCCCTCTGGTAGCATCAAGACTCCTATGTTTGTCCTCTTGTCCTATTAAGTCCCCCCTCTTTTCCCTCTAGTCTCCTCAAAACCTCTCCGTTTGCCATTGGTGCATCTCAGAGCCTTTGCTTTTCCCTCTAGTCCTCTCAGGATGCCTCTCTTTGCCCTCTGAGCCCCTTAGGGTCTATCTCCTAGCCCTTTAGCCCCATCAGAACCCCTCTGAGTGCCACACGCTGCTCTCAGGACGCCTTGGTTTGCCTTGGGGGTACCCCAGAACCCTATGCATTCATTGCACCCTTTCAGTATGCCCTACGGCCCTTCTTTTCCATTGGCTGCGCTGTAGAGTCCTCTCTATGCCCTATCCCTATGACCATTCCATGTGCCCTCTATCCCATCAGATCGCCTTTCCTTCCAGTCCCCTTAAGACTCCTCTGTCTTCCTTGGTTGTGCCTTACATACCTCTATGCGTCCCCTAGTCTGCTCAAAATCCATCCCCTCCTGTCCCCTCAGAGCACCTCCTGAGGTCTTCCTTGTTAGCCAGTTCTCCTGTTTTGGCTGTTTAGGCCCCTTAGGACCCCTCTGCTCTGCTCAGAATCCCTCCTGGGGTGCTGGTATGGCCCCAGAGCTGTTCTCTGGACCCCAGGCCTCCTGGAGAACAGCTGGTCTCCTCAGAAACCTTTCATGTTTCGTCCCGGTTCGCCACAGTTGGGTTTTTGGCCATCTAGTCCCCTTAAAAGTCCTCGTCTGCTCAGAACACCCCTACTGGGGTGCTTGCTGTGACCTGGAGCTGTCTTAGGGCCCCCCAGTCCCCTTAGACACCCTCTAGTCTCCTCGCAACCCCTCCAGATTGCTCCCTTCTTCCCCAGAGGCATTTCTGGACGATATAGATGCCTGAGCACCCCTCTAGTGCGCTCTACCCCTCTTCTCCACAGAATGGGGCCCCCCAGCTCTCTTCTGGCCCCCCAGCCCCCTTAGACACCCTCTAGTCTCCTCGCAACCCCTCCAGATTGCTCCCTTCTTCCCCAGAGCCATTTCTGGACCATGTCCACACCTTAGCACCCCTCTACTGCGCTCTGGACCCCTAAGGTGTCGACATGGTCAAGCAATGCCTCTGGGGAAGAAGGAAGAAATCTGGAGGGCTTGCGAGGACACCAGAGGGTGTTTAAGGGGTCTGGGGGGCCTGAAGAGAGCTGGGGGGCCCCATTCTGTGGAAAAGAGGGGTCCAGAGCACAGTAGAGGGGTGCTCTTTTCCGCAGAATGGGGCCCCGCAGCTCTCTTCTGGCCCCCCAGACCCCTTAGACACCCTCTAGTCTCCTCGCAACCCCTCCAGATTTCTTCCTTCTTCCCCAGAGGCATTTCTGGACCATGTAGACACCTTAGCACCCCTCTAGTGCGCTCTGGACCCCTCTTTTTGACAGAATGGGGCCCCGCAGCTCTCTCCTGCCCCCCTTGACCCCTTAGACACCCTCTAGTCTGCTCGCAACCCCTGCAGATTTCTCCGTTTTTCCCCAGAGACATTGCTTGACGATGTAGACACGTTAGCACCCATCTAGTACGCTCTGGACCCCTCTTTTCCACAGAGTGGGGCCCCCCAGCTCTCTTCTGGCCCCCCAGACCCCTTACACACCCTCTAGTCTCCTCGCAACCCCTCCAGATTTCTTCCTTCTTCCCCAGAGGCATTTCTGGACCATGTAGACACCTTAGCACCCCTCTAGTGTGCTCTGGACCCCTCTTTTCCACAGAATGGGGCCCCGCAGCTCTCTTCTGCCCCCCTTGACCCCTTAGACACCCTCTAGTCTCCTCGCAACCCCTGCAGATTTCTCCCTTCTTCCCCAGAGACATTTCTTGACAATGTAGACACGTTAGCACCTCTCTAGTACGCTCTGGACCCCTCTTTTTGACAGAATGTGGCCCCCCAGCTCTCTTCGGGCCTTCCAGGCCCCTTAGACACCCTCTAGTCTCCTCGCAACCCCTGCAGATTTCTCCGTTTTTCCCCAGAGACATTTCTTGACGATGTAGACACGTTAGCACCCCTCTAGTACGCTCTGGACCCCTCTTTTGGACAGAATGGGGCCCCCCAGCTCTCTTCTGCTCCCCCAGGCCCCTTAGACACCCTCTAGTCTCCTCGCAACCCCTCCAGATTTCTCCCTTCTTCCCCAGAGCCATTTCTGGACCATGTAGAGGCCTTAGCACCCCTCTAGTGTGCTCTGGACCCCTCTTTTCCACAGAATGTGGTCCCCCAACTGTCTTGTGGCCCCTCCAGACCCCTTACACACCCTCTAGTCTCCTTGCAACCCTTCCAGATTTCTCCCTTTCTTCCCAGAGACATTTCTGGACCATGTAGATGCCTTAGCACCCTTCTAGTGTGCTCTGGACCCCTTTTTTTCCACAGAATGGGGCCCCCCAGCTCTCTTTGGAATCTCCAGACCCCTTAGACACCCTCTAGTCTCCTCGCAACCCCTCCAGATTTCTCCCTTCTTCCATAGAGGCGTTGCTTGACAGTGTAGATGTCTTAGCACCCCTGTAGTGTGCTCTGGACCTCTTCTTTCCACAGAATGGGGCCCCCCCAGGTGCCTTAGACACCCTTTAGTCTCCTCGCAACCCAATCAAATCTCTCTCTTGTTCTCCAGAGGCATTGCTGGAACGTGTAGACATTTTAGCACCCCTCTAGTGCGCTCTGGACCCCTCTTTTTGACAGAATGGGCCCCCCCAAGCTCTCTTCTGGCCCCCCAGACCCATTAGACGCCCTCTAGTCTCCTCGCAACCCCTCTAGATTTCTCCCATCTTCCCCAGAGCCATTTCTTGACAGCGTAGACACCGTAGAACTCCTCTAGTGTGCTCTGGACCCCTCTTTTCCACAGAATGGGGCCCCCCAGCTTTCTTCTGGTCCCCCAGGTGCCTTAGACACCCTCTAGTCTTCTCAGAACATCTCCAGATGTCTCCCTTCTTCCCCAGAGGTATTTCTTGACCATGTAGACACCTTAGCACCCCTCTAGTGCGCTCTGGACCCCTCTTTTCCACAGAATGGGGCCCCCCAGCTTTTTTCTGGCCCCTCAGGCCCCTTAGACTCTCTCTAGTCTCCTCGCAACCCCTCCAGATTGCTCCCTTCTTCCCCAGCGGCATTTCTGGACCATGTAGATGTCTTAGCACCCCTCCAGTGTGCTCTGGACCCCTCTTTTCCACAGAATTGGGCCCCCCAGACCCCTTAGACACCCTTTAGTCTCCTCGGAACCCCTCCAGATTTCTCCCTTCTTCCCCAGAGGCGTTGCTCGACCATGTACATGTCTTAACACCCCTCTAGTGTACTCTGGAGTTGCTTCTTTGTTTGCTTTCAGCATTCCCCATTGTCCCTTGTGGGTCTGGTGCCAGGGCCTGTGTGCCTGGAGTGGGGAGATAGAGTTTCCATGGTGGCGGGGTGGGGGGGAGCCTGCAGGCATCATGCTGTCAGCTGCACTGAGCCCTGTGACATGCCTTATGGCCCCTCTGGTGTGCACTAAGGCCCTTCATTTGTATTTTGCTTTGCCCCAGAGCCCTGCATTTGCCCTCTGATGCCCTCAGGTCCCCTCAGTTCACATTTTGGGTTGCCCCCAAGGGCTCTGTGTGCCTTTTGGTGGGCCCTGTGGTTGTTTTGCAGCACACTGCAAAGTTCTCTGATTAGCTTTCTCTCCTGTCCCAGAGTTTTCTGGGTGCTTCTTGGTGGTGCCCCCAGAGTCACTCTGTTTGCTCTATCATTGCCTTTTTCTACTTTTGTTGCACCCAGAGCTCTCCATTTGTTCTCTTGTCCTCTGCATACTCCCCTTTCCCCTCTCTATACCCCAGGCCTCTCCCTTCAGCTTTCAGGAAGCTGCTGTCAGGAGTGGGGGTGCCTCTGCTGCCCTGGCAGCCCCAGCTGTCCCTGATGGGGCTGATGGCCATTCCCTCTCCCCAGTTCCTGATGGGCTGCAGCTGCAGGCCCTGGGGCTGGGATGAATGCCAGGTGGAGCTGGGTGGCAGGACAGGCCCCAGGTGGGGCTCCATGGCTGGGACAGGTGGGACAAGCCCCAGGTGGGGCTGATGGCAAGGGCGGGCACACGCCTGGGCTGGGGCTGCATTTGGGGGAAGCTCGTGCTGGGGCTGGTTCTGGACGATGGAGCTGCTGCTGAGCACTGCCGCCTGGACCAGCACGCGGCTGCCCTGCGGAGGAGGTGAGCGGGGCTGGGGGGGTGCGCGCTCCGGGCTGCAGGTCCCTCATGTGCCGGGGGTCCTGGTGGGTGGGAGCGTCCCGGGCAGCGCAGCACAACTGGGGTGCACTGGGGCCAGGGGAAACTGCACCGGGGCTAGGGAGGGCGGTGTGCTGGGGCAGTGGGGGCCGAGGATGTGGTGGGGAAGAGTGGTGCACCGGGGCCATGGAGGTGGAGGGAGGAAGAGGGTGTGCCGAGGCTGTGGTGGTATGGGGGGGTAAGGGGGTGCGTTGGGGTTCGGGTGGGGAGGAAGGAGGTGCGGTGGGTCTGCAGTGGTGCTGGGGGGGAAGAAGGGGGGTACGCCAGGACGGGGGAGGGGGGGAAGGCAGGCGGTCCGCTGGGGCTGTGGTGCGGTTTATTGCGCGGTCGGAGGAGCGCGGGGCGGGGGGTGTCTCCTATGTCCGCTGGGGACCGCGTTGGGGAGGGGGAGGGGGAGGAGGGATCCCAGGGGAAGCGCAGGGAGGGTCGTGGGGGGAGGCAGGGGCAGTGTTGGAGTTGACCCGTAGCCGGCCGCGGCGGTGTCGGGGGAGCCCCGGGCCGGTGCCGGGGATCGCGGGGTCGCGCTCGGGGCTCTGCGGTGGATTCCGCGGAGACAGGGAGGAAAAGGGAACGGGGGCGGGACGGAAAGGAACGGAATCTCCACAGGGTCAAACTTCACCTAGCGCTACGGGGGGGGGGGGGCTGGGGGGCGCCGCTGGCATGCCGGGAGCGGTAGTCTTCCGACACCGGGCTTCCGGGCGGCCGTTTTTGTTTGAACGGCATGCCGGGAGATGTAGTCTTCCCGCATTGGGCTGCTCGGACAGCATGCTGTGCCTCTCGAGGCGGCCGGAGGGGCAGTCCTTTGCCAGCGGGGTTCTCACCAGCCGGCCACGTTATGCTCTGTGGCGGGCCAGGAGCTGCAGTTCCAGGTGCCGGTGCCTTCTCAGCCCTGCAGCAGTGGCCCGCTGGGTCTGTTCCTTACTGGACATGTGCCGCTCACGCAGGAGTCCCCATAGGTCATTGGGGACAGTGGCATTTCCCTGGTTTTCCCTGGTACAAGGCAGGAAGCATTTTCCATCTCTGGTGTGACCAGGCAGGCTTGTCCCCAGGGGCTGGGGCTGTCCCTCTTGGAAATGGGGAGGGCAGGGAGAGTAGGAGGGGCGCTGCGGGCTCCTGGTAGTTGTAGCTTTGCTCAAGATTGGGGCCAATTAGGCAGCAGCTATGAGGAGTGGCAGTGCTGGGAGGGCACGGTGTGCAGCTGTCCTGCTGTGCAGCACAAGGGAAAGTCCTCAAGGAAATGTGAACAGCACTGTCTCTGTCCAAGGATCCTAAAACAGCCTGAGAGACCCTGGAACAGCCGCCCCACAGCAGTACCGGGGACACCATGTCACTGCCTCCCAAGGGCACTGCGTTCAGCTACCTTTAACTGTGTGGAAAGAGCCTGCAGGCAGGAGCCCTGGCCACAGGTACAGAGAATCCCCGGTTGCCTGGAACTATATCTCTTTTCTTTACAAAGATGCCATCTCTTTGATGCCTCGCTGCTGCTTCCATCTTGCTCGGTGCCCAAGTCTACTACGTTCAGATCCACCTTTCTTGCTGCCCTCTGCTCTGTCTGAGCTGCTTGCCAGATCAAAAGGCGTGTGCAGCTAAGAATTAGGCCAAGGTGTCTCAACTGCTTGCTATAGGACAACCGGGGGGGTGAATCGGCAACAGGACAGGAAAGTACCTGTGGATGAGAAACAGCTGCTTTAGAGATCTAAGACGCAGGGGCAACTGAGAGGAGTGAAAGGAGCAGGGGAAAATGGTGATGAGGAAGGTGTGCTGTTAGAGGCAGTACTGTGCAGAAGAGAGGGAAAAACTGCTCCTACGATGAAATAAAAACTGACCTTAAGAGAGATTTGCTTTTTGCTCTTCAGGTTATGAGTACGCGTGACTTCCTGAGAACTGTTCTGAGCATGCGGTGTTGCAGGTCACGACTGCCTGGGCAGCGATCCCCAACTTGTCTGCCGAGACTACGCAACAGCTCACAGCTGCCTGTGCAATGAAAGCAAAGGCCAACTTCTCAGAGGGAAGAAGCAGGCTCCACACAGGAAGATTATGGCAGGTGAGCTAATGCCCCAGAACCTTCAGTTTTCCTCCACGTCCCCCCCAGGACTCACCCATTTGCTCCCTAGTTCCCTCAGGACCAATCCATTTGCTTCTAGGTGTGCTCCAAGGCACTCCATTTGTTCTCTTGTCCCTTCAAAATTCTTTGCTTCTTTCTAGTTCCTGCAAGGTTATTCTGACATTTGGTGTCTGTAGGCCCTCTGGTAGCATCAAGACTCCTATGTTTGTCCTCTTGTCCTATTAAGTCCCCCCTCTTTTCCCTCTAGTCTCCTCAAAACCTCTCCGTTTGCCATTGGTGCATCTCAGAGCCTTTGCTTTTCCCTCTAGTCCTCTCAGGATGCCTCTCTTTGCCCTCTGAGCCCCTTAGGGTCTATCTCCTAGCCCTTTAGCCCCATCAGAACCCCTCTGAGTGCCACACGCTGCTCTCAGGACGCCTTGGTTTGCCTTGGGGGTACCCCAGAACCCTATGCATTCATTGCACCCTTTCAGTATGCCCTACGGCCCTTCTTTTCCATTGGCTGCGCTGTAGAGTCCTCTCTATGCCCTATCCCTATGACCATTCCATGTGCCCTCTATCCCATCAGATCGCCTTTCCTTCCAGTCCCCTTAAGACTCCTCTGTCTTCCTTGGTTGTGCCTTACATACCTCTATGCGTCCCCTAGTCTGCTCAAAATCCATCCCCTCCTGTCCCCTCAGAGCACCTCCTGAGGTCTTCCTTGTTAGCCAGTTCTCCTGTTTTGGCTGTTTAGGCCCCTTAGGACCCCTCTGCTCTGCTCAGAATCCCTCCTGGGGTGCTGGTATGGCCCCAGAGCTGTTCTCTGGACCCCAGGCCTCCTGGAGAACAGCTGGTCTCCTCAGAAACCTTTCATGTTTCGTCCCGGTTCGCCACAGTTGGGTTTTTGGCCATCTAGTCCCCTTAAAAGTCCTCGTCTGCTCAGAACACCCCTACTGGGGTGCTTGCTGTGACCTGGAGCTGTCTTAGGGCCCCCCAGTCCCCTTAGACACCCTCTAGTCTCCTCGCAACCCCTCCAGATTGCTCCCTTCTTCCCCAGAGGCATTTCTGGACGATATAGATGCCTGAGCACCCCTCTAGTGCGCTCTACCCCTCTTCTCCACAGAATGGGGCCCCCCAGCTCTCTTCTGGCCCCCCAGCCCCCTTAGACACCCTCTAGTCTCCTCGCAACCCCTCCAGATTGCTCCCTTCTTCCCCAGAGCCATTTCTGGACCATGTCCACACCTTAGCACCCCTCTACTGCGCTCTGGACCCCTAAGGTGTCGACATGGTCAAGCAATGCCTCTGGGGAAGAAGGAAGAAATCTGGAGGGCTTGCGAGGACACCAGAGGGTGTTTAAGGGGTCTGGGGGGCCTGAAGAGAGCTGGGGGGCCCCATTCTGTGGAAAAGAGGGGTCCAGAGCACAGTAGAGGGGTGCTCTTTTCCGCAGAATGGGGCCCCGCAGCTCTCTTCTGGCCCCCCAGACCCCTTAGACACCCTCTAGTCTCCTCGCAACCCCTCCAGATTTCTTCCTTCTTCCCCAGAGGCATTTCTGGACCATGTAGACACCTTAGCACCCCTCTAGTGCGCTCTGGACCCCTCTTTTTGACAGAATGGGGCCCCGCAGCTCTCTCCTGCCCCCCTTGACCCCTTAGACACCCTCTAGTCTGCTCGCAACCCCTGCAGATTTCTCCGTTTTTCCCCAGAGACATTGCTTGACGATGTAGACACGTTAGCACCCATCTAGTACGCTCTGGACCCCTCTTTTCCACAGAGTGGGGCCCCCCAGCTCTCTTCTGGCCCCCCAGACCCCTTACACACCCTCTAGTCTCCTCGCAACCCCTCCAGATTTCTTCCTTCTTCCCCAGAGGCATTTCTGGACCATGTAGACACCTTAGCACCCCTCTAGTGTGCTCTGGACCCCTCTTTTCCACAGAATGGGGCCCCGCAGCTCTCTTCTGCCCCCCTTGACCCCTTAGACACCCTCTAGTCTCCTCGCAACCCCTGCAGATTTCTCCCTTCTTCCCCAGAGACATTTCTTGACAATGTAGACACGTTAGCACCTCTCTAGTACGCTCTGGACCCCTCTTTTTGACAGAATGTGGCCCCCCAGCTCTCTTCGGGCCTTCCAGGCCCCTTAGACACCCTCTAGTCTCCTCGCAACCCCTGCAGATTTCTCCGTTTTTCCCCAGAGACATTTCTTGACGATGTAGACACGTTAGCACCCCTCTAGTACGCTCTGGACCCCTCTTTTGGACAGAATGGGGCCCCCCAGCTCTCTTCTGCTCCCCCAGGCCCCTTAGACACCCTCTAGTCTCCTCGCAACCCCTCCAGATTTCTCCCTTCTTCCCCAGAGCCATTTCTGGACCATGTAGAGGCCTTAGCACCCCTCTAGTGTGCTCTGGACCCCTCTTTTCCACAGAATGTGGTCCCCCAACTGTCTTGTGGCCCCTCCAGACCCCTTACACACCCTCTAGTCTCCTTGCAACCCTTCCAGATTTCTCCCTTTCTTCCCAGAGACATTTCTGGACCATGTAGATGCCTTAGCACCCTTCTAGTGTGCTCTGGACCCCTTTTTTTCCACAGAATGGGGCCCCCCAGCTCTCTTTGGAATCTCCAGACCCCTTAGACACCCTCTAGTCTCCTCGCAACCCCTCCAGATTTCTCCCTTCTTCCATAGAGGCGTTGCTTGACAGTGTAGATGTCTTAGCACCCCTGTAGTGTGCTCTGGACCTCTTCTTTCCACAGAATGGGGCCCCCCCAGGTGCCTTAGACACCCTTTAGTCTCCTCGCAACCCAATCAAATCTCTCTCTTGTTCTCCAGAGGCATTGCTGGAACGTGTAGACATTTTAGCACCCCTCTAGTGCGCTCTGGACCCCTCTTTTTGACAGAATGGGCCCCCCCAAGCTCTCTTCTGGCCCCCCAGACCCATTAGACGCCCTCTAGTCTCCTCGCAACCCCTCTAGATTTCTCCCATCTTCCCCAGAGCCATTTCTTGACAGCGTAGACACCGTAGAACTCCTCTAGTGTGCTCTGGACCCCTCTTTTCCACAGAATGGGGCCCCCCAGCTTTCTTCTGGTCCCCCAGGTGCCTTAGACACCCTCTAGTCTTCTCAGAACATCTCCAGATGTCTCCCTTCTTCCCCAGAGGTATTTCTTGACCATGTAGACACCTTAGCACCCCTCTAGTGCGCTCTGGACCCCTCTTTTCCACAGAATGGGGCCCCCCAGCTTTTTTCTGGCCCCTCAGGCCCCTTAGACTCTCTCTAGTCTCCTCGCAACCCCTCCAGATTGCTCCCTTCTTCCCCAGCGGCATTTCTGGACCATGTAGATGTCTTAGCACCCCTCCAGTGTGCTCTGGACCCCTCTTTTCCACAGAATTGGGCCCCCCAGACCCCTTAGACACCCTTTAGTCTCCTCGGAACCCCTCCAGATTTCTCCCTTCTTCCCCAGAGGCGTTGCTCGACCATGTACATGTCTTAACACCCCTCTAGTGTACTCTGGAGTTGCTTCTTTGTTTGCTTTCAGCATTCCCCATTGTCCCTTGTGGGTCTGGTGCCAGGGCCTGTGTGCCTGGAGTGGGGAGATAGAGTTTCCATGGTGGCGGGGTGGGGGGGAGCCTGCAGGCATCATGCTGTCAGCTGCACTGAGCCCTGTGACATGCCTTATGGCCCCTCTGGTGTGCACTAAGGCCCTTCATTTGTATTTTGCTTTGCCCCAGAGCCCTGCATTTGCCCTCTGATGCCCTCAGGTCCCCTCAGTTCACATTTTGGGTTGCCCCCAAGGGCTCTGTGTGCCTTTTGGTGGGCCCTGTGGTTGTTTTGCAGCACACTGCAAAGTTCTCTGATTAGCTTTCTCTCCTGTCCCAGAGTTTTCTGGGTGCTTCTTGGTGGTGCCCCCAGAGTCACTCTGTTTGCTCTATCATTGCCTTTTTCTACTTTTGTTGCACCCAGAGCTCTCCATTTGTTCTCTTGTCCTCTGCATACTCCCCTTTCCCCTCTCTATACCCCAGGCCTCTCCCTTCAGCTTTCAGGAAGCTGCTGTCAGGAGTGGGGGTGCCTCTGCTGCCCTGGCAGCCCCAGCTGTCCCTGATGGGGCTGATGGCCATTCCCTCTCCCCAGTTCCTGATGGGCTGCAGCTGCAGGCCCTGGGGCTGGGATGAATGCCAGGTGGAGCTGGGTGGCAGGACAGGCCCCAGGTGGGGCTCCATGGCTGGGACAGGTGGGACAAGCCCCAGGTGGGGCTGATGGCAAGGGCGGGCACACGCCTGGGCTGGGGCTGCATTTGGGGGAAGCTCGTGCTGGGGCTGGTTCTGGACGATGGAGCTGCTGCTGAGCACTGCCGCCTGGACCAGCACGCGGCTGCCCTGCGGAGGAGGTGAGCGGGGCTGGGGGGGTGCGCGCTCCGGGCTGCAGGTCCCTCATGTGCCGGGGGTCCTGGTGGGTGGGAGCGTCCCGGGCAGCGCAGCACAACTGGGGTGCACTGGGGCCAGGGGAAACTGCACCGGGGCTAGGGAGGGCGGTGTGCTGGGGCAGTGGGGGCCGAGGATGTGGTGGGGAAGAGTGGTGCACCGGGGCCATGGAGGTGGAGGGAGGAAGAGGGTGTGCCGAGGCTGTGGTGGTATGGGGGGGTAAGGGGGTGCGTTGGGGTTCGGGTGGGGAGGAAGGAGGTGCGGTGGGTCTGCAGTGGTGCTGGGGGGGAAGAAGGGGGGTACGCCAGGACGGGGGAGGGGGGGAAGGCAGGCGGTCCGCTGGGGCTGTGGTGCGGTTTATTGCGCGGTCGGAGGAGCGCGGGGCGGGGGGTGTCTCCTATGTCCGCTGGGGACCGCGTTGGGGAGGGGGAGGGGGAGGAGGGATCCCAGGGGAAGCGCAGGGAGGGTCGTGGGGGGAGGCAGGGGCAGTGTTGGAGTTGACCCGTAGCCGGCCGCGGCGGTGTCGGGGGAGCCCCGGGCCGGTGCCGGGGATCGCGGGGTCGCGCTCGGGGCTCTGCGGTGGATTCCGCGGAGACAGGGAGGAAAAGGGAACGGGGGCGGGACGGAAAGGAACGGAATCTCCACAGGGTCAAACTTCACCTAGCGCTACGGGGTGGGGGCTGGGGGGCGCCGCTGGCATGCCGGGAGCGGTAGTCTTCCGACACCGGGCTTCCGGGCGGCCGTTTTTGTTTGAACGGCATGCCGGGAGATGTAGTCTTCCCGCATTGGGCTGCTCGGACAGCATGCTGTGCCTCTCGAGGCGGCCGGAGGGGCAGTCCTTTGCCAGCGGGGTTCTCACCAGCCGGCCACGTTATGCTCTGTGGCAGGCCAGGAGCTGCAGTTCCAGGTGCCGGTGCCTTCTCAGCCCTGCAGCAGTGGCCCGCTGGGTCTGTTCCTTACTGGACATGTGCCGCTCACGCAGGAGTCCCCATAGGTCATTGGGGACAGTGGCATTTCCCTGGTTTTCCCTGGTACAAGGCAGGAAGCATTTTCCATCTCTGGTGTGACCAGGCAGGCTTGTCCCCAGGGGCTGGGGCTGTCCCTCTTGGAAATGGGGAGGGCAGGGAGAGTAGGAGGGCGCTGCGGGCTCCTGGTAGTTGTAGCTTTGCTCAAGATTGGGGCCAATTAGGCAGCAGCTATGAGGAGTGGCAGTGCTGGGAGGGCACGGTGTGCAGCTGTCCTGCTGTGCAGCACAAGGGAAAGTCCTCAAGGAAATGTGAACAGCACTGTCTCTGTCCAAGGATCCTAAAACAGCCTGAGAGACCCTGGAACAGCCGCCCCACAGCAGTACCGGGGACACCATGTCACTGCCTCCCAAGGGCACTGCGTTCAGCTACCTTTAACTGTGTGGAAAGAGCCTGCAGGCAGGAGCCCTGGCCACAGGTACAGAGAATCCCCGGTTGCCTGGAACTATATCTCTTTTCTTTACAAAGATGCCATCTCTTTGATGCCTCGCTGCTGCTTCCATCTTGCTCGGTGCCCAAGTCTACTACGTTCAGATCCACCTTTCTTGCTGCCCTCTGCTCTGTCTGAGCTGCTTGCCAGATCAAAAGGCGTGTGCAGCTAAGAATTAGGCCAAGGTGTCTCAACTGCTTGCTATAGGACAACCGGGGGGGTGAATCGGCAACAGGACAGGAAAGTACCTGTGGATGAGAAACAGCTGCTTTAGAGATCTAAGACGCAGGGGCAACTGAGAGGAGTGAAAGGAGCAGGGGAAAATGGTGATGAGGAAGGTGTGCTGTTAGAGGCAGTACTGTGCAGAAGAGAGGGAAAAACTGCTCCTACGATGAAATAAAAACTGACCTTAAGAGAGATTTGCTTTTTGCTCTTCAGGTTATGAGTACGCGTGACTTCCTGAGAACTGTTCTGAGCA
This sequence comes from Dromaius novaehollandiae, assembly GCF_036370855.1. Taxonomy (NCBI): domain Eukaryota; kingdom Metazoa; phylum Chordata; class Aves; order Casuariiformes; family Dromaiidae; genus Dromaius; species Dromaius novaehollandiae. The sequence continues at coordinate 188,091 of NC_088118.1, read as the reverse complement.
TGCGGTGTTGCAGGTCACGACTGCCTGGGCAGCGATCCCCAACTTGTCTGCCGAGACTACGCAACAGCTCACAGCTGCCTGTGCAATGAAAGCAAAGGCCAACTTCTCAGAGGGAAGAAGCAGGCTCCACACAGGAAGATTATGGCAGGTGAGCTAATGCCCCAGAACCTTCAGTTTTCCTCCACGTCCCCCCCAGGACTCACCCATTTGCTCCCTAGTTCCCTCAGGACCAATCCATTTGCTTCTAGGTGTGCTCCAAGGCACTCCATTTGTTCTCTTGTCCCTTCAAAATTCTTTGCTTCTTTCTAGTTCCTGCAAGGTTATTCTGACATTTGGTGTCTGTAGGCCCTCTGGTAGCATCAAGACTCCTATGTTTGTCCTCTTGTCCTATTAAGTCCCCCCTCTTTTCCCTCTAGTCTCCTCAAAACCTCTCCGTTTGCCATTGGTGCATCTCAGAGCCTTTGCTTTTCCCTCTAGTCCTCTCAGGATGCCTCTCTTTGCCCTCTGAGCCCCTTAGGGTCTATCTCCTAGCCCTTTAGCCCCATCAGAACCCCTCTGAGTGCCACACGCTGCTCTCAGGACGCCTTGGTTTGCCTTGGGGGTACCCCAGAACCCTATGCATTCATTGCACCCTTTCAGTATGCCCTACGGCCCTTCTTTTCCATTGGCTGCGCTGTAGAGTCCTCTCTATGCCCTATCCCTATGACCATTCCATGTGCCCTCTATCCCATCAGATCGCCTTTCCTTCCAGTCCCCTTAAGACTCCTCTGTCTTCCTTGGTTGTGCCTTACATACCTCTATGCGTCCCCTAGTCTGCTCAAAATCCATCCCCTCCTGTCCCCTCAGAGCACCTCCTGAGGTCTTCCTTGTTAGCCAGTTCTCCTGTTTTGGCTGTTTAGGCCCCTTAGGACCCCTCTGCTCTGCTCAGAATCCCTCCTGGGGTGCTGGTATGGCCCCAGAGCTGTTCTCTGGACCCCAGGCCTCCTGGAGAACAGCTGGTCTCCTCAGAAACCTTTCATGTTTCGTCCCGGTTCGCCACAGTTGGGTTTTTGGCCATCTAGTCCCCTTAAAAGTCCTCGTCTGCTCAGAACACCCCTACTGGGGTGCTTGCTGTGACCTGGAGCTGTCTTAGGGCCCCCCAGTCCCCTTAGACACCCTCTAGTCTCCTCGCAACCCCTCCAGATTGCTCCCTTCTTCCCCAGAGGCATTTCTGGACGATATAGATGCCTGAGCACCCCTCTAGTGCGCTCTACCCCTCTTCTCCACAGAATGGGGCCCCCCAGCTCTCTTCTGGCCCCCCAGCCCCCTTAGACACCCTCTAGTCTCCTCGCAACCCCTCCAGATTGCTCCCTTCTTCCCCAGAGCCATTTCTGGACCATGTCCACACCTTAGCACCCCTCTACTGCGCTCTGGACCCCTAAGGTGTCGACATGGTCAAGCAATGCCTCTGGGGAAGAAGGAAGAAATCTGGAGGGCTTGCGAGGACACCAGAGGGTGTTTAAGGGGTCTGGGGGGCCTGAAGAGAGCTGGGGGGCCCCATTCTGTGGAAAAGAGGGGTCCAGAGCACAGTAGAGGGGTGCTCTTTTCCGCAGAATGGGGCTGCCCAGCTCTCTTCTGGCCCCCCAGACCCCTTAGACACCCTCTAGTCTCCTCGCAACCCCTCCAGATTTCTTCCTTCTTCCCCAGAGGCATTTCTGGACCATGTAGACACCTTAGCACCCCTCTAGTGCGCTCTGGACCCCTCTTTTTGACAGAATGGGGCCCCGCAGCTCTCTTCTGCCCCCCTTGACCCCTTAGACACCCTCTAGTCTGCTCGCAACCCCTGCAGATTTCTCCGTTTTTCCCCAGAGACATTGCTTGACGATGTAGACACGTTAGCACCCATCTAGTACGCTCTGGACCCCTCTTTTCCACAGAGTGGGGCCCCCCAGCTCTCTTCTGGCCCCCCAGACCCCTTACACACCCTCTAGTCTCCTCGCAACCCCTCCAGATTTCTTCCTTCTTCCCCAGAGGCATTTCTGGACCATGTAGACACCTTAGCACCCCTCTAGTGTGCTCTGGACCCCTCTTTTCCACAGAATGGGGCCCCGCAGCTCTCTTCTGCCCCCCTTGACCCCTTAGACACCCTCTAGTCTCCTCGCAACCCCTGCAGATTTCTCCCTTCTTCCCCAGAGACATTTCTTGACAATGTAGACACGTTAGCACCTCTCTAGTACGCTCTGGACCCCTCTTTTTGACAGAATGTGGCCCCCCAGCTCTCTTCGGGCCTTCCAGGCCCCTTAGACACCCTCTAGTCTCCTCGCAACCCCTGCAGATTTCTCCGTTTTTCCCCAGAGACATTTCTTGACGATGTAGACACGTTAGCACCCCTCTAGTACGCTCTGGACCCCTCTTTTGGACAGAATGGGGCCCCCCAGCTCTCTTCTGCTCCCCCAGGCCCCTTAGACACCCTCTAGTCTCCTCGCAACCCCTCCAGATTTCTCCCTTCTTCCCCAGAGCCATTTCTGGACCATGTAGAGGCCTTAGCACCCCTCTAGTGTGCTCTGGACCCCTCTTTTCCACAGAATGTGGTCCCCCAACTGTCTTGTGGCCCCTCCAGACCCCTTACACACCCTCTAGTCTCCTTGCAACCCTTCCAGATTTCTCCCTTTCTTCCCAGAGACATTTCTGGACCATGTAGATGCCTTAGCACCCTTCTAGTGTGCTCTGGACCCCTTTTTTTCCACAGAATGGGGCCCCCCAGCTCTCTTTGGAATCTCCAGACCCCTTAGACACCCTCTAGTCTCCTCGCAAGCCCTCCAGATTTCTCCCTTCTTCCCTAGAGGCATTTCTGGATGACGTAGATACCTTAGCACCCCTCTAGTGCGCTCTGGACCCCTTTTTTCCACAGAATGGGGCCCCCCCAGGCGCCTTAGACACCCTCTAGTCTCCTCGCAACCCATCCAAATCTCTCTCTTGTTCTCCAGAGGCATTGCTGGAAGGTGTAGACATCTTAGCACCCCTCTAGTGCGCTCTGGACCCCTCTTTTTGACAGAATGGGCCCCCCCAGCTCCGTTCTGGCCCCCCAGGCGCCTTAGACACCCGCTGGTCTCCTCAGAACACCTCCAGATTTCTCCCTTCTTCCCCAGAGGCATTTCTGGACAGTGTAGACACCTTAGCACCCCTGTAGTGTGCTCTGGACCCCTCTTTTCCACAGAATGGGGCCTCCCAGCTCCATTCTGGCCCTCCAGGCCCCTTAGACACCCTCTAGTCTCCTCGCAACCCCTCCAGATTTCTCCCTTTTTCCCCAGGAGCATTTCTGGACCATGTAGAAGCCTTAGCACCCCTCTAGTGCGCTCTGGAGCCCTCTTTTCCACAGAGTGGGGCCCCCCAGCTCTCTTCTGGCCCCCGCAGGCCCATTAGACGCCCTCTAGTCTTCTTGCAACCCCTCCAGATTTCTCCCTTCTCTCCCACAGCCATTTCTTGACTATGTAGAGGCCTTAGCACCCCTTTAGTGCGCTCTGGACCCCTCTTTTCCATAGAATGGGGTCCCCGAGCTCTCTTCTGGCCCCCCAGACCCCTTAGACACCCTCTAGTCTTCTTGCAACCCCTCCAGATTTCTCCCTTCTTCCCCAGAGACATTTCTTGACAGTGGAGACAACTTACCACCCCTCTAGTGCGCTCTGGACCCCTCTTTTCCACACAGTGGAGCCCCCAAGCTCTCTTCTGGCCCCCCCGACCCCTTAGACACCTTCCAGTCTCCTCGCAACCCCTCCAGATTTCTCTCTTCTTCCCCAGAGTCACTTCTTGACCATGTAGAGACCTTAGCACCCCTCTAGTGCGCTCTGGATCCCTCTTTTCCACAGAATGGGGTCCCCCAGCTCTCTTTGGAATCTCCAGACCCCTTAGACACCCTCTAGTCTCCTCGCAACCCCTCCAGATTTCTCCCTTTCTTCCATAGAGGTGTTGCTTGACAGTGTAGATGTCTTAGCACCCCTGTAGTGTGCTCTGGACCTCTTCTTTCCACAGAATGGGGCCCCCCCAGGTGCCTTAGACACCCTTTAGTCTCCTCGCAACCCGTCCAAATCTCTCTCTTGTTCTCCAGAGGCATTGCTGGAACGTGTAGACATCTTAGCACCCCTCTAGTGCGCTCTGGACCCCTCTTTTTGACAGAATGGGCCCCCCCAGCTCCGTTCTGGCCCCCCAGGCGCCTTAGACACCCGCTGGTCTCCTCAGAACACCTCCAGATTTCTCCCTTCTTCCCCAGAGGCATTTCTGGACAGTGTAGACACCTTAGCACCCCTGTAGTGTGCTCTGGACCCCTCTTTTCCACAGAATGGGGCCTCCCAGCTCCATTCTGGCCCTCCAGGCCCCTTAGACACCCTCTAGTCTCCTCGCAACCCCTCCAGATTTCTCCCTTTTTCCCCAGGAGCATTTCTGGACCATGTAGAAGCCTTAGCACCCCTCTAGTGCGCTCTGGACCCCTCTTTTCCACAGAGTGGGGCCCCCCAGCTCTCTTCTGGCCCCCGCAGGCCCATTAGACGCCCTCTAGTCTTCTTGCAACCCCTCCAGATTTCTCCCTTCTCTCCCACAGCCATTTCTTGACTATGTAGAGGCCTTAGCACCCCTTTAGTGCGCTCTGGACCCCTCTTTTCCATAGAATGGGGTCCCCGAGCTCTCTTCTGGCCCCCCAGACCCCTTAGACACCCTCTAGTCTTCTTGCAACCCCTCCAGATTTCTCCCTTCTTCCCCAGAGACATTTCTTGACAGTGGAGACAACTTACCACCCCTCTAGTGCGCTCTGGACCCCTCTTTTCCACACAGTGGAGCCCCCAAGCTCTCTTCTGGCCCCCCCGACCCCTTAGACACCTTCCAGTCTCCTCGCAACCCCTCCAGATTTCTCTCTTCTTCCCCAGAGTCACTTCTTGACCATGTAGAGACCTTAGCACCCCTCTAGTGCGCTCTGGATCCCTCTTTTCCACAGAATGGGGTCCCCCAGCTCTCTTTGGAATCTCCAGACCCCTTAGACACCCTCTAGTCTCCTCGCAACCCCTCCAGATTTCTCCCTTTCTTCCATAGAGGTGTTGCTTGACAGTGTAGATGTCTTAGCACCCCTGTAGTGTGCTCTGGACCTCTTCTTTCCACAGAATGGGGCCCCCCCAGGTGCCTTAGACACCCTTTAGTGTCCTCGCAACCCGTCCAAATCTCTCTCTTGTTCTCCAGAGGCATTGCTGGAACGTGTAGACATTTTAGCACCCCTCTAGTGCGCTCTGGACCCCTCTTTTTGACAGAATGGGCCCCCCCAAGCTCTCTTCTGGCCCCCCAGACCCATTAGACGCCCTCTAGTCTCCTCGCAACCCCTCCAGATTTCTTCCTTCTTCCCCAGAGGCATTTCTGGACCATGTAGACACCTTAGCACCCCTCTAGTGTGCTCTGGACCCCTCTTTTCCACAGAATGGGGCCCCGCAGCTCTCTTCTGCCCCCCTTGACCCCTTAGACACCCTCTAGTCTCCTCGCAACCCCTGCAGATTTCTCCCTTCTTCCCCAGAGACATTTCTTGACAATGTAGACACGTTAGCACCTCTCTAGTACGCTCTGGACCCCTCTTTTTGACAGAATGTGGCCCCCCAGCTCTCTTCGGGCCTTCCAGACCCCTTAGACACCCTCTAGTCTGCTCGCAACCCCTGCAGATTTCTCCGTTTTTCCCCAGAGACATTTCTTGACGATGTAGACACGTTAGCACCCATCTAGTACGCTCTGGACCCCTCTTTTTGACAGAATGGGGCCCCCCAGCTCTCTTCTGCTCCCCCAGGCCCCTTAGACACCCTCTAGTCTCCTCGCAACCCCTCCAGATTTCTCCCTTCTTCCCCAGAGCCATTTCTGGACCATGTAGAGGCCTTAGCACCCCTCTAGTGTGCTCTGGACCCCTCTTTTCCACAGAATGTGGTCCCCCAACTGTCTTGTGGCCCCTCCAGACCCCTTACACACCCTCTAGTCTCCTTGCAACCCTTCCAGATTTCTCCCTTTCTTCCCAGAGACATTTCTGGACCATGTAGATGCCTTAGCACCCTTCTAGTGTGCTCTGGACCCCTTTTTTTCCACAGAATGGGGCCCCCCAGCTCTCTTTGGAATCTCCAGACCCCTTAGACACCCTCTAGTCTCCTCGCAAGCCCTCCAGATTTCTCCCTTCTTCCCTAGAGGCATTTCTGGATGACGTAGATACCTTAGCACCCCTCTAGTGCGCTCTGGACCCCTTTTTTCCACAGAATGGGGCCCCCCCAGGCGCCTTAGACACCCTCTAGTCTCCTCGCAACCCATCCAAATCTCTCTCTTGTTCTCCAGAGGCATTGCTGGAAGGTGTAGACATCTTAGCACCCCTCTAGTGCGCTCTGGACCCCTCTTTTTGACAGAATGGGCCCCCCCAGCTCCGTTCTGGCCCCCCAGGCGCCTTAGACACCCGCTGGTCTCCTCAGAACACCTCCAGATTTCTCCCTTCTTCCCCAGAGGCATTTCTGGACCATGTAGAAGCCTTAGCACCCCTTTAGTGCGCTCTGGACCCCTCTTTTCCATAGAATGGGGTCCCCGAGCTCTCTTCTGGCCCCCCAGACCCCTTAGACACCCTCTAGTCTTCTTGCAACCCCTCCAGATTTCTCCCTTCTTCCCCAGAGACATTTCTTGACAGTGGAGACAACTTACCACCCCTCTAGTGCGCTCTGGACCCCTCTTTTCCACACAGTGGAGCCCCCAAGCTCTCTTCTGGCCCCCCCGACCCCTTAGACACCTTCCAGTCTCCTCGCAACCCCTCCAGATTTCTCTCTTCTTCCCCAGAGTCACTTCTTGACCATTTAGATACCTTAGCACCCCTCTAGTGCGCTCTGGATCCCTCTTTTCCACAGAATGGGGTCCCCCAGCTCTCTTTGGAATCTCCAGACCCCTTAGACACCCTCTAGTCTCCTCGCAACCCCTCCAGATTTCTCCCTTTCTTCCATAGAGGTGTTGCTTGACAGTGTAGATGTCTTAGCACCCCTGTAGTGTGCTCTGGACCCCTTTTTTCCACAGAATGGGGCCCCCCCAGGTGCCTTAGACACCCTCTAGTCTCCTCGCAACCCCTTCAGATTTCTCCCTTCTTCCCCGGAGCCATTTCTGGACTATGTAGAGGACTTAGCACCCCACTAGTGCACTCTGGACCCCTCTTTTCCACAGAATGTGGTCCCCCAGCTCTCTTGTGGCCCCCCCAGGCCCCTTAGACACCCTCTAGTCTCCTCGCAACCCCTGCAGATTTCTCCGTTTTTCCCCAGAGACATTTCTTGACGATGTAGACACGTTAGCACCCCTCTAGTGCGCTCTGGACCCCTCTTTTTGACAGAATGGGCCCCCCCAGCTCCGTTCTGGCCCCCCAGGCGCCTTAGACACCCGCTGGTCTCCTCAGAACACCTCCAGATTTCTCCCTTCTTCCCCAGAGGCATTTCTGGACAGTGTAGACACCTTAGCACCCCTGTAGTGTGCTCTGGACCCCTCTTTTCCACAGAATGGGGCCTCCCAGCTCCATTCTGGCCCTCCAGGCCCCTTAGACACCCTCTAGTCTCCTCGCAACCCCTCCAGATTTCTCCCTTTTTCCCCAGGAGCATTTCTGGACCATGTAGAAGCCTTAGCACCCCTCTAGTGCGCTCTGGACCCCTCTTTTCCACAGAGTGGGGCCCCCCAGCTCTCTTCTGGCCCCCGCAGGCCCATTAGACGCCCTCTAGTCTTCTTGCAACCCCTCCAGATTTCTCCCTTCTCTCCCACAGCCATTTCTTGACTATGTAGAGGCCTTAGCACCCCTTTAGTGCGCTCTGGACCCCTCTTTTCCATAGAATGGGGTCCCCGAGCTCTCTTCTGGCCCCCCAGACCCCTTAGACACCCTCTAGTCTTCTTGCAACCCCTCCAGATTTCTCCCTTCTTCCCCAGAGACATTTCTTGACAGTGGAGACAACTTACCACCCCTCTAGTGCGCTCTGGACCCCTCTTTTCCACACAGTGGAGCCCCCAAGCTCTCTTCTGGCCCCCCCGACCCCTTAGACACCTTCCAGTCTCCTCGCAACCCCTCCAGATTTCTCTCTTCTTCCCCAGAGTCACTTCTTGACCATGTAGAGACCTTAGCACCCCTCTAGTGCGCTCTGGATCCCTCTTTTCCACAGAATGGGGTCCCCCAGCTCTCTTTGGAATCTCCAGACCCCTTAGACACCCTCTAGTCTCCTCGCAACCCCTCCAGATTTCTCCCTTTCTTCCATAGAGGTGTTGCTTGACAGTGTAGATGTCTTAGCACCCCTGTAGTGTGCTCTGGACCTCTTCTTTCCACAGAATGGGGCCCCCCCAGGTGCCTTAGACACCCTTTAGTCTCCTCGCAACCCGTCCAAATCTCTCTCTTGTTCTCCAGAGGCATTGCTGGAACGTGTAGACATCTTAGCACCCCTCTAGTGCGCTCTGGACCCCTCTTTTTGACAGAATGGGCCCCCCCAGCTCCGTTCTGGCCCCCCAGGCGCCTTAGACACCCGCTGGTCTCCTCAGAACACCTCCAGATTTCTCCCTTCTTCCCCAGAGGCATTTCTGGACAGTGTAGACACCTTAGCACCCCTGTAGTGTGCTCTGGACCCCTCTTTTCCACAGAATGGGGCCTCCCAGCTCCATTCTGGCCCTCCAGGCCCCTTAGACACCCTCTAGTCTCCTCGCAACCCCTCCAGATTTCTCCCTTTTTCCCCAGGAGCATTTCTGGACCATGTAGAAGCCTTAGCACCCCTCTAGTGCGCTCTGGACCCCTCTTTTCCACAGAGTGGGGCCCCCCAGCTCTCTTCTGGCCCCCGCAGGCCCATTAGACGCCCTCTAGTCTTCTTGCAACCCCTCCAGATTTCTCCCTTCTCTCCCACAGCCATTTCTTGACTATGTAGAGGCCTTAGCACCCCTTTAGTGCGCTCTGGACCCCTCTTTTCCATAGAATGGGGTCCCCGAGCTCTCTTCTGGCCCCCCAGACCCCTTAGACACCCTCTAGTCTTCTTGCAACCCCTCCAGATTTCTCCCTTCTTCCCCAGAGACATTTCTTGACAGTGGAGACAACTTACCACCCCTCTAGTGCGCTCTGGACCCCTCTTTTCCACACAGTGGAGCCCCCAAGCTCTCTTCTGGCCCCCCCGACCCCTTAGACACCTTCCAGTCTCCTCGCAACCCCTCCAGATTTCTCTCTTCTTCCCCAGAGTCACTTCTTGACCATGTAGAGACCTTAGCACCCCTCTAGTGCGCTCTGGATCCCTCTTTTCCACAGAATGGGGTCCCCCAGCTCTCTTTGGAATCTCCAGACCCCTTAGACACCCTCTAGTCTCCTCGCAACCCCTCCAGATTTCTCCCTTTCTTCCATAGAGGTGTTGCTTGACAGTGTAGATGTCTTAGCACCCCTGTAGTGTGCTCTGGACCTCTTCTTTCCACAGAATGGGGCCCCCCCAGGTGCCTTAGACACCCTTTAGTGTCCTCGCAACCCGTCCAAATCTCTCTCTTGTTCTCCAGAGGCATTGCTGGAACGTGTAGACATTTTAGCACCCCTCTAGTGCGCTCTGGACCCCTCTTTTTGACAGAATGGGCCCCCCCAAGCTCTCTTCTGGCCCCCCAGACCCATTAGACGCCCTCTAGTCTCCTCGCAACCCCTCCAGATTTCTTCCTTCTTCCCCAGAGGCATTTCTGGACCATGTAGACACCTTAGCACCCCTCTAGTGTGCTCTGGACCCCTCTTTTCCACAGAATGGGGCCCCGCAGCTCTCTTCTGCCCCCCTTGACCCCTTAGACACCCTCTAGTCTCCTCGCAACCCCTGCAGATTTCTCCCTTCTTCCCCAGAGACATTTCTTGACAATGTAGACACGTTAGCACCTCTCTAGTACGCTCTGGACCCCTCTTTTTGACAGAATGTGGCCCCCCAGCTCTCTTCGGGCCTTCCAGACCCCTTAGACACCCTCTAGTCTGCTCGCAACCCCTGCAGATTTCTCCGTTTTTCCCCAGAGACATTTCTTGACGATGTAGACACGTTAGCACCCATCTAGTACGCTCTGGACCCCTCTTTTTGACAGAATGGGGCCCCCCAGCTCTCTTCTGCTCCCCCAGGCCCCTTAGACACCCTCTAGTCTCCTCGCAACCCCTCCAGATTTCTCCCTTCTTCCCCAGAGCCATTTCTGGACCATGTAGAGGCCTTAGCACCCCTCTAGTGTGCTCTGGACCCCTCTTTTCCACAGAATGTGGTCCCCCAACTGTCTTGTGGCCCCTCCAGACCCCTTACACACCCTCTAGTCTCCTTGCAACCCTTCCAGATTTCTCCCTTTCTTCCCAGAGACATTTCTGGACCATGTAGATGCCTTAGCACCCTTCTAGTGTGCTCTGGACCCCTTTTTTTCCACAGAATGGGGCCCCCCAGCTCTCTTTGGAATCTCCAGACCCCTTAGACACCCTCTAGTCTCCTCGCAAGCCCTCCAGATTTCTCCCTTCTTCCCTAGAGGCATTTCTGGATGACGTAGATACCTTAGCACCCCTCTAGTGCGCTCTGGACCCCTTTTTTCCACAGAATGGGGCCCCCCCAGGCGCCTTAGACACCCTCTAGTCTCCTCGCAACCCATCCAAATCTCTCTCTTGTTCTCCAGAGGCATTGCTGGAAGGTGTAGACATCTTAGCACCCCTCTAGTGCGCTCTGGACCCCTCTTTTTGACAGAATGGGCCCCCCCAGCTCCGTTCTGGCCCCCCAGGCGCCTTAGACACCCGCTGGTCTCCTCAGAACACCTCCAGATTTCTCCCTTCTTCCCCAGAGGCATTTCTGGACCATGTAGAAGCCTTAGCACCCCTTTAGTGCGCTCTGGACCCCTCTTTTCCATAGAATGGGGTCCCCGAGCTCTCTTCTGGCCCCCCAGACCCCTTAGACACCCTCTAGTCTTCTTGCAACCCCTCCAGATTTCTCCCTTCTTCCCCAGAGACATTTCTTGACAGTGGAGACAACTTACCACCCCTCTAGTGCGCTCTGGACCCCTCTTTTCCACACAGTGGAGCCCCCAAGCTCTCTTCTGGCCCCCCCGACCCCTTAGACACCTTCCAGTCTCCTCGCAACCCCTCCAGATTTCTCTCTTCTTCCCCAGAGTCACTTCTTGACCATGTAGATACCTTAGCACCCCTCTAGTGCGCTCTGGATCCCTCTTTTCCACAGAATGGGGTCCCCCAGCTCTCTTTGGAATCTCCAGACCCCTTAGACACCCTCTAGTCTCCTCGCAACCCCTCCAGATTTCTCCCTTTCTTCCATAGAGGTGTTGCTTGACAGTGTAGATGTCTTAGCACCCCTGTAGTGTGCTCTGGACCCCTTTTTTCCACAGAATGGGGCCCCCCCAGGTGCCTTAGACACCCTCTAGTCTCCTCGCAACCCCTTCAGATTTCTCCCTTCTTCCCCGGAGCCATTTCTGGACTATGTAGAGGACTTAGCACCCCACTAGTGCACTCTGGACCCCTCTTTTCCACAGAATGTGGTCCCCCAGCTCTCTTGTGGCCCCCCCAGACCCCTTAGACACCCTCTATTTTTCTTGCAACCCCTCCAGATTTCTCCCTTCTTCCCCAGAGACATTTCTTGACAGTGTAGACACCTTAGCACCCCTCTAGTGCGCTCTGGACCCCTCTTTTTGACAGAATGGGGCCCCCCAAGGTCTCTTCTGGCCCCCCAGACCTCTTAGACATTCTCTGGTCTTCTCAGATCACCTCCAGATTTCTCCCATCTTCCCCAGAGGCATTTCTTGACCATGTAGATACCTTAGCACCCCTCTAGTGCGCTCTGGACCCCTGTTTTCCACAGAATGGGGCCCCCCAGCTCCGTTCTGGCCCCCCAGACCCCTTAGACACCCTCTAGTCTCCTCGCAACCTCTCCAGATTTCTCCCTTCTTCCCCAGAGCCATTTCTGGGCTATGTAGAGACCTTAGCACCCCTCTAGTGTGTTTTGGATCCCTCTTTTCCACAGAATGGGGTCCCCCAGCTCTCTTGTGGTCCCCCAGCCCCCTTAGACACTCTCTAGTCTCCTCGCAACTCCTCCAGATTTCTCCCTTCTTTCTCAGAGCCATTTCTTGACAGTGTAGATGGCTTAGCACCCCTCTAGTGCACTCTGGACCCCTCTTTTCCAAAGAATGGTGTCCCCGAGCTCTTTTCTGGCCCCCCAGGCGCCTTAGACACCGTCTAGTCTCGTCGCAACCCCTCCAGATTTCTCCCATGTTCCCCAGAGAAATTTCTGGATCATGTAGACGCCTTAGCACCCCTCCAGTGCGCTCTGGACCCCTCTTTTCCATAGAATGGGGTCCCCGAGCTCTCTTCTGGCCCCCCAGACCCCTTAGACACTCTCTAGTCTTCTTGCAACCCTTCCAGATTTCTCCCTTCTTCCCCAGAGGCATTTCTGGACCAAGTCGCTGTCTTAGCACCCCTCTAGTGCGCTCTGGACCACTCTGTTCTAGAGAATGGGGCCCCCCAGCTCTCTTGTGGCCCCCCGACCCCTTAGACACTCTCTGTTCTCCTCGCAACCCCTCCAGATTTCTCCCTTCTTCCCCAGAGGCATTTCTGGACAGTGTAGATGCCTAATTGCCCCTCCAGTGTGCTCTGGACCCCTCTTTTCCACAGAATGGGGCCCCCCAGCTCTCTTCTGGCCCCCCAGACCCCTTAGACACTCTCTGTTCTCCTCGCAACCCCTCCAGATTTCTCCCTTCTTCCCCAGAGGCATTTCTGGACAGTATAGATGCCTAATTGCTTCTCCAGTGTGCTCTGGACCCCTCTTTTCCACAGAATGGGGCCCCCCAGCTCTCTTCTGGCCCCCCAGCCCCCTTAGACACCCTCTAGTCTCCTCGCAACCCCTCCAGATTTCTCCCTTCTTCCCCAGAGAAATTTCTGGACCATTTAGACGCCTTAGCACCCCTCTAGTGCGCTCTGGACCCCTCTTTTCCACAGAATGGGGCCCCCCAGCTCTCTTGTGGCCCCCAGGCCCCTTAGACACCCTCTAGTCTCCTCGCAACCCCTCCAGATTTCTCCCATGTTCCCCAGAGAAATTTCTGGATCATGTAGACACCTTAGCACCCCTCTAGTGCGCTCTGGACTCCTCTTTTCCACAGAATTGGGCCCCCAAGCTCTCTTCTGCTCCCCCAGGCCCCTTAGACACCCTCTAGTCTCCTCGCAACCCCTCCAGATTTCTCCCTTTTTCCCCAGAAGCATTTCTGGACCATGGTAGACGCATTAGCACCCCTCTAGTGCGCTCTGGACCCCTCTTTTCCACAGAATGTGGTCCCCCAGCTCTCTTGTGGCCCCCCCAGACCCCTTAGACACCCTCTAGTCTCCTCGCAACCCCTCCAGATTTCTCCCTTCTTCCATAGAGGCGTTGCTTGACAGTGTAGATGTCTTAGCACCCCTGTAGTGTGCTCTGGACCTCTTCTTTCCACAGAATGGGGCCCCCCCAGGTGCCTTAGACACCCTTTAGTGTCCTCGCAACCCGTCCAAATCTCTCTCTTGTTCTCCAGAGGCATTGCTGGAACGTGTAGACATTTTAGCACCCCTCTAGTGCGCTCTGGACCCCTCTTTTTGACAGAATGGGCCCCCCCAAGCTCTCTTCTGGCCCCCCAGACCCATTAGACACCCTCTAGTCTCCTCGCAACCCCTCTAGATTTCTCCCATCTTCCCCAGAGCCATTTCTTGACAGCGTAGACACCGTAGAACTCCTCTAGTGTGCTCTGGACCCCTCTTTTCCACAGAATGGGGCCCCCCAGCTTTCTTCTGGCCCCTCAGGCCCCTTAGACTCTTTCTAGTCTCCTCGCAACCCCTCCAGATTGCTCCCTTCTTCCCCAGCGGCATTTCTGGACCATGTAGATGTCTTAGCACCCCTCCAGTGTGCTCTGGACCCCTCTTTTCCACAGAATTGGGCCCCCCAGACCCCTTAGACACCCTTTAGTCTCCTCGGAACCCCTCCAGATTTCTCCCTTCTTCCCCAGAGGCGTTGCTCGACCATGTACATGTCTTAACACCCCTCTAGTGTACTCTGGAGTTGCTTCTTTGTTTGCTTTCAGCATTCCCCATTGTCCCTTGTGGGTCTGGTGCCAGGGCCTGTGTGCCTGGAGTGGGGAGATAGAGTTTCCATGGTGGCGGGGTGGGGGGGAGCCTGCAGGCATCATGCTGTCAGCTGCACTGAGCCCTGTGACATGCCTTATGGCCCCTCTGGTGTGCACTAAGGCCCTTCATTTGTATTTTGCTTTGCCCCAGAGCCCTGCATTTGCCCTCTGATGCCCTCAGGTCCCCTCAGTTCACATTTTGGGTTGCCCCCAAGGGCTCTGTGTGCCTTTTGGTGGGCCCTGTGGTTGTTTTGCAGCACACTGCAAAGTTCTCTGATTAGCTTTCTCTCCTGTCCCAGAGTTTTCTGGGTGCTTCTTGGTGGTGCCCCCAGAGTCACTCTGTTTGCTCTATCATTGCCTTTTTCTACTTTTGTTGCACCCAGAGCTCTCCATTTGTTCTCTTGTCCTCTGCATACTCCCCTTTCCCCTCTCTATACCCCAGGCCTCTCCCTTCAGCTTTCAGGAAGCTGCTGTCAGGAGTGGGGGTGCCTCTGCTGCCCTGGCAGCCCCAGCTGTCCCTGATGGGGCTGATGGCCATTCCCTCTCCCCAGTTCCTGATGGGCTGCAGCTGCAGGCCCTGGGGCTGGGATGAATGCCAGGTGGAGCTGGGTGGCAGGACAGGCCCCAGGTGGGGCTCCATGGCTGGGACAGGTGGGACAAGCCCCAGGTGGGGCTGATGGCAAGGGCGGGCACACGCCTGGGCTGGGGCTGCATTTGGGGGAAGCTCGTGCTGGGGCTGGTTCTGGACGATGGAGCTGCTGCTGAGCACTGCCGCCTGGACCAGCACGCGGCTGCCCTGCGGAGGAGGTGAGCGGGGCTGGGGGGGTGCGCGCTCCGGGCTGCAGGTCCCTCATGTGCCGGGGGTCCTGGTGGGTGGGAGCGTCCCAGGCAGCGCAGCACAACTGGGGTGCACTGGGGCCAGGGGAAACTGCACCGGGGCTAGGGAGGGCGGTGTGCTGGGGCAGTGGGGGCCGAGGATGTGGTGGGGAAGAGTGGTGCACCGGGGCCATGGAGGTGGAGGGAGGAAGAGGGTGTGCCGAGGCTGTGGTGGTATGGGGGGGTAAGGGGGTGCGTTGGGGTTCGGGTGGGGAGGAAGGAGGTGCGGTGGGTCTGCAGTGGTGCTGGGGGGGAAGAAGGGGGGTACGCCAGGACGGGGGAGGGGGGGAAGGCAGGCGGTCCGCTGGGGCTGTGGTGCGGTTTATTGCGCGGTCGGAGGAGCGCGGGGCGGGGGGTGTCTCCTATGTCCGCTGGGGACCGCGTTGGGGAGGGGGAGGGGGAGGGGGAGGAGGGATCCCAGGGGAAGCGCAGGGAGGGTCGTGGGGGGAGGCAGGGGCAGTGTTGGAGTTGACCCGTAGCCGGCCGCGGCGGTGTCGGGGGAGCCCCGGGCCGGTGCCGGGGATCGCGGGGTCGCGCTCGGGGCTCTGCGGTGGATTCCGCGGAGACAGGGAGGAAAAGGGAACGGGGGCGGGACGGAAAGGAACGGAATCTCCACAGGGTCAAACTTCACCTAGCGCTACGGGGGAGGGGGGGGGGGGGCTGGGGGGCGCCGCTGGCATGCCGGGAGCGGTAGTCTTCCGACACCGGGCTTCCGGGCGGCCGTTTTTGTTTGAACGGCATGCCGGGAGATGTAGTCTTCCCGCATTGGGCTGCTCGGACAGCATGCTGTGCCTCTCGAGGCGGCCGGAGGGGCAGTCCTTTGCCAGCGGGGTTCTCACCAGCCGGCCACGTTATGCTCTGTGGCGGGCCAGGAGCTGCAGTTCCAGGTGCCGGTGCCTTCTCAGCCCTGCAGCAGTGGCCCGCTGGGTCTGTTCCTTACTGGACATGTGCCGCTCACGCAGGAGTCCCCATAGGTCATTGGGGACAGTGGCATTTCCCTGGTTTTCCCTGGTACAAGGCAGGAAGCATTTTCCATCTCTAGTGTGACCAGGCAGGCTTGTCCCCAGGGGCTGGGGCTGTCCCTCTTGGAAATGGGGAGGGCAGGGAGAGTAGGAGGGCGCTGCGGGCTCCTGGTAGTTGTAGCTTTGCTCAAGATTGGGGCCAATTAGGCAGCAGCTATGAGTGGCAGTGCTGGGAGGGCACGGTGCAGAGCTGTCCTGCTGTGCGGCACAAGGGAAAGTCCTCAAGGAAATGTGAACAGCACTGTCTCTGTCCAAGGATCCTAAAACAGCCTGAGAGACCCTGGAACAGCCGCCCCACAGCAGTACCGGGGACACCATGTCACTGCCTCCCAAGGGCACTGCGTTCAGCTACCTTTAACTGTGTGGAAAGAGCCTGCCGGCAGGAGCCCTGGCCACAGGTACAGAGAATCCCCGGTTGCCTGGAACTATATCTCTTTTCTTTACAAAGATGCCATCTCTTTGATGCCTCGCTGCTGCTTCCATCTTGCTCGGTGCCCAAGTCTACTACATTCAGATCCACCTTTCTTGCTGCCCTCTGCTCTGTCTGAGCTGCTTGCCAGATCAAAAGGCGTGTGCAGCTAAGAATTAGGCCAAGGTGTCTCAACTGCTTGCTATAGGACAACCGGGGGGTGAATCGGCAACAGGACAGGAAAGTACCTGTGGATGAGAAACAGCTGCTTTAGAGATCTAAGACGCAGGGGCAACTGAGAGGAGTGAAAGGAGCAGGGGAAAATGGTGATGAGGAAGGTGTGCTGTTAGAGGCAGTACTGTGCAGAAGAGAGGGAAAAACTGCTCCTACGATGAAATAAAAACTGACCTTAAGAGAGATTTGCTTTTTGCTCTTCAGGTTATGAGTACGCGTGACTTCCTGAGAACTGTTCTGAGCATGCGGTGTTGCAGGTCACGACTGCCTGGGCAGCGATCCCCAACTTGTCTGCCGAGACTACGCAACAGCTCACAGCTGCCTGTGCAATGAAAGCAAAGGCCAACTTCTCAGAGGGAAGAAGCAGGCTCCACACAGGAAGATTATGGCAGGTGAGCTAATGCCCCAGAACCTTCAGTTTTCCTCCACGTCCCCCCCAGGACTCACCCATTTGCTCCCTAGTTCCCTCAGGACCAATCCATTTGCTTCTAGGTGTGCTCCAAGGCACTCCATTTGTTCTCTTGTCCCTTCAAAATTCTTTGCTTCTTCCTAGTTCCTGCAAGGTTATTCTGACATTTGGTGTCTGTAGGCCCTCTGGTAGCATCAAGACTCCTATGTTTGTCCTCTTGTCCTATTAAGTCCCCCCTCTTTTCCCTCTAGTCTCCTCAAAACCTCTCCGTTTGCCATTGGTGCATCTCAGAGCCTTTGCTTTTCCCTCTAGTCCTCTCAGGATGCCTCTCTTTGCCCTCTGAGCCCCTTAGGGTCTATCTCCTAGCCCTTTAGCCCCATCAGAACCCCTCTGAGTGCCACACGCTGCTCTCAGGACGCCTTGGTTTGCCTTGGGGGTACCCCAGAACCCTATGCATTCATTGCACCCTTTCAGTATGCCCTACGGCCCTTCTTTTCCATTGGCTGCGCTGTAGAGTCCTCTCTATGCCCTATCCCTATGACCATTCCATGTGCCCTCTATCCCATCAGATCGCCTTTCCTTCCAGTCCCCTTAAGACTCCTCTGTCTTCCTTGGTTGTGCCTTACATACCTCTATGCGTCCCCTAGTCTGCTCAAAATCCATCCCCTCCTGTCCCCTCAGAGCACCTCCTGAGGTCTTCCTTGTTAGCCAGTTCTCCTGTTTTGGCTGTTTAGGCCCCTTAGGACCCCTCTGCTCTGCTCAGAATCCCTCCTGGGGTGCTGGTATGGCCCCAGAGCTGTTCTCTGGACCCCAGGCCTCCTGGAGAACAGCTGGTCTCCTCAGAAACCTTTCATGTTTCGTCCCGGTTCGCCACAGTTGGGTTTTTGGCCATCTAGTCCCCTTAAAAGTCCTCGTCTGCTCAGAACACCCCTACTGGGGTGCTTGCTGTGACCTGGAGCTGTCTTAGGGCCCCCCAGTCCCCTTAGACACCCTCTAGTCTCCTCGCAACCCCTCCAGATTGCTCCCTTCTTCCCCAGAGGCATTTCTGGACGATATAGATGCCTGAGCACCCCTCTAGTGCGCTCTACCCCTCTTCTCCACAGAATGGGGCCCCCCAGCTCTCTTCTGCTCCCCCAGGCCCCTTAGACACCCTCTAGTCTCCTCGCAACCCCTCCAGATTTCTCCCTTCTTCCCCAGAGCCATTTCTGGACTATGTAGAGGCCTTAGCACCCCTCTAGTGTGCTTTGGACCCCTCTTTTCCACAGAATGGGGCCCCCCAGCTCTCTTCTGGCCCCCCAGCCCCCTTAGACACTCTCTAGTCTCCTCGCAACCCCTCCAGATTTCTCCCTTCTTCCCCAGAGGCATTTCTGGACGATATAGATGCCTGAGCACCCCTCTAGTGCGCTCTACCCCTCTTCTCCACAGAATGGGGCCCCCCAGCTCTCTTCTGCTCCCCCAGGCCCCTTAGACACCCTCTAGTCTCCTCGCAACCCCTCCAGATTTCTCCCTTCTTCCCCAGAGCCATTTCTGGACTATGTAGAGGCCTTAGCACCCCTCTAGTGTGCTTTGGACCCCTCTTCTCCACAGAATGGGGCCCCCCAGCTCTCTTCTGGCCCCCCAGCCCCCTTAGACACCCTCTAGTCTCCTTGCAACCCCTCCAGATTGCTCCCTTCTTCCCCAGAGCCATTTCTGGACCATGTCCACACCTTAGCACCCCTCTACTGCGCTCTGGACCCCTAAGGTGTCGACATGGTCAAGCAATGCCTCTGGGGAAGAAGGAAGAAATCTGGAGGGCTTGCGAGGACACCAGAGGGTGTTTAAGGGGTCTGGGGGGCCTGAAGAGAGCTGGGGGGCCCCATTCTGTGGAAAAGAGGGGTCCAGAGCACAGTAGAGGGGTGCTCTTTTCCGCAGAATGTGGCCCCGCAGCTCTCTTCTGGCCCCCCAGACCCCTTACACACCCTCTAGTCTCCTCGCAAGCCCTCCAGATTTCTCCCTTCTTCCCCAGAGGCATTTCTGGACCATGTAGACACCTTAGCACCCCTCTAGTGCGCTCTGGACCCCTCTTTTCCACAGAATGGGGCCCCCCCAGGCGCCTTAGACACCCTCTAGTCTCCTCGCAACCCATCCAAATCTCTCTCTTGTTCTCCAGAGGCATTGCTGGAACGTGTAGACATCATAGCACCCCTCTAGTGCGCTCTGGACCCCTCTTTTTGACAGAATGGGCCCCCCCAAGCTCTCTTCTGGCCCCCCCGACCTCTTAGACACCCTCTAGTCTTCTCAGAACACCTCCAGATTTCTCCCATCTTCCCCAGAGGCATTTCTTGACAGTGTAGACACCTTAGCACCCCTCTAGTGTGCTCTGGACCCCTCTTTTCCACAGAATGGGCCCCCCCAGCTCCGTTCTGGCCCCCCATGCGCCTTAGACACCCGCTGGTCTCCTCAGAACACCTCCAGATTTCTTCCTTCTTCCCCAGAGGCGTTTCTGGACAGTGTAGACACCTTAGCACCCCTCTAGTGCGCTCTGGACCCCTCTTTTCCACAGAATGGGGCCCCGCAGCTCTCTTCTGCCCCCCTTGACCCCTTAGACACCCTCTAGTCTCCTCGCAACCCCTGCAGACTTCTCCGTTTTTCCCCAGAGACATTTCTTGACAATGTAGACACGTTAGCACCTCTCTAGTACGCTCTGGACTCCTCTTTTTGACAGAATGTGGCCCCCCAGCTCTCTTCGGGCCTTCCAGACCCCTTAGACACCCTCTAGTCTCCTCGCAACCCCTCTAGATTTCTCCCTTCTTCCCTAGAGGCATTTCTGGACCACGTAGATACCTTAGCACCCCTCTAGTGCACTCTGGACCCCTCTTTTCCACAGAATGGGGCCCCCCCAGGCGCCTTAGACACCCTCTAGTCTCCTCGCAACCCAATCAAATCTCTCTCTTGTTCTCCAGAGGCATTGCTGGAACGTGTAGACATCTTAGCACCCCTCTAGTGCGCTCTGGACCCCTCTTTTTGACAGAATGGGCCCCCCCAGCTCCGTTCTGGCCCCCCAGGCGCCTTAGACACCCGCTGGTCTCCTCAGAACACCTCCAGATTTCTCCCTTCTTCCCCAGAGGCATTTCTGGACAGTGTAGACACCTTAGCACCCCTGTAGTGCGCTCTGGACCCCTCTTTTCCACAGAATGGGGCCTCCCAGCTCCATTCTGGCCCTCCAGGCCCCTTAGACACCCTCTAGTCTCCTCGCAACCCCTCCAGATTTCTCCCTTTTCCCCCAGGAGCATTTCTGGACCATGTAGAAGCCTTAGCACCCCTCTAGTGCGCTCTGGAGCCCTCTTTTCCACAGAGTGGGGCCCCCCAGCTCTCTTCTGGCCCCCGCAGGCCCATTAGACGCCCTCTAGTCTTCTTGCAACCCCTCCAGATTTCTCCCTTCTCTCCCACAGCCATTTCTTGACTATGTAGAGGCCTTAGCACCCCTTTAGTGCGCTCTGGACCCCTCTTTTCCATAGAATGGGGTCCCCGAGCTCTCTTCTGGCCCCCCAGACCCCTTAGACACCCTCTAGTCTTCTTGCAACCCCTCCAGATTTCTCCCTTCTTCCCCAGAGACATTTCTTGACAGTGGAGACAACTTACCACCCCTCTAGTGCGCTCTGGACCCCTCTTTTCCACACAGTGGAGCCCCCAAGCTCTCTTCTGGCCCCCCCGACCCCTTAGACACCTTCCAGTCTCCTCGCAACCCCTCCAGATTTCTCTCTTCTTCCCCAGAGTCACTTCTTGACCATGTAGAGACCTTAGCACCCCTCTAGTGCGCTCTGGATCCCTCTTTTCCACAGAATGGGGTCCCCCAGCTCTCTTTGGAATCTCCAGACCCCTTAGACACCCTCTAGTCTCCTCGCAACCCCTCCAGATTTCTCCCTTTCTTCCATAGAGGTGTTGCTTGACAGTGTAGATGTCTTAGCACCCCTGTAGTGTGCTCTGGACCTCTTCTTTCCACAGAATGGGGCCCCCCCAGGTGCCTTAGACACCCTTTAGTCTCCTCGCAACCCGTCCAAATCTCTCTCTTGTTCTCCAGAGGCATTGCTGGAACGTGTAGACATTTTAGCACCCCTCTAGTGCGCTCTGGACCCCTCTTTTTGACAGAATGGGCCCCCCCAAGCTCTCTTCTGGCCCCCCAGACCCATTAGACGCCCTCTAGTCTCCTCGCAACCCCTCCAGATTTCTTCCTTCTTCCCCAGAGGCATTTCTGGACCATGTAGACACCTTAGCACCCCTCTAGTGTGCTCTGGACCCCTCTTTTCCACAGAATGGGGCCCCGCAGCTCTCTTCTGCCCCCCTTGACCCCTTAGACACCCTCTAGTCTCCTCGCAACCCCTGCAGATTTCTCCCTTCTTCCCCAGAGACATTTCTTGACAATGTAGACACGTTAGCACCTCTCTAGTACGCTCTGGACCCCTCTTTTTGACAGAATGTGGCCCCCCAGCTCTCTTCGGGCCTTCCAGACCCCTTAGACACCCTCTAGTCTGCTCGCAACCCCTGCAGATTTCTCCGTTTTTCCCCAGAGACATTTCTTGACGATGTAGACACGTTAGCACCCATCTAGTACGCTCTGGACCCCTCTTTTTGACAGAATGGGGCCCCCCAGCTCTCTTCTGCTCCCCCAGGCCCCTTAGACACCCTCTAGTCTCCTCGCAACCCCTCCAGATTTCTCCCTTCTTCCCCAGAGCCATTTCTGGACCATGTAGAGGCCTTAGCACCCCTCTAGTGTGCTCTGGACCCCTCTTTTCCACAGAATGTGGTCCCCCAACTGTCTTGTGGCCCCTCCAGACCCCTTACACACCCTCTAGTCTCCTTGCAACCCTTCCAGATTTCTCCCTTTCTTCCCAGAGACATTTCTGGACCATGTAGATGCCTTAGCACCCTTCTAGTGTGCTCTGGACCCCTTTTTTTCCACAGAATGGGGCCCCCCAGCTCTCTTTGGAATCTCCAGACCCCTTAGACACCCTCTAGTCTCCTCGCAAGCCCTCCAGATTTCTCCCTTCTTCCCTAGAGGCATTTCTGGATGACGTAGATACCTTAGCACCCCTCTAGTGCGCTCTGGACCCCTTTTTTCCACAGAATGGGGCCCCCCCAGGCGCCTTAGACACCCTCTAGTCTCCTCGCAACCCATCCAAATCTCTCTCTTGTTCTCCAGAGGCATTGCTGGAAGGTGTAGACATCTTAGCACCCCTCTAGTGCGCTCTGGACCCCTCTTTTTGACAGAATGGGCCCCCCCAGCTCCGTTCTGGCCCCCCAGGCGCCTTAGACACCCGCTGGTCTCCTCAGAACACCTCCAGATTTCTCCCTTCTTCCCCAGAGGCATTTCTGGACAGTGTAGACACCTTAGCACCCCTGTAGTGCGCTCTGGACCCCTCTTTTCCACAGAATGGGGCCTCCCAGCTCCATTCTGGCCCTCCAGGCCCCTTAGACACCCTCTAGTCTCCTCGCAACCCCTCCAGATTTCTCCCTTTTTCCCCAGGAGCATTTCTGGACCATGTAGAAGCCTTAGCACCCCTCTAGTGCGCTCTGGACCCCTCTTTTCCACAGAGTGGGGCCCCCCAGCTCTCTTCTGGCCCCCGCAGGCCCATTAGACGCCCTCTAGTCTTCTTGCAACCCCTCCAGATTTCTCCCTTCTCTCCCACAGCCATTTCTTGACTATGTAGAGGCCTTAGCACCCCTTTAGTGCGCTCTGGACCACTCTGTTCTAGAGAATGGGGCCCCCCAGCTCTCTTGTGGCCCCCCGACCCCTTAGACACTCTCTGTTCTCCTCGCAACCCCTCCAGATTTCTCCCTTCTTCCCCAGAGGCATTTCTGGACAGTGTAGATGCCTTAGCACCCCTCTAGTGCGCTCTGGACCCCTCTTTTCCACAGAATGGGGCCCCCCAGCTCCGTTCTGGCCCTCCAGGCCCCTTAGACACCCTCTAGTCTCCTGGCAACCCCTCCAGATTTCTCCCTTTTTCCCCAGGAGCATTTCTGGACCATGTAGAAGCCTTAGCACCCCTCTAGTGCGCTCTGGAGCCCTCTTTTCCACAGAATGGGGCCCCCCAGCTCTCTTCTGGCCCCCGCAGGCCCATTAGACGCCCTCTAGTCTTCTTGCAACCCCTCCAGATTTCTCCCTTCTCTCCCACAGCCATTTCTTGACTATGTAGAGGCCTTAGCACCCCTTTAGTGCGCTCTGGACCCCTCTTTTCCATAGAATGGGGTCCCCGAGCTCTCTTCTGGCCCCCCAGACCCCTTAGACACCCTCTAGTCTTCTTGCAACCCCTCCAGATTTCTCCCTTCTTCCCCAGAGGCATTTCTTGACCATGTCCACAGCTTAGCACCCCTCTACTGTGCTCTGGACCCCTAAGGTGTCGACATGGTCAAGCAATGCCTCTGGGGAAGAAGGAAGAAATCTGGAGGGCTTGCGAGGAGACCAGACGGTGTCTAAGAGGTCTGGGGGGCCTGAAGAGAGCTGGGGGGCCCCATTCTGCGGAAAAGAGGGGTCCAGAGCACAGTAGAGGGGTGCTCTTTTCCGCAGAATGGGGCCCCGCAGCTCTCTTCTGGCCCCCCAGACCCCTTAGACACCCTCTAGTCTCCTCGCAAGCCCTCCAGATTTCTTCCTTCTTCCCCAGAGGCATTTCTGGACCATGTAGACACCTTAGCACCCCTCTAGTGCGCTCTGGACCCCTCTTTTCCACAGAATGGGGCCCCCCCAGGCGCCTTAGACACCCTCTAGTCTCCTCGCAACCCATCCAAATCTCTCTCTTGTTCTCCAGAGGCATTGCTGGAACGTGTAGACATCATAGCACCCCTCTAGTGCGCTCTGGACCCCTCTTTTTGACAGAATGGGCCCCCCCAAGCTCTCTTCTGGCCCCCCCGACCTCTTAGACACCCTCTAGTCTTCTCAGAACACCTCCAGATTTCTCCCATCTTCCCCAGAGGCATTTCTTGACAGTGTAGACACCTTAGCACCCCTCTAGTGTGCTCTGGACCCCTCTTTTCCACAGAATGGGCCCCCCCAGCTCCGTTCTGGCCCCCCATGCGCCTTAGACACCCGCTGGTCTCCTCAGAACACCTCCAGATTTCTTCCTTCTTCCCCAGAGGCGTTTCTGGACAGTGTAGACACCTTAGCACCCCTCTAGTGCGCTCTGGAGCCCTCTTTTCCACAGAATGGGGCCCCGCAGCTCTCTTCTGCCCCCCTTGACCCCTTAGACACCCTCTAGTCTCCTCGCAACCCCTGCAGACTTCTCCGTTTTTCCCCAGAGACATTTCTTGACAATGTAGACACGTTAGCACCTCTCTAGTACGCTCTGGACCCCTCTTTTTGACAGAATGTGGCCCCCCAGCTCTCTTCGGGCCTTCCAGACCCCTTAGACACCCTCTAGTCTCCTCGCAACCCCTCTAGATTTCTCCCTTCTTCCCTAGAGGCATTTCTGGACCACGTAGATACCTTAGCACCCCTCTAGTGCACTCTGGACCCCTCTTTTCCACAGAATGGGGCCCCCCCAGGTGCCTTAGACACCCTCTAGTCTCCTCGCAACCCAATCAAATCTCTCTCTTGTTCTCCAGAGGCATTGCTGGAACGTGTAGACATCTTAGCACCCCTCTAGTGCGCTCTGGACCCCTCTTTTTGACAGAATGGGGCCCCCCAAGCTCTCTTCTGGCCCCCCAGACCTCTTAGACACCCTCTAGTCTTCTCACAACAGCTCCAGATTTCTCCCATCTTCCCCAGAGGCATTTCTTGACAGTGTAGACACCTTAGCACCCCTCTAGTGTGCTCTGGACCCCTCTTCTCCACAGAATGGGCCCCCCCAGCTCCGTTCTGGCCCCCCATGCGCCTTAGACACCCGCTGGTCTCCTCAGAACACCTCCAGATTTCTCCCTTGTTCCCCAGAGGCATTTCTGGACAGTGTAGACACCTTAGCACCCCTCTAGTGCGCTCTGGACCCCTCTTTTCCACAGAGTGGGGCCCCCCAGCTCTCTTCTGGCCCCCGCAGGCCCATTAGACGCCCTCTAGTCTTCTTGCAACCCCTCCAGATTTCTCCCTTCTCTCCCACAGCCATTTCTTGACTATGTAGAGGCCTTAGCACCCCTTTAGTGCGCTCTGGACCCCTCTTTTCCATAGAATGGGGTCCCCGAGCTCTCTTCTGGCCCCCCAGACCCCTTAGACACCCTCTAGTCTTCTTGCAACCCCTCCAGATTTCTCCCTTCTTCCCCAGAGACATTTCTTGACAGTGGAGACAACTTACCACCCCTCTAGTGCGCTCTGGACCCCTCTTTTCCACACAGTGGAGCCCCCAAGCTCTCTTCTGGCCCCCCCGACCCCTTAGACACCTTCCAGTCTCCTCGCAACCCCTCCAGATTTCTCTCTTCTTCCCCAGAGTCACTTCTTGACCATGTAGAGACCTTAGCACCCCTCTAGTGCGCTCTGGATCCCTCTTTTCCACAGAATGGGGTCCCCCAGCTCTCTTTGGAATCTCCAGACCCCTTAGACACCCTCTAGTCTCCTCGCAACCCCTCCAGATTTCTCCCTTTCTTCCATAGAGGTGTTGCTTGACAGTGTAGATGTCTTAGCACCCCTGTAGTGTGCTCTGGACCTCTTCTTTCCACAGAATGGGGCCCCCCCAGGTGCCTTAGACACCCTTTAGTCTCCTCGCAACCCGTCCAAATCTCTCTCTTGTTCTCCAGAGGCATTGCTGGAACGTGTAGACATTTTAGCACCCCTCTAGTGCGCTCTGGACCCCTCTTTTTGACAGAATGGGCCCCCCCAAGCTCTCTTCTGGCCCCCCAGACCCATTAGACGCCCTCTAGTCTCCTCGCAACCCCTCCAGATTTCTTCCTTCTTCCCCAGAGGCATTTCTGGACCATGTAGACACCTTAGCACCCCTCTAGTGTGCTCTGGACCCCTCTTTTCCACAGAATGGGGCCCCGCAGCTCTCTTCTGCCCCCCTTGACCCCTTAGACACCCTCTAGTCTCCTCGCAACCCCTGCAGATTTCTCCCTTCTTCCCCAGAGACATTTCTTGACGATGTAGACACGTTAGCACCTCTCTAGTACGCTCTGGACCCCTCTTTTTGACAGAATGTGGCCCCCCAGCTCTCTTCGGGCCTTCCAGACCCCTTAGACACCCTCTAGTCTGCTCGCAACCCCTGCAGATTTCTCCGTTTTTCCCCAGAGACATTTCTTGACGATGTAGACACGTTAGCACCCATCTAGTACGCTCTGGACCCCTCTTTTTGACAGAATGGGGCCCCCCAGCTCTCTTCTGCTCCCCCAGGCCCCTTAGACACCCTCTAGTCTCCTCGCAACCCCTCCAGATTTCTCCCTTCTTCCCCAGAGCCATTTCTGGACCATGTAGAGGCCTTAGCACCCCTCTAGTGTGCTCTGGACCCCTCTTTTCCACAGAATGTGGTCCCCCAACTGTCTTGTGGCCCCTCCAGACCCCTTACACACCCTCTAGTCTCCTTGCAACCCTTCCAGATTTCTCCCTTTCTTCCCAGAGACATTTCTGGACCATGTAGATGCCTTAGCACCCTTCTAGTGTGCTCTGGACCCCTTTTTTTCCACAGAATGGGGCCCCCCAGCTCTCTTTGGAATCTCCAGACCCCTTAGACACCCTCTAGTCTCCTCGCAAGCCCTCCAGATTTCTCCCTTCTTCCCTAGAGGCATTTCTGGATGACGTAGATACCTTAGCACCCCTCTAGTGCGCTCTGGACCCCTTTTTTCCACAGAATGGGGCCCCCCCAGGCGCCTTAGACACCCTCTAGTCTCCTCGCAACCCATCCAAATCTCTCTCTTGTTCTCCAGAGGCATTGCTGGAAGGTGTAGACATCTTAGCACCCCTCTAGTGCGCTCTGGACCCCTCTTTTTGACAGAATGGGCCCCCCCAGCTCCGTTCTGGCCCCCCAGGCGCCTTAGACACCCGCTGGTCTCCTCAGAACACCTCCAGATTTCTCCCTTCTTCCCCAGAGGCATTTCTGGACAGTGTAGACACCTTAGCACCCCTGTAGTGCGCTCTGGACCCCTCTTTTCCACAGAATGGGGCCTCCCAGCTCCATTCTGGCCCTCCAGGCCCCTTAGACACCCTCTAGTCTCCTCGCAACCCCTCCAGATTTCTCCCTTTTTCCCCAGGAGCATTTCTGGACCATGTAGAAGCCTTAGCACCCCTCTAGTGCGCTCTGGACCCCTCTTTTCCACAGAGTGGGGCCCCCCAGCTCTCTTCTGGCCCCCGCAGGCCCATTAGACGCCCTCTAGTCTTCTTGCAACCCCTCCAGATTTCTCCCTTCTCTCCCACAGCCATTTCTTGACTATGTAGAGGCCTTAGCACCCCTTTAGTGCGCTCTGGACCCCTCTTTTCCATAGAATGGGGTCCCCGAGCTCTCTTCTGGCCCCCCAGACCCCTTAGACACCCTCTAGTCTTCTTGCAACCCCTCCAGATTTCTCCCTTCTTCCCCAGAGACATTTCTTGACAGTGGAGACAACTTACCACCCCTCTAGTGCGCTCTGGACCCCTCTTTTCCACACAGTGGAGCCCCCAAGCTCTCTTCTGGCCCCCCCGACCCCTTAGACACCTTCCAGTCTCCTCGCAACCCCTCCAGATTTCTCTCTTCTTCCCCAGAGTCACTTCTTGACCATGTAGATACCTTAGCACCCCTCTAGTGCGCTCTGGATCCCTCTTTTCCACAGAATGGGGTCCCCCAGCTCTCTTTGGAATCTCCAGACCCCTTAGACACCCTCTAGTCTCCTCGCAACCCCTCCAGATTTCTCCCTTTCTTCCATAGAGGTGTTGCTTGACAGTGTAGATGTCTTAGCACCCCTGTAGTGTGCTCTGGACCCCTTTTTTCCACAGAATGGGGCCCCCCCAGGCGCCTTAGACACCCTCTAGTCTCCTCGCAACCCCTTCAGATTTCTCCCTTCTTCCCCGGAGCCATTTCTGGACTATGTAGAGGACTTAGCACCCCACTAGTGCACTCTGGACCCCTCTTTTCCACAGAATGTGGTCCCCCAGCTCTCTTGTGGCCCCCCCAGACCCCTTAGACACCCTCTATTTTTCTTGCAACCCCTCCAGATTTCTCCCTTCTTCCCCAGAGACATTTCTTGACAGTGTAGACACCTTAGCACCCCTCTAGTGCGCTCTGGACCCCTCTTTTTGACAGAATGGGGCCCCGCAAGCTCTCTTCTGGCCCCCCAGACCTCTTAGACATTCTCTGGTCTTCTCAGATCACCTCCAGATTTCTCCCATCTTCCCCAGAGGCATTTCTTGACCATGTAGATACCTTAGCACCCCTCTAGTGCGCTTTGGACCCCTGTTTTCCACAGAATGGGGCCCCCCAGCTCCGTTCTGGCCCCCCAGACCCCTTAGACACCCTCTAGTCTCCTCGCAACCTCTCCAGATTTCTCCCTTCTTCCCCAGAGCCATTTCTGGGCTATGTAGAGACCTTAGCACCCCTCTAGTGTGTTTTGGATCCCTCTTTTCCACAGAATGGGGTCCCCCAGCTCTCTTGTGGTCCCCCAGCCCCCTTAGACACTCTCTAGTCTCCTCGCAACTCCTCCAGATTTCTCCCTTCTTTCTCAGAGCCATTTCTTGACAGTGTAGATGGCTTAGCACCCCTCTAGTGCACTCTGGACCCCTCTTTTCCAAAGAATGGTGTCCCCGAGCTCTTTTCTGGCCCCCCAGGCGCCTTAGACACCGTCTAGTCTCGTCGCAACCCCTCCAGATTTCTCCCATGTTCCCCAGAGAAATTTCTGGATCATGTAGACGCCTTAGCACCCCTCCAGTGCGCTCTGGACCCCTCTTTTCCATAGAATGGGGTCCCCGAGCTCTCTTCTGGCCCCCCAGACCCCTTAGACACCCTCTAGTCTTCTTGCAACCCTTCCAGATTTCTCCCTTCTTCCCCAGAGGCATTTCTGGACCAAGTCGCTGTCTTAGCACCCCTCTAGTGCGCTCTGGACCACTCTGTTCTAGAGAATGGGGCCCCCCAGCTCTCTTGTGGCCCCCCGACCCCTTAGACACTCTCTGGTCTCCTCGCAACCCCTCCAGATTTCTCCCTTCTTCCCCACAGCCATTTCTTGACAGTGTAGATGCCTAATTGCCCCTCCAGTGTGCTCTGGACCCCTCTTTTCCACAGAATGGGGCCCCCCAGCTCTCTTCTGGCCCCCCAGACCCCTTAGACACTCTCTGTTCTCCTCGCAACCCCTCCAGATTTCTCCCTTCTTCCCCAGAGGCATTTCTGGACAGTATAGATGCCTAATTGCTTCTCCAGTGTGCTCTGGACCCCTCTTTTCCACAGAATGGGGCCCCCCAGCTCTCTTCTGGCCCCCCAGCCCCCTTAGACACCCTCTAGTCTCCTCGCAACCCCTCCAGATTTCTCCCTTTTTCCCCAGAGAAATTTCTGGACCATTTAGACGCCTTAGCACCCCTCTAGTGCGCTCTGGACCCCTCTTTTCCACAGAATGGGGCCCCTGAGCTCTCTTGTGGCCCCCAGGCCCCTTAGACACCCTCTAGTCTCCTCGCAACCCCTCCAGATTTCTCCCTTCTTCCCCAGAGGCAATTCTGGACTATGTAGACACCTTAGCACCCCTCTAGTGCGCTCTGGACCCCTCTTTTCCACAGAACGGGGCCCCCCAGCTCTCTTCAGGCCCCCCAGACCCCTTAGACACCCTCTGGTCTCCTCGCAACCCCTCCAGATTTCTCCCTTCTTCCCCAGCGGTATTTCTGGACCATGTCGACAACTTAGGGGTCCAGAGCGCAGCAGAGGGGTGTTAAGTTGTCGACATGGTCAGGAAATGCCTCTGGGAAATAAGGCAGAAATCTGGAGGTGTTGGGAGGAGATTAGAGGGTGTCTAAGGGGTCTGGGGGGCTACAAGAGCGCTGGCGGGCTCAATTCGCTGGAAATCAGCGGTCCAGATTGCAGCAGATTGGTGCTCTTCTCCACATAATGGGGCCTCCCAGCTCTCTTCTGGCCCCCCAGGACTCTCAGACACTCTCAGGTTTCCTCGCAACTCCTCCAGATTTCTCCCTTCTTCCCCAGAGGCATTTCTGGACCATGTAGGCACTATAGCACCCCTCTAGTGTGCTCTGGACCCCTCTTTTCCACAGAATGGGGCCCCCCAGCTCTCTTCTGCGCCCCAGACCTCTTAGACACCCTCTAGTCTCCTTGCAACCCCTCCAGATTTCTCCCTTCTTCCTAGAGGCATTTCTGGACTATGTAGACCCCTTAGCACCCCTCTAGTGCACTCGGGACCCCTCTTTTCCACAGAATGGGGTCCCCCAGCTTTCTTGTGGCCCCCCCAGCCCCCTTAGACACTCTCTAGTCTCCTCGCAACCCCTTCAGATTTCTCCCTTCTTCCCCGGAGCCATTTCTGGACTATGTAGAGGACTTAGCACCCCTCTAGTGCACTCTGGACCCCTCTTTTCCACAGAATGGGGTCCCCCAGCTCTCTTGTGGCCCCCCCAGACCCCTCAGACACCCTCTAGTTTTCTTGCAACCCCTCCAGATTTCTCCCTTCTTCCCCAGAGACATTTCTTGACAGTGTAGACACCTTAGCACCCCTCTAGTGCGCTCTGGACCCCTCTTTTTGACAGAATGGGGCCCCCCAAGCTCTCTTCTGGCCCCCCAGACCTCTTAGACATTCTCTGGTCTTCTCAGATCACCTCCAGATTTCTCCCATCTTCCCCAGAGGCATTTCTTGACCATGTAGATACCTTAGCACCCCTCTAGTGCGCTCTGGACCCCTGTTTTCCACAGAATGGGGCCCCCCAGCTCCGTTCTGGCCCCCCTTGACCCCTTAGACACCCTCTAGTCTCCTCGCAACCTCTCCAGATTTCTCCCTTCTTCCCCAGAGCCATTTCGGGGCTATGTAGAGACCTTAGCACCCCTCTAGTGTGTTTTGGATCCCTCTTTTCCACAGAATGGGGTCCCCCAGCTCTCTTGTGGTCCCCCAGCCCCCTTAGACACTCTCTAGTCTCCTCGCAACTCCTCCAGATTTCTCCCTTCTTTCTCAGAGCCATTTCTTGACAGTGTAGATGGCTTAGCACCCCTCTAGTGCACTCTGGACCCCTCTTTTCCAAAGAATGGTGTCCCCGAGCTCTTTTCTGGCCCCCCAGGCGCCTTAGACACCGTCTAGTCTCGTCGCAACCCCTCCAGATTTCTCCCATGCTCCCCAGAGAAATTTCTGGATCACGTAGACGCCTTAGCACCCCTCCAGTGCGCTCTGGACCCCTCTTTTCCATAGAATGGGGTCCCCGAGCTCTCTTCTGACCCCCCAGACCCCTTAGACACCCTCTAGTCTTCTTGCAACCCTTCCAGATTTCTCCCTTCTTCCTCAGAGGCATTTCTGGACCAAGTCGCTGTCTTAGCACCCCTCTAGTGCGCTCTGGACCACTCTGTTCTAGAGAATGGGGCCCCCCAGCTCTCTTGTGGCCCCCCGACCCCTTAGACACTCTCTGTTCTCCTCGCAACCCCTCCAGATTTCTCCCTTCTTCCCCAGAGGCATTTCTGGACAGTGTAGATGCCTAATTGCCCCTCCAGTGTGCTCTGGACCCCTCTTTTCCACAGAATGGGGCCCCCCAGCTCTCTTCTGGCCCCCCAGACCCCTTAGACACTCTCTGTTCTCCTCGCAACCCCTCCAGATTTCTCCCTTCTTCCCCAGAGGCATTTCTGGACAGTATAGATGCCTAATTGCTTCTCCAGTGTGCTCTGGACCCCTCTTTTCCACAGAATGGGGCCCCCCAGCTCTCTTCTGGCCCCCCAGCCCCCTTAGACACCCTCTAGTCTCCTCGCAACCCCTCCAGATTTCTCCCTTCTTCCCCAGAGAAATTTCTGGACCATTTAGACGCCTTAGCACCCCTCTAGTGCGCTCTGGACCCCTCTTTTCCACAGAATGGGGCCCCCCAGCTCTCTTGTGGCCCCCAGGCCCCTTAGACACCCTCTAGTCTCCTCGCAACCCATCCAGATTTCTCCCATGTTCCCCAGAGAAATTTCTGGATCATGTAGACACCTTAGCACCCCTCTAGTGCGCTCTGGACTCCTCTTTTCCACAGAATTGGGCCCCCAAGCTCTCTTCTGCTCCCCCAGGCCCCTTAGACACCCTCTAGTCTCCTCGCAACCCCTCCAGATTTCTCCCTTTTTCCCCAGAAGCATTTCTGGACCATGGTAGACGCATTAGCACCCCTCTAGTGCGCTCTGGACCCCTCTTTTCCACAGAATGTGGTCCCCCAGCTCTCTTGTGGCCCCCCCAGACCCCTTAGACACCCTCTAGTCTCCTCGCAACCCCTCCAGATTTCTCCCTTCTTCCATAGAGGCGTTGCTTGACAGTGTAGATGTCTTAGCACCCCTGTAGTGTGCTCTGGACCTCTTCTTTCCACAGAATGGGGCCCCCCCAGGTGCCTTAGACACCCTTTAGTGTCCTCGCAACCCGTCCAAATCTCTCTCTTGTTCTCCAGAGGCATTGCTGGAACGTGTAGACATTTTAGCACCCCTCTAGTGCGCTCTGGACCCCTCTTTTTGACAGAATGGGCCCCCCCAAGCTCTCTTCTGGCCCCCCAGACCCATTAGACACCCTCTAGTCTCCTCGCAACCCCTCTAGATTTCTCCCATCTTCCCCAGAGCCATTTCTTGACAGCGTAGACACCGTAGAACTCCTCTAGTGTGCTCTGGACCCCTCTTTTCCACAGAATGGGGCCCCCCAGCTTTCTTCTGGCCCCTCAGGCCCCTTAGACTCTTTCTAGTCTCCTCGCAACCCCTCCAGATTGCTCCCTTCTTCCCCAGCGGCATTTCTGGACCATGTAGATGTCTTAGCACCCCTCCAGTGTGCTCTGGACCCCTCTTTTCCACAGAATTGGGCCCCCCAGACCCCTTAGACACCCTTTAGTCTCCTCGGAACCCCTCCAGATTTCTCCCTTCTTCCCCAGAGGCGTTGCTCGACCATGTACATGTCTTAACACCCCTCTAGTGTACTCTGGAGTTGCTTCTTTGTTTGCTTTCAGCATTCCCCATTGTCCCTTGTGGGTCTGGTGCCAGGGCCTGTGTGCCTGGAGTGGGGAGATAGAGTTTCCATGGTGGCGGGGTGGGGGGGAGCCTGCAGGCATCATGCTGTCAGCTGCACTGAGCCCTGTGACATGCCTTATGGCCCCTCTGGTGTGCACTAAGGCCCTTCATTTGTATTTTGCTTTGCCCCAGAGCCCTGCATTTGCCCTCTGATGCCCTCAGGTCCCCTCAGTTCACATTTTGGGTTGCCCCCAAGGGCTCTGTGTGCCTTTTGGTGGGCCCTGTGGTTGTTTTGCAGCACACTGCAAAGTTCTCTGATTAGCTTTCTCTCCTGTCCCAGAGTTTTCTGGGTGCTTCTTGGTGGTGCCCCCAGAGTCACTCTGTTTGCTCTATCATTGCCTTTTTCTACTTTTGTTGCACCCAGAGCTCTCCATTTGTTCTCTTGTCCTCTGCATACTCCCCTTTCCCCTCTCTATACCCCAGGCCTCTCCCTTCAGCTTTCAGGAAGCTGCTGTCAGGAGTGGGGGTGCCTCTGCTGCCCTGGCAGCCCCAGCTGTCCCTGATGGGGCTGATGGCCATTCCCTCTCCCCAGTTCCTGATGGGCTGCAGCTGCAGGCCCTGGGGCTGGGATGAATGCCAGGTGGAGCTGGGTGGCAGGACAGGCCCCAGGTGGGGCTCCATGGCTGGGACAGGTGGGACAAGCCCCAGGTGGGGCTGATGGCAAGGGCGGGCACACGCCTGGGCTGGGGCTGCATTTGGGGGAAGCTCGTGCTGGGGCTGGTTCTGGACGATGGAGCTGCTGCTGAGCACTGCCGCCTGGACCAGCACGCGGCTGCCCTGCGGAGGAGGTGAGCGGGGCTGGGGGGGTGCGCGCTCCGGGCTGCAGGTCCCTCATGTGCCGGGGGTCCTGGTGGGTGGGAGCGTCCCAGGCAGCGCAGCACAACTGGGGTGCACTGGGGCCAGGGGAAACTGCACCGGGGCTAGGGAGGGCGGTGTGCTGGGGCAGTGGGGGCCGAGGATGTGGTGGGGAAGAGTGGTGCACCGGGGCCATGGAGGTGGAGGGAGGAAGAGGGTGTGCCGAGGCTGTGGTGGTATGGGGGGGTAAGGGGGTGCGTTGGGGTTCGGGTGGGGAGGAAGGAGGTGCGGTGGGTCTGCAGTGGTGCTGGGGGGGAAGAAGGGGGGTACGCCAGGACGGGGGAGGGAGGGAAGGCAGGCGGTCCGCTGGGGCTGTGGTGCGGTTTATTGCGCGGTCGGAGGAGCGCGGGGCGGGGGGTGTCTCCTATGTCCGCTGGGGACCGCGTTGGGGAGGGGGAGGGGGAGGAGGGATCCCAGGGGAAGCGCAGGGAGGGTCGTGGGGGGAGGCAGGGGCAGTGTTGGAGTTGACCCGTAGCCGGCCGCGGCGGTGTCGGGGGAGCCCCGGGCCGGTGCCGGGGATCGCGGGGTCGCGCTCGGGGCTCTGCGGTGGATTCCGCGGAGACAGGGAGGAAAAGGGAACGGGGGCGGGACGGAAAGGAACGGAATCTCCACAGGGTCAAACTTCACCTAGCGCTACGGGGGGGGGGCTGGGGGGCGCCGCTGGCATGCCGGGAGCGGTAGTCTTCCGACACCGGGCTTCCGGGCGGCCGTTTTTGTTTGAACGGCATGCCGGGAGATGTAGTCTTCCCGCATTGGGCTGCTCGGACAGCATGCTGTGCCTCTCGAGGCGGCCGGAGGGGCAGTCCTTTGCCAGCGGGGTTCTCACCAGCCGGCCACGTTATGCTCTGTGGCGGGCCAGGAGCTGCAGTTCCAGGTGCCGGTGCCTTCTCAGCCCTGCAGCAGTGGCCCGCTGGGTCTGTTCCTTACTGGACGTGTGCCGCTCACGCAGGAGTCCCCATAGGTCATTGGGGACAGTGGCATTTCCCTGGTTTTCCCTGGTTTTCCCTGGTACAAGGCAGGAAGCATTTTCCATCTCTGGTGTGACCAGGCAGGCTTGTCCCCAGGGGCTGGGGCTGTCCCTCTTGGAAATGGGGAGGGCAGGGAGAGTAGGAGGGCGCTGCGGGCTCCTGGTAGTTGTAGCTTTGCTCAAGATTGGGGCCAATTAGGCAGCAGCTATGAGTGGCAGTGCTGGGAGGGCACGGTGCAGAGCTGTCCTGCTGTGCGGCACAAGGGAAAGTCCTCAAGGAAATGTGAACAGCACTGTCTCTGTCCAAGGATCCTAAAACAGCCTGAGAGACCCTGGAACAGCCACCCCACAGCAGTACCGGGGACACCATGTCACTGCCTCCCAAGGGCACTGCGTTCAGCTACCTTTAACTGTGTGGAAAGAGCCTGCAGGCAGGAGCCCTGGCCACAGGTACAGAGAATCCCCGGTTGCCTGGAACTATATCTCTTTTCTTTACAAAGATGCCATCTCTTTGATGCCTCGCTGCTGCTTCCATCTTGCTCGGTGCCCAAGTCTACTACGTTCAGATCCACCTTTCTTGCTGCCCTCTGCTCTGTCTGAGCTGCTTGCCAGATCAAAAGGCGTGTGCAGCTAAGAATTAGGCCAAGGTGTCTCAACTGCTTGCTATAGGACAACCGGGGGGGTGAATCGGCAACAGGACAGGAAAGTACCTGTGGATGAGAAACAGCTGCTTTAGAGATCTAAGACGCAGGGGCAACTGAGAGGAGTGAAAGGAGCAGGGGAAAATGGTGATGAGGAAGGTGTGCTGTTAGAGGCAGTACTGTGCAGAAGAGAGGGAAAAACTGCTCCTACGATGAAATAAAAACTGACCTTAAGAGAGATTTGCTTTTTGCTCTTCAGGTTATGAGTACGCGTGACTTCCTGAGAACTGTTCTGAGCATGCGGTGTTGCAGGTCACGACTGCCTGGGCAGCGATCCCCAACTTGTCTGCCGAGACTACGCAACAGCTCACAGCTGCCTGTGCAATGAAAGCAAAGGCCAACTTCTCAGAGGGAAGAAGCAGGCTCCACACAGGAAGATTATGGCAGGTGAGCTAATGCCCCAGAACCTTCAGTTTTCCTCCACGTCCCCCCCAGGACTCACCCATTTGCTCCCTAGTTCCCTCAGGACCAATCCATTTGCTTCTAGGTGTGCTCCAAGGCACTCCATTTGTTCTCTTGTCCCTTCAAAATTCTTTGCTTCTTTCTAGTTCCTGCAAGGTTATTCTGATATTTGGTGTCTGTAGGCCCTCTGGTAGCATCAAGACTCCTATGTTTGTCCTCTTGTCCTATTAAGTCCCCCCTCTTTTCCCTCTAGTCTCCTCAAAACCTCTCCGTTTGCCATTGGTGCATCTCAGAGCCTTTGCTTTTCCCTCTAGTCCTCTCAGGATGCCTCTCTTTGCCCTCTGAGCCCCTTAGGGTCTATCTCCTAGCCCTTTAGCCCCATCAGAACCCCTCTGAGTGCCACACGCTGCTCTCAGGACGCCTTGGTTTGCCTTGGGGGTACCCCAGAACCCTATGCATTCATTGCACCCTTTCAGTATGCCCTACGGCCCTTCTTTTCCATTGGCTGCGCTGTAGAGTCCTCTCTATGCCCTATCCCTATGACCATTCCATGTGCCCTCTATCCCATCAGATCGCCTTTCCTTCCAGTCCCCTTAAGACTCCTCTGTCTTCCTTGGTTGTGCCTTACATACCTCTATGCGTCCCCTAGTCTGCTCAAAATCCATCCCCTCCTGTCCCCTCAGAGCACCTCCTGAGGTCTTCCTTGTTAGCCAGTTCTCCTGTTTTGGCTGTTTAGGCCCCTTAGGACCCCTCTGCTCTGCTCAGAATCCCTCCTGGGGTGCTGGTATGGCCCCAGAGCTGTTCTCTGGACCCCAGGCCTCCTGGAGAACAGCTGGTCTCCTCAGAAACCTTTCATGTTTCGTCCCGGTTCGCCACAGTTGGGTTTTTGGCCATCTAGTCCCCTTAAAAGTCCTCGTCTGCTCAGAACACCCCTACTGGGGTGCTTGCTGTGACCTGGAGCTGTCTTAGGGCCCCCCAGTCCCCTTAGACACCCTCTAGTCTCCTCGCAACCCCTCCAGATTGCTCCCTTCTTCCCCAGAGGCATTTCTGGACGATATAGATGCCTGAGCACCCCTCTAGTGCGCTCTACCCCTCTTCTCCACAGAATGGGGCCCCCCAGCTCTCTTCTGCTCCCCCAGGCCCCTTAGACACCCTCTAGTCTCCTCGCAACTCCTCCAGATTTCTCCCTTCTTCCCCAGAGCCATTTCTGGACTATGTAGAGGCCTTAGCACCCCTCTAGTGTGCTTTGGACCCCTCTTTTCCACAGAATGGGGCCCCCCAGCTCTCTTCTGGCCCCCCAGCCCCCTTCTGGCCCCCCAGCCCCCTTAGACACTCTCTAGTCTCCTCGCAACCCCTCCAGATTTCTCCCTTCTTCCCTAGAGGCATTTCTGGACCACGTAGATACCTTAGCACCCCTCTAGTGCGCTCTGGACCTCTTTTTTCCACAGAATGGGGCCCCCCCAGGCGCCTTAGACACCCTCTAGTCTCCTCGCAACCCATCCAAATCTCTCTCTTGTTCTCCAGAGGCATTGCTGGAACGTGTAGACATTTTAGCACCCCTCTAGTGCGCTCTGGACCCCTCTTTTTGACAGAATGGGGCCCCCCAAGCTCTCTTCTGGCCCCCCAGACCTCTTAGACACCCTCTAGTCTTCTCAGAACACCTCCATATTTCTCCCATCTTCCCCAGAGGCATTTCTTGACAGTGTAGACACCTTAGCACCCCTCTAGTGTGCTCTGGACCCCTCTTTTCCACAGAATGGGCTCCCCCAGCTCCGTTCTGGCCCCCCAGGCGCCTTAGACACCCGCTGGTCTCCTCAGAACACCTCCAGATTTCTTCCTTCTTCCCCAGAGGCATTTCTGGACAGTGTAGACACCTTAGCACCCCTCTAGTGTGCTCTGGACCCCTCTTTTCCACAGAATGGGGCCCCCCAGCTCCGTTCTGGCCCTCCAGGCCCCTTAGACACCCTCTAGTCTCCTCGCAACCCCTCCAGATTTCTCCCTTTTTCCCCAGGAGCATTTCTGGACCATGTAGAAGCCTTAGCACCCCTCTAGTGCGCTCTGGAGCCCTCTTTTCCACAGAATGGGGCCCCCCAGCTCTCTTCTGGCCCCCGCAGGCCCATTAGACGCCCTCTAGTCTTCTTGCAACCCCTCCAGATTTCTCCCTTCTTCCCCACAGCCATTTCTTGACTATGTAGAGGCCTTAGCACCCCTTTAGTGCGCTCTGGACCCCTCTTTTCCATAGAATGGGGTCCCCGAGCTCTCTTCTGGCCCCCCAGACCCCTTAGACACCCTCTAG
This sequence comes from Dromaius novaehollandiae, assembly GCF_036370855.1. Classification (NCBI taxonomy): domain Eukaryota; kingdom Metazoa; phylum Chordata; class Aves; order Casuariiformes; family Dromaiidae; genus Dromaius; species Dromaius novaehollandiae. The sequence continues at coordinate 149,765 of NC_088118.1, read as the reverse complement.
TCTTCTTGCAACCCCTCCAGATTTCTCCCTTCTTCCCCAGAGGCATTTCTTGACCATGTCCACAGCTTAGCACCCCTCTACTGTGCTCTGGACCCCTAAGGTGTCGACATGGTCAAGCAATGCCTCTGGGGAAGAAGGAAGAAATCTGGAGGGCTTGCGAGGAGTCCAGACGGTGTCTAAGAGGTCTGGGGGGCCTGAAGAGAGCTGGGGGGCCCCATTCTGTGGAAAAGAGGGGTCCAGAGCACAGTAGAGGGGTGCTCTTTTCCGCAGAATGGGGCCCCGCAGCTCTCTTCTGGCCCCCCAGACCCCTTAGACACCCTCTAGTCTCCTCGCAAGCCCTCCAGATTTCTTCCTTCTTCCCCAGAGGCATTTCTGGATCATGTAGACACCTTACCACCCCTCTAGTGCGCTCTGGACCCCTCTTTTCCACACAGTGGAGCCCCCAAGCTCTCTTCTGGCCCCCCCGACCCCTTAGACACCTTCCAGTCTCCTTGCAACCCTTCCAGATTTCTCCCTTCTTCCCCAGAGGCATTTCTTGACAGTATAGATGCCTAATTGCCCCTCCAGTGTGCTCTGGACCCCTCTTTTCCATAGAATGGGGTCCCCCAGCTCTCTTTGGAATCTCCAGACCCCTTAGACACCCTCTAGTCTCCTCCCAACTCCTCCAGATTTCTCCCTTCTTCCCTAGAGGCAATTCTGGACTATGTAGACACCTTAGCACCCCTCTAGTGCGCTCTGGACTCCTCTTTTCTATAGAATGGGGTCCCCAAGCTCTCTTCTGGCCCCCCAGACCCCTTAGACACCCTCTAGTCTCCTCGCAACCTCTCCAGATTTCTCCCTTCTTCCCCAGAGGCATTTCTGGACTATGTAGACCCCTTAGCACCCCTCTAGTGCACTCTGGACCCCTCTTTTCCACAGAATGGGGTCCCCCAGCTCTCTTGTGGTCCCCCAGCCCCCTTAGACACTCTCTAGTCTCCTCGCAACTCCTCCAGATTTCTCCCTTCTTCCCCAGAGCCATTTCTTGACAGTGTAGATGGCTTAGCACCCCTCTAGTGCGCTCTGGACCCCTCTTTTCCAAAGAATGGTGTCCCTGAGCTCTTTTCTGGCCCCCCAGACCCCTTAGACACCCTCTAGTCTTCTTGCAACCCTTCCAGATTTCTCCCTTCTTCCCCAGAGGCATTTCTGGACCAAGTCGCTGTCTTAGCACCCCTCTAGTGCGCTCTGGACCACTCTGTTCTAGAGAATGGGGCCCCCCAGCTCTCTTCTGGCCCCCCGATCCCTTAGACACTCTCTGGTCTCCTCGCAGCCCCTCCACATTTCTCCCTTCTTCCCCACAGCCATTTCTTGACAGTGTAGATGCCTAATTGCTCCTCCAGTGTGCTCTGGACCCCTCTTTTCTACAGAATGGGGCCCCCCAGCTCTCTTCTGGCCCCCCGACCCCTTAGACACCTTCTGGTCTCCTCGCAACCCCTCCAGATTTCTCCCTTCTTCCCCAGAGGCATTTCTTGACAGTATAGATGCCTAATTGCCCCTCCAGTGTGCTCTGGACCCCTCTTTTCCGCAGAATGGGGCCCCGCAGCTCTCTTCTGGCCCCCCAGACCCCTTAGACACTCTCTGTTCTCCTCGCAACCCCTCCAGATTTCTCCCTTCTTCCCCAGAGGCATTTCTTGACAGTATAGATGCCTAATTGCTTCTCCAGTGTGCTCTGGACCCCTCTTTTCCACAGAATGGGGCCCCCCAGCTCTCTTGTGGCCCCCAGGCCCCTTAGACACCCTCTAGTCTCCTCGCAACCCCTCCAGATTTCTCCCCTCTTCCCCAGAGGCAATTCTGGACTATGTAGACACCTTAGCACCCCTCTAGTGCGCTCTGGACCCCTCTTTTCCACAGAACGGGGCCCCCCAGCTCTCTTCAGGCCCCGCAGACCCCTTAGACACCCTCTAGTCTGCTCGCAACCCCTCCAGATTTCTCCCTTCTTCCCCAGAGGCATTTCTTGACAGTATAGATGCCTAATTGCTCCTCCAGTGTGCTCTGGACCCCTCTTTTTGACAGAATGGGGCCCCCCAGCTCTCTTCTGCTCCCCCAGGCCCCTTAGACACCCTCTAGTCTCCTCGCAACCCCTCCAGATTTCTCCCTTTTTCCCCAGAAGCATTTCTGGACCATGGTAGACGCCTTAGCACCCCTCCAGTGCGCTCTGGAGCCCTCTTTTCCACAGAATGTGGTCCCCCAGCTCTCTTGTGGCCCCCCCAGACCCCTTAGACACCCTCTAGTCTCCTCGCAACCCCTCCAGATTTCTCCCTTCTTCCATAGAGGCGTTGCTTGACAGTGTAGATGTCTTAGCACCCCTGTAGTGTGCTCTGGACCTCTTCTTTCCACAGAATGGGGCCCCCCCAGGTGCCTTAGACACCCTTTAGTGTCCTCGCAACCCGTCCAAATCTCTCTCTTGTTCTCCAGAGGCATTGCTGGAACGTGTAGACATTTTAGCACCCCTCTAGTGCGCTCTGGACCCCTCTTTTTGACAGAATGGGGCCCCCCAAGCTCTCTTCTGGCCCCCCAGACCCATTAGACGCCCTCTAGTCTCCTCGCAACCCCTCTAGATTTCTCCCATCTTCCCCAGAGCCATTTCTTGACAGCGTAGACACCGTAGAACTCCTCTAGTGTGCTCTGGACCCCTCTTTTCCACAGAATGGGCCCCCCCAGCTCCGTTCTGGCCCTCCAGGCCCCTTAGACACCCTCTAGTCTCCTCGCAACCCCTCCAGATTTCTCCCTTTTTCCCCAGGAGCATTTCTGGACCATGTAGAAGCCTTAGCACCCCTCTAGTGCGCTCTGGAGCCCTCTTTTCCACAGAATGGGGCCCCCCAGCTCTCTTCTGGCCCCCGCAGGCCCCTTAGACTCTCTCTAGTCTTCTTGCAACCCCTCCAGATTTCTCCCTTCTCTCCCACAGCCATTTCTTGACTATGTAGACACCTTAGCACCCCTCTAGTGCGCTCTGGACCCCTCTTTTCCACAGAATGGGGCCCCCCAAGCTCTCTTCTGGACCCCCAGACCTCTTAGACATTTTCTGGTCTTCTCAGATCACCTCCAGATTTCTCCCATCTTCCCCACAGGCATTTCTTGACCATGTAGATACCTTAGCTCCCCTCTAGTGCGCTCTGGACCCCTCTTTTCCATAGAATGGGGCCCCCCAGCTCCGTTCTGGCCCCCCAGACCCCTTAGACACCCTCTAGTCTCCTCGCAACCCCTCCAGATTTCTCTCTTCTTCCATAGAGGCGTTGCTTGACAGTGTAGATGTCTTAGCACCCCTGTAGTGTGCTCTGGACCCCTTTTTTCTACAGAATGGGGCCCCCCCAGGTGCCTTAGACACCCTTTAGTCTCCTCGCAACCCGTCCAAATCTCTCTCTTGTTCTCTAGAGGTATTGCTGGAACGTGTAGACATCTTAGCACCCCTCTAGTGCGCTCTGGACCCCTCTTTTCCACAGAATGGGACCCCCAAAGCTCTATTCTGGCCCCCCAGACCTCTTAGACACGCTCTAGTCTCCTCGCAACCCCTTCAGATTTCTCCCATCTTCCCCAGAGGCATTTCTTGACAGTGTAGAGGCCTTAGCACCCCTCTAGTGCACTCTGGACCCCTCTTTTCCACAGAATGGGGCCCCCCATCTCTCTTTGGGCCCCCCAGACCCCTTAGACACCCTCTGGTCTCCTCGCAACCCCTCCAGATTTCTACTTCCTTCCCCAGAGCCATTTCTGGACAGTGTAGACATTTTAGCACCCCTCTATTGCACCCTGGACCCCTCTTTTCCAGAGAATGGGGCCCCCCAGACCCCTTAGACATCCTCTGGTCTCCTTGCAACCCCTCCAGATTTCTCCCTTCTTCCCCACAGCCATTTCTTGACAGTGTAGACGGCTTAGCACTCCTCTAGTGCACTCTGGACCCCTCTTTTCCACAGAACGGGGCCCCCCAGCTCTCTTCTGGCCCCCCAGACCCCTTAGACACCCTGTAGTCTCCTCGCAACCCCTCCAGATTTCTCCCTTCTTACTCAGAGGCATTTCTGGACCAAGTCGCTGTCTTAGCACCCCTCTAGTGCGCTCTGGACCACTCTGTTCCAGAGAATGGGGCCCCCCAGCTCTCTTGTGGCCCCCCGACCCCTTAGACACTCTCTGGTCTCCTCGCAACCCCTCCAGATTTCTCCCTTCTTCCCCAGAGGCATTTCTTGACAGTATAGATGCCTAATTGCCCCTCTAGTGTGCTCTGGACCCCTCTTTGCCACAGAATGGGGCCCCCCAGCTCCGTTTTGGCCCCCCAGGCGCCTTAGACACCCTCTAGTCTCCTCGCAACTCCTCCAGATTTCTCCCATGTTCCCCAGAGAAATTTGTGGATCATGTAGACACCTTAGCACCCCTCTAGTGCGCTCTGGACTCCTCTTTTCCACAGAATTGGGCCCCCCAGCTCTCTTCTGCTCCCCCAGGCCCCTTAGACACCCTCTAGTCTCCTCGCAACCCCTCCAGATTGCTCCCTTCTTCCCCAGCGGCATTTCTGGACCATGTAGATGTCTTAGCACCCCTCCAGTGTGCTCTGGACCCCTCTTTTCCACAGAATTGGGCCCCCCAGACCCCTTAGACACCCTTTAGTCTCCTCGAAACCCCTCCTGATTTCTCCCTTCTTCCCCAGAGGCGTTGCTCGACCATGTACATGTCTTAACACCCCTCTAGTGTACTCTGGAGTTGCTTCTTTGTTTGCTTTCAGCATTCCGCATTGTCCCTTGTGGGTCTGGTGCCAGGGCCTGTGTGCCTGGAGTGGGGAGATAGAGTTTCCATGGTGGCGGGGTGGGGGGGAGCCTGCAGGCATCATGCTGTCAGCTGCACTGAGCCCTGTGACATGCCTTATGGCCCCTCTGGTGTGCACTAAGGCCCTTCATTTGTATTTTGCTTTGCCCCAGAGCCCTGCATTTGCCCTCTGATGCCCTCAGGTCCCCTCAGTTCACATTTTGGGTTGTCCCCAAGGGCTCTGTGTGCCTTTTGGTGGGCCCTGTGGTTGTTTTGCAGCACACTGCAAAGTTCTCTGATTAGCTTTCTCTCCTGTCCCAGAGTTTTCTGGGTGCTTCTTGGTGGTGCCCCCAGAGTCACTCTGTTTGCTCTATCATTGCCTTTTTCTACTTTTGTTGCACCCAGAGCTCTCCATTTGTTCTCTTGTCCTCTGCATACTCCCCTTTCCCCTCTCTATACCCCAGGCCTCTCCCTTCAGCTTTCAGGAAGCTGCTGTCAGGAGTGGGGGTGCCTCTGCTGCCCTGGCAGCCCCAGCTGTCCCTGATGGGGCTGATGGCCATTCCCTCTCCCCAGTTCCTGATGGGCTGCAGCTGCAGGCCCTGGGGCTGGGATGAATGCCAGGTGGAGCTGGGTGGCAGGACAGGCCCCAGGTGGGGCTCCATGGCTGGGACAGGTGGGACAAGCCCCAGGTGGGGCTGATGGCAAGGGCGGGCACACGCCTGGGCTGGGGCTGCATTTGGGGGAAGCTCGTGCTGGGGCTGGTTCTGGACGATGGAGCTGCTGCTGAGCACTGCCGCCTGGACCAGCACGCGGCTGCCCTGCGGAGGAGGTGAGCGGGGCTGGGGGGGTGCGCGCTCCGGGCTGCAGGTCCCTCATGTGCCGGGGGTCCTGGTGGGTGGGAGCGTCCCGGGCAGCGCAGCACAACTGGGGTGCACTGGGGCCAGGGGAAACTGCACCGGGGCTAGGGAGGGCGGTGTGCTGGGGCAGTGGGGGCCGAGGATGTGGTGGGGAAGAGTGGTGCACCGGGGCCATGGAGGTGGAGGGAGGAAGAGGGTGTGCCGAGGCTGTGGTGGTATGGGGGGGTAAGGGGGTGCGTTGGGGTTCGGGTGGGGAGGAAGGAGGTGCGGTGGGTCTGCAGTGGTGCTGGGGGGGAAGAAGGGGGGTACGCCAGGATGGGGGAGGGGGGGAAGGCAGGCGGTCCGCTGGGGCTGTGGTGCGGTTTATTGCGCGGTCGGAGGAGCGCGGGGCGGGGGGTGTCTCCTATGTCCGCTGGGGACCGCGTTGGGGAGGGGGAGGAGGGATCCCAGGGGAAGCGCAGGGAGGGTCGTGGGGGGAGGCAGGGGCAGTGTTGGAGTTGACCCGTAGCCGGCCGCGGCGGTGTCGGGGGAGCCCCGGGCCGGTGCCGGGGATCGCGGGGTCGCGCTCGGGGCTCTGCGGTGGATTCCGCGGAGACAGGGAGGAAAAGGGAACGGGGGCGGGACGGAAAGGAACGGAATCTCCACAGGGTCAAACTTCACCTAGCGCTACGGGGGGGGGGGGGGGGGGGGGGGGGGGGGGGCGGGGCTGGGGGGCGCCGCTGGCATGCCGGGAGCGGTAGTCTTCCGACACCGGGCTTCCGGGCGGCCGTTTTTGTTTGAACGGCATGCCGGGAGATGTAGTCTTCCCGCATTGGGCTGCTCGGACAGCATGCTGTGCCTCTCGAGGCGGCCGGAGGGGCAGTCCTTTGCCAGCGGGGTTCTCACCAGCCGGCCACGTTATGCTCTGTGGCGGGCCAGGAGCTGCAGTTCCAGGTGCCGGTGCCTTCTCAGCCCTGCAGCAGTGGCCCGCTGGGTCTGTTCCTTACTGGACATGTGCCGCTCACGCAGGAGTCCCCATAGGTCATTGGGGACAGTGGCATTTCCCTGGTTTTCCCTGGTACAAGGCAGGAAGCATTTTCCATCTCTGGTGTGACCAGGCAGGCTTGTCCCCAGGGGCTGGGGCCGTCCCTCTTGGAAATGGGGAGGGCAGGGAGAGTAGGAGGGCGCTGCGGGCTCCTGGTAGTTGTAGCTTTGCTCAAGATTGGGGCCAATTAGGCAGCAGCTATGAGTGGCAGTGCTGGGAGGGCACGGTGCAGAGCTGTCCTGCTGTGCGGCACAAGGGAAAGTCCTCAAGGAAATGTGAACAGCACTGTCTCTGTCCAAGGATCCTAAAACAGCCTGAGAGACCCTGGAACAGCCGCCCCACAGCAGTACCGGGGACACCATGTCACTGCCTCCCAAGGGCACTGCGTTCAGCTACCTTTAACTGTGTGGAAAGAGCCTGCAGGCAGGAGCCCTGGCCACAGGTACAGAGAATCCCCGGTTGCCTGGAACTATATCTCTTTTCTTTACAAAGATGCCATCTCTTTGATGCCTCGCTGCTGCTTCCATCTTGCTCGGTGCCCAAGTCTACTACGTTCAGATCCACCTTTCTTGCTGCCCTCTGCTCTGTCTGAGCTGCTTGCCAGATCAAAAGGCGTGTGCAGCTAAGAATTAGGCCAAGGTGTCTCAACTGCTTGCTATAGGACAACCGGGGGGGTGAATCGGCAACAGGACAGGAAAGTACCTGTGGATGAGAAACAGCTGCTTTAGAGATCTAAGACGCAGGGGCAACTGAGAGGAGTGAAAGGAGCAGGGGAAAATGGTGATGAGGAAGGTGTGCTGTTAGAGGCAGTACTGTGCAGAAGAGAGGGAAAAACTGCTCCTACGATGAAATAAAAACTGACCTTAAGAGAGATTTGCTTTTTGCTCTTCAGGTTATGAGTACGCGTGACTTCCTGAGAACTGTTCTGAGCATGCGGTGTTGCAGGTCACGACTGCCTGGGCAGCGATCCCCAACTTGTCTGCCGAGACTACGCAACAGCTCACAGCTGCCTGTGCAATGAAAGCAAAGGCCAACTTCTCAGAGGGAAGAAGCAGGCTCCACACAGGAAGATTATGGCAGGTGAGCTAATGCCCCAGAACCTTCAGTTTTCCTCCACGTCCCCCCCAGGACTCACCCATTTGCTCCCTAGTTCCCTCAGGACCAATCCATTTGCTTCTAGGTGTGCTCCAAGGCACTCCATTTGTTCTCTTGTCCCTTCAAAATTCTTTGCTTCTTTCTAGTTCCTGCAAGGTTATTCTGACATTTGGTGTCTGTAGGCCCTCTGGTAGCATCAAGACTCCTATGTTTGTCCTCTTGTCCTATTAAGTCCCCCCTCTTTTCCCTCTAGTCTCCTCAAAACCTCTCCGTTTGCCGTTGGTGCATCTCAGAGCCTTTGCTTTTCCCTCTAGTCCTCTCAGGATGCCTCTCTTTGCCCTCTGAGCCCCTTAGGGTCTATCTCCTAGCCCTTTAGCCCCATCAGAACCCCTCTGAGTGCCACACGCTGCTCTCAGGACGCCTTGGTTTGCCTTGGGGGTACCCCAGAACCCTATGCATTCATTGCACCCTTTCAGTATGCCCTACGGCCCTTCTTTTCCATTGGCTGCGCTGTAGAGTCCTCTCTATGCCCTATCCCTATGACCATTCCATGTGCCCTCTATCCCATCAGATCGCCTTTCCTTCCAGTCCCCTTAAGACTCCTCTGTCTTCCTTGGTTGTGCCTTACATACCTCTATGCGTCCCCTAGTCTGCTCAAAATCCATCCCCTCCTGTCCCCTCAGAGCACCTCCTGAGGTCTTCCTTGTTAGCCAGTTCTCCTGTTTTGGCTGTTTAGGCCCCTTAGGACCCCTCTGCTCTGCTCAGAATCCCTCCTGGGGTGCTGGTATGGCCCCAGAGCTGTTCTCTGGACCCCAGGCCTCCTGGAGAACAGCTGGTCTCCTCAGAAACCTTTCATGTTTCGTCCCGGTTCGCCACAGTTGGGTTTTTGGCCATCTAGTCCCCTTAAAAGTCCTCGTCTGCTCAGAACACCCCTACTGGGGTGCTTGCTGTGACCTGGAGCTGTCTTAGGGCCCCCCAGTCCCCTTAGACACCCTCTAGTCTCCTCGCAACCCCTCCAGATTGCTCCCTTCTTCCCCAGAGGCATTTCTGGACGATATAGATGCCTGAGCACCCCTCTAGTGCGCTCTGGACTCCTCTTTTCCACAGAATGGGGCCCCCCAGCTCTCTTCTGGCCCCCCAGCCCCCTTAGACACCCTCTAGTCTCCTCGCAACCCCTCCAGATTGCTCCCTTCTTCCCCAGAGCCATTTCTGGACCATGTCCACACCTTAGCACCCCTCTACTGCGCTCTGGACCCCTAAGGTGTCGACATGGTCAAGCAATGCCTCTGGGGAAGAAGGAAGAAATCTGGAGGGCTTGCGAGGACACCAGAGGGTGTTTAAGGGGTCTGGGGGGCCTGAAGAGAGCTGGGGGGCCCCATTCTGTGGAAAAGAGGGGTCCAGAGCACAGTAGAGGGGTGCTCTTTTCCGCAGAATGGGGCCCCGCAGCTCTCTTCTGGCCCCCCAGACCCCTTAGACACCCTCTAGTCTCCTCGCAAGCCCTCCAGATTTCTTCCTTCTTCCCCAGAGGCATTTCTGGACCATGTAGACACCATAGCACCCCTCTAGTGCGCTCTGGACCCCTCTTTTTGACAGAATGGGGCCCCCCAGCTCTCTTCTGCCCCCCTTGACCCCTTAGACACCCTCTAGTCTGCTCGCAACCCCTGCAGATTTCTCCGTTTTTCCCCACAGACATTTCTTGACGATGTAGACACGTTAGCACCCATCTAGTACGCTCTGGACCCCTCTTCTCCACAGAGTGGGGCCCCCCAGCTCTCTTCTGCTCCCCCAGGCCCCTTAGACACCCTCTAGTCTCCTCGCAACCCCTCCAGATTTCTCCCTTCTTCTCCAGAGCCATTTCTGGACCATGTAGAGGCCTTAGCACCCCTCTAGTGTGCTCTGGACCCCTCTTTTCTACAGAATGGGGCCCCCCAGCTCTCTTCTGCTCCCCCAGACCCCTTAGACACTCTCTAGTCTCCTCGCAACCCCTCCAGATTTCTCCCTTCTTCCCTAGAGGCATTTCTGGACCATGTAGATGCCTTAGCACCCTTCTAGTGTGCTCTGGACCCCTCTTTTCCACAGAATGGGGCCCCCCAGCTCTCTTTGGAATCTCCAGACCCCTTAGACACCCTCTAGTCTCCTCGCAACCCCTGCAGATCTCTCCCTTCTTCCCCAGAGCCATTTTTGGACTATGTAGAGGCCTTAGCACTCCTCTGGTGCCCTCTGGACCCCTCTTTTCCACAGAATGGGGCCCCCCAGCTCTCTTCTGGCCCCCCAGCCCCCTTAGACACCCTCTAGTCTCCTCGCAACCCCTCCAGATTTCTCCCTTCTTCCCTAGAGGCATTTCTGGACCACGTAGATACCTTAGCACCCCTCTAGTGCACTCTGGACCCCTCTTTTCCACAGAATGGGGCCCCCCCAGGCGCCTTAGACACCCTCTAGTCTCCTCGCAACCCATCCAAATCTCTCTCTTGTTCTCTAGAGGCATTGCTGGAACGTGTAGACATCTTAGCACCCCTCTACTGCGCTCTGGACCCCTCTTTTTGACAGAATGGGGCCCCCCAGCTCTCTTCTGGCCCTCCCAGGCGCCTTAGACACCCTCTAGTCTCCTCGCAACCCATCCAAATCTCTCTCTTGTTCTCCAGAGGCATTGCTGGAACGTGTAGACATTTTAGCACCCCTCTAGTGCGCTCTGGACCCCTCTTTTTGACAGAATGGGGCCCCCAAAGCTCTCTTCCGGCCCCCCAGGCCCCTTAGACACCCTCTAGTCTCCTCGCAACCCCTTCAGATTTCTCCCTTCTTCCCCGGAGCCATTTCTGGACTATGTAGAGGACTTAGAACCCTTCTAGTGCACTCTGGACCCCTCTTTTCCACAGAATGTGGTCCCCCAGCTCTCTTGTGGCCCCCCCAGACCCCTCAGACACCCTCTAGTTTTCTTGCAACCCCTCCAGATTTCTCCCTTCTTCCCCAGAGACATTTCTGGACAGTGTAGACACCTTAGCACCCCTCTAGTGCGCTCTGGACCCCTCTTTTCCACAGAATGGGGCCCCCCAAGCTCTCTTCTGGCCCCCCAGACCTCTTAGACATTCTCTGGTCTTCTCAGATCACCTCCAGATTTCTCCCTTCTTCCCCAGAGGCATTTCTTGACCATGTAGATACCTTAGCACCCCTCTAGTGCGCTCTGGACCCCTGTTTTCCACAGAATGGGGCCCCCTAGCTCCGTTCTGGCCCCCCAGACCCCTTAGACACCCTCTAGTCTCCTCGCAACCCCTCCAGATTTCTCTCTTCTTCCATAGAGGCGTTGCTTGACAGTGTACATGTCTTAGCACCCCTGTAGTGTGCTCTGGACTCCTCTTTTCCACAGAATGGGCCCCCCGCAGGCGCCTTAGACACCCTTTAGTCTCCTCGCAACCCGTCCAAATCTCTCTCTTGTTCTCCAGAGGCATTGCTGGAACGTGTAGACATCTTAGCACCCCTCTAGTGCACTCTGGACCCCTCTTTTTGACAGAATGGGCCCCCCCAAGCTCTATTCTGGCCCCCCAGACCCCTTAGACACCCTCTGGTCTCCTCGCAACCCCTCCAGATTTCTCCCTTCTTCCCCACAGCCATTTCTTGACAGTGTAGATGGCTTAGTACTCCTCTAGTGCACCCTGGACCCCTCTTTTCCACAGAATGTGGCCCCCCAGCTCTCTTCGGGCCTTCCAGACCCCTTAGACACCCTCTAGTCTGCTCGCAACCCCTGCAGATTTCTCCGTTTTTCCCCAGAGACATTTCTTGACGATGTAGACACGTTAGCACCCATCTAGTACGCTCTGGACCCCTCTTTTTGACAGAATGGGGCCCCCCAGCTCTCTTCTGCTCCCCCAGGCCCCTTAGACACCCTCTAGTCTCCTCGCAACCCCTCCAGATTTCTCCCTTCTTCCCCAGAGCCATTTCTGGACTATGTAGAGGCCTTAGCACCCCTCTAGTGCGCTCTGGACCCCTCTTTTCTACAGAATGGGGCACCCCAGCTCTCTTCTGGCCCCCCAGACCCCTTAGACACCCTCTAGTCTCCTCGCAACCCCTCCAGATTTCTCCCTTCTTCCCTAAAGGCATTTCTGAACTATGTAGATGCCTTAGCACTCCTCTAGTGCGCTCTGGAGCCCTCTTTTCCACAGAATGTGGCCCCCCAGCTCTCTTCTGGCCCCCCAGACCCCTTACACACCCTCTAGTCTCCTCGCAACCCTTCCAGATTTCTCCCTTTCTTCCCAGAGGCATTTCTGGACCATGTAGATGCCTTAGCACCCCTCTAGTGTGCTCTGGACCCCTTTTTTCCACAGAATGGGGCCCCCCAGCTCTCTTTGGAATCTCCAGACCCCTTAGACACCCTCTAGTCTCCTCGCAACCCCTGCAGATCTCTCCCTTCTTCCCCAGAGCCATTTTTGGACTATGTAGAGGCCTTAGCACTCCTCTGGTGCCCTCTGGACCCCTCTTTTCCACAGAATGGGGCCCCCCCAGGCGCCTTAGACACCCTCTAGTCTCCTCGCAACCCATCCAAATCTCTCTCTTGTTCTCCAGAGGCATTGCTGGAAGGTGTAGACATCTTAGCACCCCTCTAGTGCGCTCTGGACCCCTCTTTTTGACAGAATGGGGCCCCCCAAGCTCTCTTCTGGCCCCCCAGACCTCTTAGACACCCTCTAGTCTTCTCAGAACACCTCCAGATTTCTCCCATCTTCCCCAGAGGCATTTCTTGACAGTGTAGACACCTTAGCACCCCTCTAGTGTGCTCTGGACCCCTCTTTTCCACAGAATGGGGCCCCCCAGCTCCGTTCTGGCCCTCCAGGCCCCTTAGACACCCTCTAGTCTCCTCGCAACCCCTCCAGATTTCTCCCTTCTTCCCCAGAGGCAATTCTGGACTATGTAGACACCTTAGCACCCTTCTAGTGCGCTCTGGACCCCTCTTTTCCACAGAATGGGGGCCCCGCAGCTCTCTTCTGCGCCCCAGACCCCTTACACACCCTCTAGTCTCCTCGCAACCCCTCCAGATTTCTCCCTTCTTCCCCAGAGGCATTTCTGGACCATGTAGGCACTATAGCACCCCTCTAGTGTGCTCTGGACCCCTCTTTTCCACAGAATGGGGCCCCCCAACTCTCTTCTGTGCCCCAGACCTCTTAGACACCCTCTAGTCTCCTCGCAACCCCTCCAGATTTTTCCCTTCTTCCCCAGAGGCATTTCTGGACTATGTAGACCCCTTAGCACCTCTCTAGTGCACTCTGGACCCCTCTTTTCCACAGAATGGGGTCCCCCAGCTTTCTTGTGGCCCCCCCAGACCCCTTAGACACTCTCTAGTCTCCTCGCAACCCCTCCAGATTTCTCCCTTCTTCCCCAGAGGCATTTCTGGACCATGTAGATGCCTTAGCACCCCTCTAGTGCACTCTGGACCCCTCTTTTCCACAGAATGGGTTCCCCCCAAGCTCTCCTGTGGCGCCCCAGACCTCTTAGACGCCCTCTAGTCTTCTTGCAACCCCTCCAGATTTCTCCCTTCTTCCCAGAGGCATTTCTGGACAGTGTAGACACCTTAGTACCCCTCTAGTGCACTCTGGACCCCTCTTTTCCACAGAATGGGGTCCCCCAGCTTTCTTGTGGCCCCCCCGACCCCTTAGACACCCTCTAGTCTCCTCGCAACCCCTCCAGATTTCTCCCTTTCTTCCATAGAGGCGTTGCTTGACAGTGTAGATGTCTTAGCACCCCTGTAGTGTGCTCTGGACCCCTTTTTTCCACAGAATGGGGCCCCCCCAGGCGCCTTAGACACCCTCTAGTCTCCTCGCAACGCCTTCAGATTTCTCCCTTCTTCCCCGGAGCCATTTCTGGACTATGTAGAGGACTTAGCACCCCACTAGTGCACTCTGGATCCCTCTTTTCCACAGAATGTGGTCCCCCCAGCTCTCTTGTGGCCCCCCCAGACCCCTCAGACACCCTCTAGTTTTCTTGCAACCCCTCCAGATTTCTCCCTTCTTCCCCAGAGACATTTCTTGACAGTGTAGACACCTTAGCACCCCTCTAGTGCGCTCTGGACCCCTCTTTTCCACAGAATGGGGCCCCCCAAGCTCTCTTCTGGCCCCCCAGACCTCTTAGACATTCTCTGGTCTTCTCAGATCACTTCCAGATTTCTCCCTTCTTCCCCAGAGGCATTTCTTGACCATGTAGATACCTTAGCACCCCTCTAGTGCGCTCTGGACCCCTGTTTTCCACAGAATGGGGCCCCCTAGCTCCGTTCTGGCCCCCCCGACCCCTTAGACACCCTCTAGTCTCCTCGCAACCCCTCCAGATTTCTCTCTTCTTCCATAGAGGCGTTGCTTGACAGTGTACATGTCTTAGCACCCCTGTAGTGTGCTCTGGACTCCTCTTTTCCACAGAATGGGCCCCCCGCAGGCGCCTTAGACACCCTTTAGTCTCCTCGCAACCCGTCCAAATCTCTCTCTTGTTCTCCAGAGGCATTGCTGGAACGTGTAGACATCTTAGCACCCCTCTAGTGCGCTCTGGACCCCTCTTTTTGACAGAATGGGCCCCCCCAAGCTCTATTCTGGCCCCCCAGACCTCTTAGACACGCTCTAGTCTCCTCGCAACTCCTTCAGATTTCTCCCATCTTCCCCAGAGGCATTTCTTGACAGTGTAGAGGCCTTAGCACCCCTCTAGTGCACTCTGGACGTCTCTATTCCACAGAATGGGGCCCCCCATCTCTCTTTGGGCCCCCCAGACCCCTTAGACACCCTCTGGTCTCCTCGCAACCCCTCCAGATTTCTACTTCCTTCCCCAGAGCCATTTCTGGACAGTGTAGACATTTTAGCACCCCTCTATTGCACCCTGGACCCCTCTTTTCCAGAGAATGGGGCCCCCCAGACCCCTTAGACATCCTCTGGTCTCCTCGCAACCCCTCCAGATTTCTCCCTTCTTCCCCACAGCCATTTCTTGACAGTGTAGACGGCTTAGCACTCCTCTAGTGCACTCTGGACCCCTCTTTTCCACAGAACGGGGCCCCCCAGCTCTCTTCTGCTCCCCCAGACCCCTTAGACACCCTCTGGTCTCCTCGCAACCCCTCCAGATTTCTCCCTTTTTCCCCAGAAGCATTTCTGGAACACGTAGACGCATTAGCACCCCTCTAGTGCGCTCTGGACCCCTCTTTTCCACAGAATGGGGCCCCCCAGCTGTCTTCTGGCCCCCCAGACCCCTTACACACCCTCTAGTCTCCTCGCAACCCCTCCAGATTTCTCCCTTCTTCCATAGAGGCGTTGCTTGACAGTGTAGATGTCTTAGCACCCCTGTAGTGTGCTCTGGACCTCTTCTTTCCACAGAATGGGGCCCCCCCAGGTGCCTTAGACACCCTTTAGTGTCCTCGCAACCCGTCCAAATCTCTCTCTTGTTCTCCAGAGGCATTGCTGGAACGTGTAGACATTTTAGCACCCCTCTAGTGCGCTCTGGACCCCTCTTTTTGACAGAATGGGCCCCCCCAACTCTCTTCTGGCCCCCCAGACCCATTAGACGCCCTCTAGTCTCCTCGCAACCCCTCTAGATTTCTCCCATCTTCCCCAGAGCCATTTCTTGACAGCGTAGACACCGTAGAACTCCTCTAGTGTGCTCTGGACCCCTCTTTTCCACAGAATGGGGCCCCCCAGCTTTCTTCTGGCCCCCCAGGTGCCTTAGACACCCTCTAGTCTTCTCAGAACATCTCCAGATGTCTCCCTTTTTCCCCAGAGGTATTTCTTGACCATGTAGACACCTTAGCACCCCTCTAGTGCGCTCTGGACCCCTCTTTTCCACAGAATGGGGCCCCCCAGCTTTTTTCTGGCCCCTCAGGCCCCTTAGACTCTCTCTAGTCTCCTCGCAACCCCTCCAGATTGCTCCCTTCTTCCCCAGCGGCATTTCTGGACCATGTAGATGTCTTAGCACCCCTCCAGTGTGCTCTGGACCCCTCTTTTCCACAGAATGGGGCCCCCCAGACCCCTTAGACACCCTTTAGTCTCCTCGGAACCCCTCCAGATTTCTCCCTTCTTCCCCAGAGGCGTTGCTCGACCATGTAGATGTCTTAACACCCCTCTAGTGTACTCTGGAGTTGCTTCTTTGTTTGCTTTCAGCATTCCGCATTGTCCCTTGTGGGTCTGGTGCCAGGGCCTGTGTGCCTGGAGTGGGGAGATAGAGTTTCCATGGTGGCGGGGTGGGGGGGAGCCTGCAGGCATCATGCTGTCAGCTGCACTGAGCCCTGTGACATGCCTTATGGCCCCTCTGGTGTGCACTAAGGCCCTTCATTTGTATTTTGCTTTGCCCCAGAGCCCTGCATTTGCCCTCTGATGCCCTCAGGTCCCCTCAGTTCACATTTTGGGTTGTCCCCAAGGGCTCTGTGTGCCTTTTGGTGGGCCCTGTGGTTGTTTTGCAGCACACTGCAAAGTTCTCTGATTAGCTTTCTCTCCTGTCCCAGAGTTTTCTGGGTGCTTCTTGGTGGTGCCCCCAGAGTCACTCTGTTTGCTCTATCATTGCCTTTTTCTACTTTTGTTGCACCCAGAGCTCTCCATTTGTTCTCTTGTCCTCTGCATACTCCCCTTTCCCCTCTCTATACCCCAGGCCTCTCCCTTCAGCTTTCAGGAAGCTGCTGTCAGGAGTGGGGGTGCCTCTGCTGCCCTGGCAGCCCCAGCTGTCCCTGATGGGGCTGATGGCCATTCCCTCTCCCCAGTTCCTGATGGGCTGCAGCTGCAGGCCCTGGGGCTGGGATGAATGCCAGGTGGAGCTGGGTGGCAGGACAGGCCCCAGGTGGGGCTCCATGGCTGGGACAGGTGGGACAAGCCCCAGGTGGGGCTGATGGCAAGGGCGGGCACACGCCTGGGCTGGGGCTGCATTTGGGGGAAGCTCGTGCTGGGGCTGGTTCTGGACGATGGAGCTGCTGCTGAGCACTGCCGCCTGGACCAGCACGCGGCTGCCCTGCGGAGGAGGTGAGCGGGGCTGGGGGGGTGCGCGCTCCGGGCTGCAGGTCCCTCATGTGCCGGGGGTCCTGGTGGGTGGGAGCGTCCCGGGCAGCGCAGCACAACTGGGGTGCACTGGGGCCAGGGGAAACTGCACCGGGGCTAGGGAGGGCGGTGTGCTGGGGCAGTGGGGGCCGAGGATGTGGTGGGGAAGAGTGGTGCACCGGGGCCATGGAGGTGGAGGGAGGAAGAGGGTGTGCCGAGGCTGTGGTGGTATGGGGGGGTAAGGGGGTGCGTTGGGGTTCGGGTGGGGAGGAAGGAGGTGCGGTGGGTCTGCAGTGGTGCTGGGGGGGAAGAAGGGGGGTGCGCCAGGATGGGGGAGGGGGGGAAGGCAGGCGGTCCGCTGGGGCTGTGGTGCGGTTTATTGCGCGGTCGGAGGAGCGCGGGGCGGGGGGTGTCTCCTATGTCCGCTGGGGACCGCGTTGGGGAGGGGGAGGAGGGATCCCAGGGGAAGCGCAGGGAGGGTCGTGGGGGGAGGCAGGGGCAGTGTTGGAGTTGACCCGTAGCCGGCCGCGGCGGTGTCGGGGGAGCCCCGGGCCGGTGCCGGGGATCGCGGGGTCGCGCTCGGGGCTCTGCGGTGGATTCCGCGGAGACAGGGAGGAAAAGGGAACGGGGGCGGGACGGAAAGGAACGGAATCTCCACAGGGTCAAACTTCACCTAGCGCTACGGGGGGGGGGGGGGGCTGGGGGGCGCCGCTGGCATGCCGGGAGCGGTAGTCTTCCGACACCGGGCTTCCGGGCGGCCGTTTTTGTTTGAACGGCATGCCGGGAGATGTAGTCTTCCCGCATTGGGCTGCTCGGACAGCATGCTGTGCCTCTCGAGGCGGCCGGAGGGGCAGTCCTTTGCCAGCGGGGTTCTCACCAGCCGGCCACGTTATGCTCTGTGGCGGGCCAGGAGCTGCAGTTCCAGGTGCCGGTGCCTTCTCAGCCCTGCAGCAGTGGCCCGCTGGGTCTGTTCCTTACTGGACATGTGCCGCTCACGCAGGAGTCCCCATAGGTCATTGGGGACAGTGGCATTTCCCTGGTTTTCCCTGGTACAAGGCAGGAAGCATTTTCCATCTCTGGTGTGACCAGGCAGGCTTGTCCCCAGGGGCTGGGGCCGTCCCTCTTGGAAATGGGGAGGGCAGGGAGAGTAGGAGGGCGCTGCGGGCTCCTGGTAGTTGTAGCTTTGCTCAAGATTGGGGCCAATTAGGCAGCAGCTATGAGTGGCAGTGCTGGGAGGGCACGGTGCAGAGCTGTCCTGCTGTGCGGCACAAGGGAAAGTCCTCAAGGAAATGTGAACAGCACTGTCTCTGTCCAAGGATCCTAAAACAGCCTGAGAGACCCTGGAACAGCCGCCCCACAGCAGTACCGGGGACACCATGTCACTGCCTCCCAAGGGCACTGCGTTCAGCTACCTTTAACTGTGTGGAAAGAGCCTGCAGGCAGGAGCCCTGGCCACAGGTACAGAGAATCCCCGGTTGCCTGGAACTATATCTCTTTTCTTTACAAAGATGCCATCTCTTTGATGCCTCGCTGCTGCTTCCATCTTGCTCGGTGCCCAAGTCTACTACGTTCAGATCCACCTTTCTTGCTGCCCTCTGCTCTGTCTGAGCTGCTTGCCAGATCAAAAGGCGTGTGCAGCTAAGAATTAGGCCAAGGTGTCTCAACTGCTTGCTATAGGACAACCGGGGGGGTGAATCGGCAACAGGACAGGAAAGTACCTGTGGATGAGAAACAGCTGCTTTAGAGATCTAAGACGCAGGGGCAACTGAGAGGAGTGAAAGGAGCAGGGGAAAATGGTGATGAGGAAGGTGTGCTGCTAGAGGCAGTACTGTGCAGAAGAGAGGGAAAAACTGCTCCTACGATGAAATAAAAACTGACCTTAAGAGAGATTTGCTTTTTGCTCTTCAGGTTATGAGTACGCGTGACTTCCTGAGAACTGTTCTGAGCATGCGGTGTTGCAGGTCACGACTGCCTGGGCAGCGATCCCCAACTTGTCTGCCGAGACTACGCAACAGCTCACAGCTGCCTGTGCAATGAAAGCAAAGGCCAACTTCTCAGAGGGAAGAAGCAGGCTCCACACAGGAAGATTATGGCAGGTGAGCTAATGCCCCAGAACCTTCAGTTTTCCTCCACGTCCCCCCCAGGACTCACCCATTTGCTCCCTAGTTCCCTCAGGACCAATCCATTTGCTTCTAGGTGTGCTCCAAGGCACTCCATTTGTTCTCTTGTCCCTTCAAAATTCTTTGCTTCTTTCTAGTTCCTGCAAGGTTATTCTGACATTTGGTGTCTGTAGGCCCTCTGGTAGCATCAAGACTCCTATGTTTGTCCTCTTGTCCTATTAAGTCCCCCCTCTTTTCCCTCTAGTCTCCTCAAAACCTCTCCGTTTGCCATTGGTGCATCTCAGAGCCTTTGCTTTTCCCTCTAGTCCTCTCAGGATGCCTCTCTTTGCCCTCTGAGCCCCTTAGGGTCTATCTCCTAGCCCTTTAGCCCCATCAGAACCCCTCTGAGTGCCACACGCTGCTCTCAGGACGCCTTGGTTTGCCTTGGGGGTACCCCAGAACCCTATGCATTCATTGCACCCTTTCAGTATGCCCTACGGCCCTTCTTTTCCATTGGCTGCGCTGTAGAGTCCTCTCTATGCCCTATCCCTATGACCATTCCATGTGCCCTCTATCCCATCAGATCGCCTTTCCTTCCAGTCCCCTTAAGACTCCTCTGTCTTCCTTGGTTGTGCCTTACATACCTCTATGCGTCCCCTAGTCTGCTCAAAATCCATCCCCTCCTGTCCCCTCAGAGCACCTCCTGAGGTCTTCCTTGTTAGCCAGTTCTCCTGTTTTGGCTGTTTAGGCCCCTTAGGACCCCTCTGCTCTGCTCAGAATCCCTCCTGGGGTGCTGGTATGGCCCCAGAGCTGTTCTCTGGACCCCAGGCCTCCTGGAGAACAGCTGGTCTCCTCAGAAACCTTTCATGTTTCGTCCCGGTTCGCCACAGTTGGGTTTTTGGCCATCTAGTCCCCTTAAAAGTCCTCGTCTGCTCAGAACACCCCTACTGGGGTGCTTGCTGTGACCTGGAGCTGTCTTAGGGCCCCCCAGTCCCCTTAGACACCCTCTAGTCTCCTCGCAACCCCTCCAGATTGCTCCCTTCTTCCCCAGAGGCATTTCTGGACGATATAGATGCCTGAGCACCCCTCTAGTGCGCTCTACCCCTCTTCTCCACAGAATGGGGCCCCCCAGCTCTCTTCTGGCCCCCCAGCCCCCTTAGACACCCTCTAGTCTCCTCGCAACCCCTCCAGATTGCTCCCTTCTTCCCCAGAGCCATTTCTGGACCATGTCCACACCTTAGCACCCCTCTACTGCGCTCTGGACCCCTAAGGTGTCGACATGGTCAAGCAATGCCTCTGGGGAAGAAGGAAGAAATCTGGAGGGCTTGCGAGGACACCAGAGGGTGTTTAAGGGGTCTGGGGGGCCTGAAGAGAGCTGGGGGGCCCCATTCTGTGGAAAAGAGGGGTCCAGAGCACAGTAGAGGGGTGCTCTTTTCCGCAGAATGGGGCCCCGCAGCTCTCTTCTGGCCCCCCAGACCCCTTAGACACCCTCTAGTCTCCTCGCAAGCCCTCCAGATTTCTTCCTTCTTCCCCAGAGGCATTTCTGGACCATGTAGACACCATAGCACCCCTCTAGTGCGCTCTGGACCCCTCTTTTTGACAGAATGGGGCCCCCCAGCTCTCTTCTGCCCCCCTTGACCCCTTAGACACCCTCTAGTCTGCTCGCAACCCCTGCAGATTTCTCCGTTTTTCCCCAGAGACATTTCTTGACGATGTAGACACGTTAGCACCCATCTAGTACGCTCTGGACCCCTCTTCTCCACAGAGTGGGGCCCCCCAGCTCTCTTCTGCTCCCCCAGGCCCCTTAGACACCCTCTAGTCTCCTCGCAACCCCTCCAGATTTCTCCCTTCTTCCCCAGAGCCATTTCTGGACTATGTAGAGGCCTTAGCACCCCTCTAGTGTGCTCTGGACCCCTCTTTTCTACAGAATGGGGCCCCCCAGCTCTCTTCTGCTCCCCCAGACCCCTTAGACACTCTCTAGTCTCCTCGCAACCCCTCCAGATTTCTCCCTTCTTCCCTAGAGGCATTTCTGAACTATGTAGATGCCTTAGCACCCCTCTAGTGCGCTCTGGACCCCTCTTTTCCACAGAATGTGGCCCCCCAGCTCTCTTCTGGCCCCCCAGACCCCTTACACACCCTCTAGTCTCCTCGCAACCCTTCCAGATTTCTCCCTTTCTTCCCAGAGACATTTCTGGACCATGTAGATGCCTTAGCACCCTTCTAGTGTGCTCTGGACCCCTTTTTTCCACAGAATGGGGCCCCCCAGCTCTCTTTGGAATCTCCAGACCCCTTAGACACCCTCTAGTCTCCTTGCAACCCCTGCAGATCTCTCCCTTCTTCCCCAGAGCCATTTTTGGACTACGTAGAGGCCTTAGCACTCCTCTGGTGCCCTCTGGACCCCTCTTTTCCACAGAATGGGGCCCCCCAGCTCTCTTCTGGCCCCCCAGCCCCCTTAGACACCCTCTAGTCTCCTCGCAACCCCTCCAGATTTCTCCCTTCTTCCATAGAGGCATTTCTGGACCACGTAGATACCTTAGCACCCCTCTAGTGCACTCTGGACCCCTCTTTTCCACAGAATGGTGCCCCCCCAGGCGCCTTAGACACCCTCTAGTCTCCTCGCAACCCATCCAAATCTCTCTCTTGTTCTCCAGAGGCATTGCTGGAACGTGTAGACATCATAGCACCCCTCTAGTGCGCTCTGGACCCCTCTTTTTGACAGAATGGGGCCCCCCAAGCTCTCTTCTGGCCCCCCAGACCTCTTAGACACCCTCTAGTCTTCTCAGAACACCTCCAGATTTCTCCCATCTTCCCCAGAGGCATTTCTTGACAGTGTAGACACCTTAGCACCCCTCTAGTGTGCTCTGGACCCCTCTTTTCCACAGAATGGGCCCCCCCAGCTCCGTTCTGGCCCCCCAGGCGCCTTAGACACCCGCTGGTCTCCTCAGAACACCTCCAGATTTCTCCCTTCTTCCCCAGAGGCATTTCTGGACAGTGTAGACACCTTAGCACCCCTGTAGTGTGCTCTGGACCCCTCTTTTCCACAGAACGGGGCCTCCCAGCTCCGTTCTGGCCCCCCAGACCCCTTAGACACCCTCTAGTCTCCTTGCAACCCCTCCAGATTTCTCCCTTTTTCCCCAGGAGCATTTCTGGACCATGTAGAAGCCTTAGCACCCCTCTAGTGCACTCTGGACCCCTCTTTTCCACAGAATGGGGCCCCCCAGCTCTCTTCTGGCCCCCGCAGTCCCATTAGACGCCCTCTAGTCTTCTTGCAACCCCTCCAGATTTCTCCCTTCTCTCCCACAGCCATTTCTTGACTATGTAGAGGCCTTAGCACCCCTTTAGTGCGCTCTGGACCCCTCTTTTCCATAGAATGGGGTCCCCGAGCTCTCTTCTGGCCCCCCAGACCCCTTAGACACCCTCTAGTCTTCTTGCAACCCCTCCAGATTTCTCCCTTCTTCCCCAGAGGCATTTCTTGACCATGTCCACAGCTTAGCACCCCTCTACTGTGCTCTGGACCCCTAAGGTGTCGACATGGTCAAGCAATGCCTCTGGGGAAGAAGGAAGAAATCTGGAGGGCTTGCGAGGAGACCAGACGGTGTCTAAGAGGTCTGGGGGGCCTGAAGAGAGCTGGGGGGCCCCATTCTGTGGAAAAGAGGGGTCCAGAGCACAGTAGAGAGGTGCTCTTTTCCGCAGAATGGGGCCCCGCAGCTCTCTTCTGGCCCCCCAGACCCCTTAGACACCCTCTAGTCTCCTCGCAAGCCCTCCAGATTTCTTCCTTCTTCCCCAGAGGCATTTCTGGACCATGTACACACGTTAGCACCCCTCTAGTGCGCTCTGGACCCCTCTTTTCCACACAGTGGAGCCCCGACGCCCTCTTCTGGCCCACCAGACCCCTTAGACACCCTCTAGTCTCCTCTCAACCCCTCCAGATTTCTCCCTTCTTCCCCAGAGGCATTTCTTTACTATGTCCACACCTTAGCACCCCTCTAGTGCGCTCTGGACCCCTCTTTTCCACAGAATTGGGCCGCGCAGCTCTCTTCTGCTCCCCCAGACCCCTTAGACACCCTCTAGTCTCCTCGCAACCCCTCCAGATTTCTCCCTTCTTCCCCAGAGGCATTTCTGGACCATGTAGGCACTATAGCACTCCTCTAGTGTGCTCTGGACCCCTCTTTTCCACGGAATGGGGTCCCCCAGCTTTCTTGTGGCCCCCCCGACCCCTTAGACACCCTCTAGTCTCCTTGCAACCCCTCCAGATTTCTCCCTTTCTTCCATAGAGGCGTTGCTTGACAGTGTAGATGTCTTAGCACCCCTGTAGTGTGCTCTGGACCCCTTTTATCCACAGAATAGGGCCCCCCCAGGCGCCTTAGACACCCTCTAGTCTCCTCGCAACCCCTTCAGATTTCTCCCTTCTTCCCCGGAGCCATTTCTGGACTATGTAGAGGACTTAGCACCCCACTAGTGCACTCTGGACCCCTCTTTTCCACAGAATGGGGTCCCCCAGCTCTCTTGTGGCCCCCCCAGACCCCTCAGACACCCTCTAGTTTTCTTGCAACCCCTCCAGATTTCTCCCTTCTTCCCCAGAGACATTTCTTGACAGTGTAGACACCTTAGCACCCCTCTAGTGCGCTCTGGACCCCTCTTTTTGACAGAATGGGGCCCCCCAAGCTCTCTTCTGGCCCCCCAGACCTCTTAGACATTCTCTGGTCTTCTCAGATCACCTCCAGATTTCTCCCATCTTCCCCAGAGGCATTTCTTGACCATGTAGATACCTTAGCTCCCCTCTAGTGCGCTCTGGACCCCTGTTTTCCACAGAATGGGGCCCCCCAGCTCCGTTCTGGCCCTCCAGACCCCTTAGACACCCTCTAGTCTCCTCGCAACCCCTCCAGATTTCTCTCTTCTTCCATAGAGGCATTGCTTGACAGTGTACATGTCTTAGCACCCCTGTAGTGTGCTCTGGACTCCTCTTTTCCACAGAATGGGCCCCCCGCAGGCGCCTTAGACACCCTTTAGTCTCCTCGCAACCCGTCCAAATCTCTCTCTTGTTCTCCAGAGGCATTGCTGGAACGTGTAGACATCTTAGCACCCCTCTAGTGCGCTCTGGACCCCTCTTTTTGACAGAATGGGCCCCCCCAAGCTCTATTCTGGCCCCCCAGACCTCTTAGACACGCTCTAGTCTCCTCGCAACTCCTTCAGATTTCTCCCATCTTCCCCAGAGGCATTTCTTGACAGTGTAGAGGCCTTAGCACCCCTCTAGTGCACTCTGGACGTCTCTATTCCACAGAATGGGGCCCCCCATCTCTCTTTGGGCCCCCCAACCCCTCCAGATTTCTACTTCCTTCCCCAGAGCCATTTCTGGACAGTGTAGACATTTTAGCACCCCTCTATTGCACCCTGGACCCCTCTTTTCCAGAGAATGGGGCCCCCCAGACCCCTTAGACATCCTCTGGTCTCCTCGCAACCCCTCCAGATTTCTCCCATCTTCCCCAGAGGCATTTCTTGACAGTGTAGACACCTTAGCACCCCTCTAGTGTGCTCTGGACCCCTCTTTTCCACAGAATGGGCCCCCCCAGCTCCGTTCTGGCCCCCCAGGCGCCTTAGACACCCGCTGGTCTCCTCAGAACACCTCCAGATTTCTCTCTTCTTCCCCAGAGGCATTTCTGGACAGTGTAGACACCTTAGCACCCCTGTAGTGTGCTCTGGACCCCTCTTTTCCACAGAACGGGGCCTCCCAGCTCCGTTCTGGCCCCCCAGACCCCTTAGACACCCTCTAGTCTCCTTGCAACCCCTCCAGATTTCTCCCTTTTTCCCCAGGAGCATTTCTGGACCATGTAGAAGCCTTAGCACCCCTCTAGTGCACTCTGGACCCCTCTTTTCCACAGAATGGGGCCCCCCAGCTCTCTTCTGGCCCCCGCAGTCCCATTAGACGCCCTCTAGTCTTCTTGCAACCCCTCCAGATTTCTCCCTTCTCTCCCACAGCCATTTCTTGACTATGTAGAGGCCTTAGCACCCCTTTAGTGCGCTCTGGACCCCTCTTTTCCATAGAATGGGGTCCCCGAGCTCTCTTCTGGCCCCCCAGACCCCTTAGACACCCTCTAGTCTTCTTGCAACCCCTCCAGATTTCTCCCTTCTTCCCCAGAGGCATTTCTTGACCATGTCCACAGCTTAGCACCCCTCTACTGTGCTCTGGACCCCTAAGGTGTCGACATGGTCAAGCAATGCCTCTGGGGAAGAAGGAAGAAATCTGGAGGGCTTGCGAGGAGACCAGACGGTGTCTAAGAGGTCTGGGGGGCCTGAAGAGAGCTGGGGGGCCCCATTCTGTGGAAAAGAGGGGTCCAGAGCACAGTAGAGAGGTGCTCTTTTCCGCAGAATGGGGCCCCGCAGCTCTCTTCTGGCCCCCCAGACCCCTTAGACACCCTCTAGTCTCCTCGCAAGCCCTCCAGATTTCTTCCTTCTTCCCCAGAGGCATTTCTGGACCATGTACACACGTTAGCACCCCTCTAGTGCGCTCTGGACCCCTCTTTTCCACACAGTGGAGCCCCGACGCCCTCTTCTGGCCCACCAGACCCCTTAGACACCCTCTAGTCTCCTCTCAACCCCTCCAGATTTCTCCCTTCTTCCCCAGAGGCATTTCTTTACTATGTCCACACCTTAGCACCCCTCTAGTGCGCTCTGGACCCCTCTTTTCCACAGAATTGGGCCGCGCAGCTCTCTTCTGCTCCCCCAGACCCCTTAGACACCCTCTAGTCTCCTCGCAACCCCTCCAGATTTCTCCCTTCTTCCCCAGAGGCATTTCTGGACCATGTAGGCACTATAGCACTCCTCTAGTGTGCTCTGGACCCCTCTTTTCCACGGAATGGGGTCCCCCAGCTTTCTTGTGGCCCCCCCGACCCCTTAGACACCCTCTAGTCTCCTTGCAACCCCTCCAGATTTCTCCCTTTCTTCCATAGAGGCGTTGCTTGACAGTGTAGATGTCTTAGCACCCCTGTAGTGTGCTCTGGACCCCTTTTATCCACAGAATAGGGCCCCCCCAGGCGCCTTAGACACCCTCTAGTCTCCTCGCAACCCCTTCAGATTTCTCCCTTCTTCCCCGGAGCCATTTCTGGACTATGTAGAGGACTTAGCACCCCACTAGTGCACTCTGGACCCCTCTTTTCCACAGAATGGGGTCCCCCAGCTCTCTTGTGGCCCCCCCAGACCCCTCAGACACCCTCTAGTTTTCTTGCAACCCCTCCAGATTTCTCCCTTCTTCCCCAGAGACATTTCTTGACAGTGTAGACACCTTAGCACCCCTCTAGTGCGCTCTGGACCCCTCTTTTTGACAGAATGGGCCCCCCCAAGCTCTATTCTGGCCCCCCAGACCTCTTAGACACGCTCTAGTCTCCTCGCAACTCCTTCAGATTTCTCCCATCTTCCCCAGAGGCATTTCTTGACAGTGTAGAGGCCTTAGCACCCCTCTAGTGCACTCTGGACGTCTCTATTCCACAGAATGGGGCCCCCCATCTCTCTTTGGGCCCCCCAACCCCTCCAGATTTCTACTTCCTTCCCCAGAGCCATTTCTGGACAGTGTAGACATTTTAGCACCCCTCTATTGCACCCTGGACCCCTCTTTTCCAGAGAATGGGGCCCCCCAGACCCCTTAGACATCCTCTGGTCTCCTCGCAACCCCTCCAGATTTCTCCCTTCTTCCCCACAGCCATTTCTTGACAGTGTAGACGGCTTAGCACTCCTCTAGTGCAATCTGGACCCCTCTTTTCCACATAATGTGGCCCCCCAGCTCTCTTCGGGCCTTCCAGACCCCTTAGACACCCTCTAGTCTGCTCGCAACCCCTGCAGATTTCTCCGTTTTTCCCCAGAGACATTTCTTGACGATGTAGACACGTTAGCACCCATCTAGTACGCTCTGGACCCCTCTTTTTGACAGAATGGGGCCCCCCAGCTCTCTTCTGCTCCCCCAGGCCCCTTAGACACCCTCTAGTCTCCTCGCAACCCCTCCAGATTTCTCCCTTCTTCCCCAGAGCCATTTCTGGACTATGTAGAGGCCTTAGCACCCCTGTAGTGTGCTCTGGAGCCCTCTTTTCCACAGAATGGGGCCCCCCAGCTCTCTTCTGGCCCCCCAGACCCCTTACACACCCTCTAGTCTCCTCGCAACCCTTCCAGATTTCTCCCTTTCTTCCCAGAGGCATTTCTGGACCATGTAGATGCCTTAGCACCCCTCTAGTGTGCTCTGGACCCCTTTTTTCCACAGAATGGGGCCCCCCAGCTCTCTTTGGAATCTCCAGACCCCTTAGACACCCTCTAGTCTCCTCGCAACCCCTCCAGATCTCTCCCTTCTTCCCCAGAGCCATTTTTGGACTATGTAGAGGCCTTAGCACTCCTCTGGTGCCCTCTGGACCCCTCTTTTCCACAGAATGGGGCCCCCCAGCTCTCTTCTGGCCCCCCAGCCCCCTTAGACACCCTCTAGTCTCCTCGCAACCCCTCTAGATTTCTCCCTTCTTCCCTAGAGGCATTTCTGGACCACGTAGATACCTTAGCACCCCTCTAGTGCGCTCTGGACCCCTCTTTTCCACAGAATGGGGCCCCCCCAGGCGCCTTAGACACCCTCTAGTCTTCTTGCAACCCCTCCAGATTTCTCCTTTCTTCCCAGAGGCATTTCTGGACAGTGTAGACACCTTAGCACCCCTCTAGTGCACTCTGGACCCCTCTTTTCCCAGAATGGGGTCCCCCAGCTTTCTTGTGGCCCCCCCGACCCCTTAAACACCCTCTAGTCTCCTCGCAACCCCTCCAGATTTCTCCCTTTCTTCCATAGAGGCGTTGCTTGACAGTGTAGATGTCTTAGCACCCCTGTAGTGTGCTCTGGACCCCTTTTTTCCACAGAATGGGGCCCCCCCAGGCGCCTTAGACACCCTCTAGTCTCCTCGCAACGCCTTCAGATTTCTCCCTTCTTCCCCGGAGCCATTTCTGGACTATGTAGAGGACTTAGCACCCCACTAGTGCACTCTGGACCCCTCTTTTCCACAGAATGTGGTCCCCCAGCTCTCTCGTGGCCCCCCCAGACCCCTCAGACACCCTCTAGTTTTCTTGCAACCCCTCCAGATTTCTCCCTTCTTCCCCAGAGACATTTCTTGACAGTGTAGACACCTTAGCACCCCTCTAGTGCGCTCTGGACCCCTCTTTTTGACAGAATGGGGCCCCCCAGCTCCGTTCTGGCCCCCCAGGCCCCTTAGACACCCGCTGGTCTCCTCAGAACACCTCCAGATTTCTCCCTTCTTACCCAGAGGCATTTCTGGACAGTGTAGACACCTTAGCACCCCTGTAGTGTGCTCTGGACCCCTCTTTTCCACAGAATGGGGCCCCCCAGCTCCGTTCTGGCCCTCCAGGCCCCTTAGACATCCTCTAGTCTCCTCGCAACCCCTCCAGATTTCTCCCTTTTTCCCCAGGAGCATTTCTGGACCATGTAGAAGCCTTAGCACCCCTCTAGTGCGCTCTGGAGCCCTCTTTTCCACAGAATGGGGCCCCCCAGCTCTCTTCTGGCCCCCGCAGGCCCATTAGACGCCCTCTAGTCTTCTTGCAACCCCTCCAGATTTCTCCCTTCTTCCCCAGAGGCATTTCTTGACCATGTCCACAGCTTAGCACCCCTCTACTGTGCTCTGGACCCCTAAGGTGTTGACATGGTTAAGCAATGCCTCTGGGGAAGAAGGAAGAAATCTGGAGGGCTTGCGAGGAGTCCAGACGGTGTCTAGGAGGTCTGGGGGGCCTGAAGAGAGCTGGGGGGCCCCATTCTGTGGAAAAGAGGGGTCCAGAGCACAGTAGAGGGGTGCTCTTCTCCGCAGAATGGGGCCCCGCAGCTCTCTTCTGGCCCCCCAGACCCCTTAGACACTCTCTAGTCTCCTCGCAAGCCCTCCAGATTTCTTCCTTCTTCCCCAGAGGCATTTCTGGACCATGTAGACACCTTACCACCCCTCTAGTGCGCTCTGGACCCCTCTTTTCCACACAGTGGAGCCCCCAAGCTCTCTTCTGGCCCCCCCGACCCCTTAGACACCTTCCAGTCTCCTTGCAACCCCTCCAGATTTCTCTCTTCTTCCCCAGAGGCATTTCTTGACCATGTCCACACCTTAGCACCCCTCTAGTGCGCTCTGGACCCCTCTTTTGCACAGAATGGGGCCCCGCAGCTCTCTTCAGGCCGCCCAGACCTCTTAGACACCCTCTAGTCTCCTCGCAACCCCTCCAGATCTCTCTCTTCTTCCCCAGAGTCACTTCTTGACCATGTAGAGACCTTAGCACCCCTCTAGTGCGCTCTGGATCCCTCTTTTCCACAGAATGGGGTCCCCCAGCTCTCTTTGGAATCTCCAGACCCCTTAGACACCCTCTAGTCTCCTCGCAACCCCTCCAGATTTCTCCCTTCTTCCCCAGAGGCATTTCTGGACCATGTAGACATTTTAGCACCCCTCTAGTGCGCTCTGGACCCCTCTTTTCCACACAGTGGAGCCCCCCAGCTCTCTTCTGCTCCCCCAGCCCCCTTAGACACCCTCTAGTCTCCTCGCAACCCCTCCAGATTTCTCCCTTCTTCCCCAGAGGCATTTCTGGACCATGTAGACGCATTAGCACCCCTCTAGTGTACTCTGGACCCCTCTTTTCCACAGAATGGGGCCCTCAGTGCTCTTCTGCTCCCCCAGACCCGTTAGACACCCTCCAGTCTCCTCGCAACCCCTCCAGATTTCTCCCTTTTTCCCCAGAGGCATTTCTGGACCATGTAGACGCCTTAGCACCCCTCTAGTGTGCTCTGGACCCCTGTTTTCCACAGAATGGGGCCCCTGAGCTCTCTTCTGGCCCCCCAGAATCCTTAGACACCCTCTAGTGTCCTTGCAACCCCTCCAGATTTCTCCCTTCTTCCCCAGAGGCATTTCTGGACCATGTAGATGCCTTAGCACCCCTCTACTGCGCTCTGGACCCCTGTTTTCCACACAATGGGGTCCCCCAGATATCTTTGGAATCTCCAGACCCCTTAGACACCCTCTAGTCTCCTCACAACTCCTCCAGATTTCTCCCTTCTTCCCCAGAGGCATTTCTGGACCCTGTAGATGCCTTAGCACCCCTCTAGTGCACTCTGGACCCCTCTTTTCCACAGAACAGGGCCCCCCAGCACTCTTCTGGCCCCCAGACCCCTTAGACACTCTCTAGTCTCCTCAGAACCCCTCTAGATCTCTCCCTTTCTTTCCAGAGACATTTCTGGACCACGTAGATGCCTTAGCACCCCTCTAGTGCGCTCTGGACCCGTCTTTACCACACAATGGGGCCCTCCAGATATCTTTGGAATATCCAGACCCCTTAGACACCCTCTAGTCTCCTTGCAACCCCTCCAGATTTCTCCCTTCTTCCCCAGAGGCATTTCTTGACCCTGTAGATGCCTTAGCACCCCTCTGGTGTGCTCTGGACCCCTCTTTTCCACAGAACGGGGCCCCCCAGCTCTCTTGTGGCCTCCCAGAACCCTTAGACATCCTCTAGTCTCCTCGCAACCCCTCCAGATTTCTCCCTTCTTCCCCAGAGGTATTTCTTGACAGTTTGGATGACTTTGCACCCCTCTAGTGCGCTCTGGACCCCTGTTTTCCACACAGTGGAGCCCTCTAGATCTCTTTGGGCCCCCCAGACCCCTTAGACACCCTCTAGTCTCCTCGCAACCCCTCCAGATTTCTCCCTTCTTCCCCAGAGACATTTCTGGACCATGGTAGACGCTTTAGCAGTCCTCCGGTGCCCTCTGGCTCCCTCTTTTCCACAGAATGGGGCCCCCCAGAACTCTTCTGTTCCCCAGACCCCTTAGTCACCCTCTAGTCTCCTCGCAACCCCTCCAGATTTCTCCCTTCTTCCCCAGAGGCATTTCTGGACCATGTAGATGCCTTAGCACCCCTCTACTGCTCTCTGGACCCCTGGTTTCCACAGAATTGGTTCCCCCAGATATCTTTGGAATCTCCAGACCCCTTAGACACCCTCTAGTCTCCTCACAACCCCTCCAGATTTCTCCCTTCTTCCCCAGAGGCATTTATGGACCATGTAGACGCCTTAGCACTCCTCTAGTGCACTCTGGACCCCTTTTTTCCACAGAATGGAGCCCCCTAGCTCTCTTCTGGCCCCCCAGACCCCTTACACACCCTCTAGTCTCCTCGCAACCCCTCCAGATTTCTCCCTTCTTCCCTAGAGGCATTTCTGGACCATGTAGACGCCTTAGCACCCCTCTAGTGCACTCTGGGCCCCTCTTTTCCACAGAATGGGTCCCCCCAGCTCTCTTCTGTTCCCCATCCCCCTTAGACACCCTCTAGTCTCCTTGCAACCCCTCCAGATTTCTCCCTTCTTCCCCAGAGGCATTTCTGGACCCTGTAGACGCCTTAGCACCCCTCTAGTGCGCTCTGGACCCCTCTTTTCCACACAGTTCGGTCCCCCAGATATCTTTGGAATCTCCAGACCCCTTAGACACCCTCTAGTCTCCTCGCAACCCCTCCAGATTGCTCCCTTCTTCCCTAGAGGCATTTCTGGACAGTGTAGACGCCTTAGCACCCCTCTAGTGCACTCTGGACCCCTCTTTTCCACAGAATGGGGCCCTCAGCGCTCTTCTCCTCCCCCAGACCCGTTAGACACCCTCCAGTCTCCTCGTAACCCCTCCAGATTGCTCCCTTCTTCCCCAGAGGCATTTCTGGACCATGTAGACGACTTAGCACCCCTCTAGTGCGCTCTGGACCCCTCTTTTGCACAGAATGGGGCCCCCCAGATCTCTTCTGTTCCCCAGACCCCTTACACACCCTCTAGTCTCCTCGCAACCCCTCCAGATTGCTCCCTTCTTCCCCAGAGGCATTTCTGGACCATGTAGACGCCTTAGCACCCCTCTAGTGCACTCTGGACCCCTCTTTTCCACACAATTGGGCCCCCCAGCTCTCTTCTGCTCCCCCATCCCCCTTAGACACCCTCTAGTCTCCTTGCAACCCCTCCAGATTTCTCCCTTCTTCCCCAGAGGCATTTCTGGACCCTGTAGACGCCTTAGCACCCCTCTAGTGCGCTCTGGACCCCTCTTTTCCACACAGTTCGGTCCCCCAGATATCTTTGGAATCTCCAGACCCCTTAGACACTCTCTAGTCTCCTTGCAACCCCTCCAGATTGCTCCCTTCTTCCCCAGAGGCATTTCTGGACCATGTAGACGCCTTAGCACCCCTCTAGTGCGCTCTGGACCCCTGTTTTCCAGAGAATGGGGCCCCCCAGCTCTCTTCTGTTCCCCAGACCCCTTAGACACTCTCTAGTCTCCTTGCAACCCCTCCATTTTTCTCCCTTCTTCCCCAGAGGCATTTCTGGACAGTGTAGATGATGTAGCAGTCCTCTAGTGCACTCTGCACCCCTCTTTTCCACACAGTGGAGCT
The DNA here is from genome assembly GCF_036370855.1 of Dromaius novaehollandiae. Classification (NCBI taxonomy): domain Eukaryota; kingdom Metazoa; phylum Chordata; class Aves; order Casuariiformes; family Dromaiidae; genus Dromaius; species Dromaius novaehollandiae. Next base: position 117,560 of record NC_088118.1, on the reverse strand, counting down.
CCCCAGCTCTCTTGTGGCCCCCCAGACCCCTTAGATACCCTCTAGTCTCCTCACAACCCCTCCAGATTTCTCCCTTCTTCCCCAGAGGCATTTCTGGACCCTGTAGACGCCTTAGCACCCCTCTAGTGCGCTCTGGACCCCTCTTTTCCACACAGTTCAGTCCCCCAGATATCTTTGGAATCTCCAGACTCCTTAGACACTCTCTAGTCTCCTCGCAACCCCTCCAGATTTCTCCCTTCTTCCCTAGAGGCATTTCTGGACCATGTAGATGCCTTAGCACCCCTCTAGTGCGCTCTGGACCCCTCTTTTCCACACAGTGGGGCCCCCCAGCTCTCTTCTGCTCCCCCAGACCCGTTAGACACCCTCCAGTCTCCTTGTAACCCCTCCAGATTGCTCCCTTCTTCCCCAGAGGCATTTCTGGACCATGTAGACGCCTTAGCACCCCTCTAGTGCGCTCTGGACCTCTCTTTTCCACAGAATGGGGCCCCCCAGATCTCTTCTGTTCCCCAGACCCCTTACACACCCTCTAGTCTCCTCGCAACCCCTCCAGATTGCTCCCTTCTTCCCCAGAGGCATTTCTGGACCATGTAGACGCCTTAGCACCCCTCTAGTGCACTCTGGATCCCTCTTTTCCACACAATTGGGCCCCCCAGCTCTCTTCTGTTCCCCATCCCCCTTAGACACCCTCTAGTCTCCTTGCAACCCCTCCAGATTTCTCCCTTCTTCCCCAGAGGCATTTCTGGACCATGTAGATGCCTTAGCACCCCTCTAGTGTGCTCTGGACCCCTCTTTTCCACAGAATGGGGCCCCCCAGAACTCTTCTGCTCCCCCACACCCCTTAGACACTCTCTAGTCTCCTCGCAACCCCTCCAGATTGCTCCCTTCTTCCCCAGAGGCATTTCTAGACCATGTATATGCCTTAACACCACTCTAGTGTACTCTGGACCCCACTTTTCCACAGAATGGTGCCCCCCAGCTCTCTTTGGAATCTCCAGACCCATTAGACACCCTCTAGTCTTCTCAGAACCCCTCCAGATTTCTCCCTTCTTCCCTAGAGGCATTTCTGGACCATGTAGACGCCTCAGCACCCCTCTAGTGTGCTCTGGACCCCTCTTTTCCACAGAACGGGGCCCCCCAGCTCTCTTGTGGCCTCCCAGAACCCTTAGACACTCTCTAGTCTCCTCGCAACCCCTCCAGATTTCTCCCTTCTTCCCCAGAGGTATTTCTTGACAGTTTGGATGACTTTGCACCCCTCTAGTGCGCTCTGGACCCCTGTTTTCCACACAGTGGAGCCCCCTAGATCTCTTCGGCCCCCCCAGCCCCCTTAGACACCCTCTAGTCTCCTTGCAACCCCTCCAGATTTCTCCCTTCTTCCCCAGAGGCATTTCTGGACCATGGTAGACACTTTAGCACTCCTCCGGTGCCCTCTGGCTCCCTCTTTTCCACAGAATGGGGCCCCCCAGAACTCTTCTGTTCCCCAGACCCCTTACACACCCTCTAGTCTCCTCGCAACCCCTCCAGATTGCTCCCTTCTTCCCCAGAGGCATTTCTTGACACTGTAGATGCCTTAGCACCCCTCTAGTGCGCTCTGGACCCCTGGTTTCCACACAATTGGGCCCCCGAGAATTCTTCTGTTCCCCAGACCTCTTAGATACTCTCTAGTCTCCTCGCAACCCCTCCAGATTTCTCCCTTCTTCCCCAGAGGCATTTCTGGACCATGTAGACGCCTTAGCACCCCTCTACTGCGCTCTGGACCCCTCTTTTCCACAGAATTGGGCCCCCCAGATATCTTTGGAATCTCCAGACCCCTTAGACACCCTCTAGTATCCTCGCAACCCCTCCAGATTGCTCCCTTCTTCCCCAGAGGCATTTCTGCACCATGTAGATGCCTTAACACCTCTCTAGTGCACTCCGGACCCATTTTTTCCACAGAATGGGGACCCCAGCTCTCCTCTGGCCCCCCAGACCCCTTAGACACCCCGTAGTCTCCTCGCAACCCCTTCAGATTGCTCCCTTCTTCCCCAGAGGCATTTCTTGATCCTGTAGATGCCTTAGCACCCCTCTAGTGCTCTCTGGACCCCTCTTTTCCACAGAATGGGGCCCCCTAGCTGTCTTCTGGCCCCCCAGACCCCTTAGACACCCTCTGGTCTCCTCGCAACCCCTCCAGATTTCTCCCGTCTTCCCCAGAGGCATTTCTGGACCACGTAGATGCCTTAGCACGCCTCTAGTGCGCTCTGGACCCCTCTTTTCCACAGAACTGGGCCCCCCAGCTATCTTCTGGCCCCCCAGACCCCTTAGACACCCCGTAGTCTCCTTGCAACCCCTGCAGATTTCTCTCTTCTTCTCCAGAGGCATTTCTGGATCCTGTAGACGCCTTAGCACCCCTCCAGTGCGCTCTGGACCCCTGTTTTCCACAGAATGGGGCCCCCCAGCTCTCTTCTGTTCCCCAGACCCCTTACACACCCTCTAGTCTCCTCACAACCCCTCCAGATTTCTCCCTTCTTCCCCAGAGGTATTTCTTGACAGTTTGGATGACTTTGCACCCCTCTAGTGCGCTCTGGACCCCTGTTTTCCACACAGTGGAGCCCCCTAGGTCTCTTCGGCCCCCCCAGGCCCCTTAGACACCCTCTAGTCTCCTCGCAACCCCTCCAGATTTCTCCCTTCTTCCCCAGAGGCATTTCTGGACCATGTAGATGCCTTAGCACCCCTCTAGTGCGCTCTGGACCCTTCTTTACCACACAATGGGGCCCCCCAGCTCTCTTTGGAATCTCCAGACCCCTTAGACACCCTCTAGTCTCCTCGCAACCCCTACAGATCTCTCCCTTCTTCCCCAGAGGCATTTCTGGACCATGTAGACGCCTTAGCACCCCTCTACTGTGCTCTGGACCCCTCTTTTCCACACAATGGGGTCCTGCAGCTATTTATGGGCCCCCAGGCCCCTTAGACACCCTCTAGTATCCTCGCAACCCCTGCAGATTTCTCCCTTCTTCCCCAGAGGCATTTCTGCACCATGTAGATGCCTTAACACCTCTCTAGTGCACTCCGGACCCATTTTTTCCACAGAATGGGGACCCCAGCTCTCCTCTGGCCCCCCAGACCCCTTAGACACCCCGTAGTCTCCTCGCAACCCCTTCAGATTGCTCCCTTCTTCCCCAGAGGCATTTCTTGATCCTGTAGATGCCTTAGCACCCCTCTAGTGCTCTCTGGACCCCTCTTTTCCACAGAATGGGGCCCCCTAGCTGTCTTCTGGCCCCCCAGACACCTTAGACACCCTCTGGTCTCCTCGCAACCCCTCCAGATTTCTCCCGTCTTCCCCAGAGGCATTTCTGGACCACGTAGATGCCTTAGCACGCCGCTAGTGCGCTCTGGACCCCTCTTTTCCACAGAACTGGGCCCCCCAGCTATCTTCTGGCCCCCGAGACCCCTTAGACAACCTCTAGTCTCCTTGCAACCCCTGCAGATTTCTCTCTTCTTCTCCAGAGGCATTTCTGGATCCTGTAGACGCCTTAGCACCCCTCCAGTGCGCTCTGGACCCCTGTTTTCCACAGAATGGGGCCCCCCAGCTCTCTTCTGTTCCCCATCCCCCTTAGACACTCTCTAGTCTCCTCGCAACCCCTCCAGATTTCTCCCTTCTTCCCCAGAGGCATTTCTGGACGATATAGATGCCTTAGCATCCCTCTAGTGCGCTCTGGACCCCTCTTTTCCACAGAATTGGGCCCCCGAGAACTCTTCTGTTCCCCAGACTGCTTAGACACTGTCTAGTCTCCTCGCAACCCCTCCAGATTTCTCCCTTCTTCCCCAGAGGCATTTCTGGACCATGTAGACGCCTTAGCACCCCTCTAGTGCGCTCTGGACCCCTCTTTTCCACACAGTGGGGCCCCCCAGCTCTCTTCTGCTCCCCCAGACCCCTTAGACACCCTCTAGTCTCCTCGCAACCCCTCCAGATTTCTCCCTTCTTCCCCAGAGGCATTTCTGGACCATGTAGACGCCTTAGCACCCCTCTAGTGCACTCTGGACCCTTCTTTACCACACAATGGGGCCCCCCAGCTCTCTTTGGAATCTCCAGACCCCTTAGACACCCTCTAGTCTCCTCGCAACCCCTCCAGATTTCTCCCTTCTTCCCCAGAGGCATTTCTGGACCATGTAGAGGCCTTAGCACCCCTCTAGTGCGCTCTGGACCCCTCTTTTCCACACAATTGGGCCCCCCAGCTCTCTTCTGTTCCCCATCCCCCTTAGACACTCTCTAGTCTCCTTGCAACCCCTCCAGATTTCTCTCTTCTTCCCCAGAGGCATTTCTGGACCATGTAGATGCCTTAGCACCCCTCTAGTGCGCTCTGGACCCTTCTTTACCACACAATGGGGCCCCCCAGCTCTGTTTGGAATCTCCAGACCCCTTAGACACCCTCTAGTCTCCTTGCAACCCCTCCAGATTTCTCCCTTCTTCCCCAGAGGCATTTCTTGACCCTGTAGATGCCTTAGCACCCCTCTAGTGTGCTCTGGACCCCTGTTTTCCACAGAACGGGGCCCCCCAGCTCTCTTCTGGCCTCCCAGAACCCTTAGACATCCTCTAGTCTCCTTGCAACCCCTCCAGATTTCTCCCTTCTTCCCCAGAGGTATTTCTTGACAGTTTGGATGACTTTGCACCCCTCTAGTGCGCTCTGGACCCCTGTTTTCCACACAGTGGAGCCCCCTAGATCTCTTCGGGCGCCCCAGCCCCCTTACACACCCTCTAGTCTCCTCGCAACCCCTCCAGATTTCTCCCTTCTTCCCCAGAGGCATTTCTGGACCATGGTAGACGCTTTAGCACTCCTCTGGTGCCCTCTGGCTCCCTCTTTTCCACAGAATGGGGCCCCCCAGAACTCTTCTGTTCCCCAGACTCCTTACACACCCTCTAGTCTCCTCGCAACCCCTCCAGATTTCTCCCTTCTTCCCCAGAGGCATTTCTGGACCATGTAGATGCCTTAGCACCCCTCTAGTGCGCTCTGGACCACTCTTTTCCACAGAATGGGGCCCCCCAGAACTCTTCTGTTCCCCAGACCCCTTACACACCCTCTAGTCTCCTCGCAACCCCTACAAATCTCTCCCTTCTTCCCCAGAGGCATTTCTGGACCACGTAGATGCCTTAGCACCCCTCTAGTGTGCTCTGGACCCCTCTTTTCCACACAATGGGGCCCCCCAGAACTCTTCTGGCCCCCCAGACCCCTTAGACACCCTCTAGTGTCCTTGCAACCCCTCCAGATTTCTCCCTTCTTCCGCAGAGGCATTTCTGGACCATGTAGATGCCTTAGCACCCCTCTACTGTGCTCTGGACCCCTCTTTTCCACACAATGGGGCCCTGCAGCTATTTATGGGCCCCCAGGCCCCTTAGACACCCTCTAGTATCCTCGCAACCCCTCCAGATTTCTCCCTTCTTCCCCAGAGGCATTTCTGCACCATGTAGATGCCTTAACACCTCTCTAGTGCACTCCGGACCCATTTTTTCCACAGAATGGGGACCCCAGCTCTCCTCTGGCCCCCCAGACCCCTTAGACACCCCGTAGTCTCCTCGCAACCCCTTCAGATTGCTCCCTTCTTCCCCAGAGGCATTTCTTGATCCTGTAGATGCCTTAGCACCCCTCTAGTGCTCTCTGGACCCCTCTTTTCCACAGAATGGGGACCCTAGCTGTCTTCTGGCCCCCCAGACCCCTTAGACACCCTCTGGTCTCCTCGCAACCCTTCCAGATCTCTCCCGTCTTCCCCAGAGGCATTTCTGGACCATGGTAGATGCTTTAGCACTCCTCTGGTGCCCTCTGGCTCCCTCTTTTCCACAGAATGGGGCCCCCCAGAACTCTTCTGTTCCCCAGACCCCTTAGTCACCCTCTAGTCTCCTTGCAACCCCTCCAGATTTCTCCCTTCTTCCCCAGAGGCATTTCTGGACCATGTAGACACCTTAGCACCCCTCTAGTGCACTCTGGACCCCTCTTTTCCACATAATGGGGCCCCTGAGCTCTCTTCTGGCCCCCCAGATCCCTTAGACACCCTCTAGTGTCCTTGCAACCCCTGCAGATTTCTCCCTTCTTCCCCAGAGGCATTTCTGGACCATGTAGATGCCTTAGCACCCCTCTAGTGCACTCTGGACCCCTGTTTTCCACACAATTGGGTCCCCCAGATATCTTTGGAATCTCCAGACCCCTTAGACACCCTCTAGTCTCCTCACAACTCCTCCAGATTTCTCCCTTCTTCCCCAGAGGCATTTATGGACAGTGTAGACGCCTTAGCACCCCTCTAGTGCACTCTGGACCCCTCTTTTCCACAGAACGGGGCCCCCCAGCTCTCTTGTGGCCTCCCAGAACCCTTAGACATCCTCTAGTCTCCTCGCAACCCCTCCAGATTTCTCCCTTCTTCCCCAGAGGCATTTCTGGACCATGGTAGACGCCTTAGGACACCTCTAGTGCACTCTGGACCCCTGTTTTCCACAGAATGGGGCCCCCCAGAACTCTTCTGTTCCCCAGACCCCTTAGACACCCTCTAGTCTCCTCGCAACCCCTACAGATCTCTCCCTTCTTCCCCAGAGGCATTTCTGGACCACGTAGATGCCTTAGCACCCCTCTAGTGTGCTCTGGACCCCTCTTTTCCACACAATGGGGCCCCCCAGAACTCTTCTGTTCCCCAGACCCCTTAGTCACCCTGTAGTCTCCTTGCAACCCCTCCAGATTTCTCCCTTCTTCCGCAGAGGCATTTCTGGACCATGTAGACACCTTAGCACCCCTCTACTGTGCTCTGGACCCTTCTTTTCCACACAATGGGGCCCTGCAGCTAATTATGGGCCCCCAGGCCCCTTAGACACCCTCTAGTATCCTCGCAACCCCTCCAGATTTCTCCCTTCTTCCCCAGAGGCATTTCTGCACCATGTAGATGCCTTAACACCTCTCTAGAGCACTCCGGACCCAATTTTTCCACAGAATGGGGACCCCAGCTCTCCTCTGGCCCCCCAGACCCGTTAGACACCCCGTAGTCTCCTCGCAACCCCTTGAGATTGCTCCCTTCTTCCCCAGAGGCATTTCTTGATCCTGTAGATGTCTTAGCACCCCTCTAGTGCTCTCTGGACCCCTCTTTTCCACAGAATGGGGCCCCCTAGCTGTCTTCTGGCCCCCCAGACCCCTTAGACACCCTCTGGTCTCCTCGCAACCCCTCCAGATTTCTCCCGTCTTCCCCAGAGGCATTTCTGGACCACATAGATGCCTTAGCACCCCTCTAGTGCGCTCTGGACCCCTCTTTTCCACAGAACTGGGCCCCCCAGCTATCTTTGGAATCTCCAGACCCCTTAGACACCCTCTAGTCTTCTCAGAACCCCTCCAGATTTCTCCCTTCTTCCCTAGAGGCATTTCTGGACCATGTAAACGCCTCAGCACCCCTCTAGTGTGCTCTGGACCCCTCTTTTCCACAGAACGGGGCCCCCCAGCTCTCTTGTGGCCTCCCAGAACCCTTAGACATCCTCTAGTCTCCTCGCAACCCCTCCAGATTTCTCCCTTCTTCCCCAGAGGTATTTCTTGACAGTTTGGATGACTTTGCACCCCTCTAGTGCGCTCTGGACCCCTGTTTTCCACACAGTGGAGCCCCCTAGATCTCTTCGGCCCCCCCAGCCCCCTTAGACACCCTCTAGTCTCCTCGCAACCCCTCCAGATTTCTCCCTTCTTCCCCAGAGGCATTTCTGGACCATGGTAGGCACTGTAGCACTCCTCCGGAGCCCTCTGGCTCCCTCTTTTCCACAGAATGGGGCCCCCCAGAACTCTTCTGTTCCCCAGACCCCTTACACACCCTCTAGTCTCCTCGCAACCCCTCCAGATTGCTCCCTTCTTCCCCAGAGGCATTTCTTGACACTGTAGATGCCTTAGCACCCCTCTAGTGCGCTCTGGACCCCTGGTTTCCACACAATTGGGCCCCCGAGAATTCTTCTGTTCCCCAGACCCCTTAGATACTCTCTAGTCTCCTCGCAACCCCTCCAGATTTCTCCCTTCTTTCCCAGAGGCATTTCTGGACCATGTAGACGCCTTAGCACCCCTCTAGTGCTCTCTGGACCCCTCTTTTCCACAGAATGGGGCCCCCTAGCTGTCTTCTGGCCCCCCGACCCCTTAGACACCCTCTGGTCTCCTCGCAACCCCTCCAGATTTTTCCCGTCTTCCCCAGAGGCATTTCTGGACCACGTAGATGCCTTAGCACGCCTCTAGTGCGCTCTGGACCCCTCTTTTCCACAGAACTGGGCCCCCAGCTATCTTCTGGCCCCCGAGACCCCTTAGACAACCTCTAGTCTCCTTGCAACCCCTCCAGATTTCTCTCTTCTTCTCCAGAGGCATTTCTGGATCCTGTAGACGCCTTAGCACCCTTCCAGTGCGCTCTGGACCCCTGTTTTCCACAGAATGGGGCCCCCCAGCTCTCTTCTGTTCCCCATCCCCCTTAGACACTCTCTAGTCTCCTCGCAACCCCTCCAGATTGCTCCCTTCTTCCCCAGAGGCATTTGTGGACAGTGTAGATGATGTAGCAGTCCTCTAGTGCACTCTGCACCCCTCTTTTCCACACAGTGGAGCTCCCCAGCTCTCTTGTGGCCCCCCAGACCCCTTAGACACCCTCTAGTCTCCTCACAACCCCTCCAGATTTCTCCCTTCTTCCCCAGAGGCATTTCTGGACCCTGTAGACGCCTTAGCATCCCTCTAGTGCGCTCTGGACCCCTCTTTTCCACAGAATTGGGCCCCCGAGAACTCTTCTGTTCCCCAGACCGCTTAGACACTGTCTAGTCTCCTTGCAACCCCTCCAGATTTCTCCCTTCTTCCCCAGAGGCATTTCTGGACCATGTAGACGCCTTAGCACCCCTCTAGTGCGCTCTGGACCCCTCTTTTGCACACAGTGGGGCCCTCAGCGCTCTTCTGCTCCCCCAGACCCCTTAGACACCCTCTAGTCTCCTCGCAACCCCTCCAGATTTCTCCCTTCTTCCCCAGAGGCATTTCTGGACCATGTAGACGCATTAGCACCCCTCTAGTGCACTCTGGACCCCTCTTTAGCACAGAATGGGGCCCTCAGCGCTCTTCTGCTCCTCCAGACCCGTTAGACACCCTCCAGTCTCCTCGCAACCCCTCCAGATTGCTCCCTTCTTCCCCAGAGGCATTTCTGGACCATGTAGACGCCTTAGCACCCCTCTAGTGTGCTCTGGACCCCTGTTTTCCACAGAATGGGGCCCCCCAGAACTCTTCTGCTCCCCCACACCCCTTAGACACTCTGTAGTCTCCTCGCAACCCCTCCAGATTGCTCCCTTCTTCCCCAGAGGCATTTCTGGACCATGTATATGCCTTAACACCACTCTAGTGTACTCTGGACCCCACTTTTCCACAGAATGGTGCCCCCCAGCTCTCTTTGGAATCTCCAGACCCCTTAGACACCCTCTAGTCTTCTCAGAACCCCTCCAGATTTCTCCCTTCTTCCACAGAGGCATTTCTGGACCCTGTAGATGCCTTAGCACCGCTCTAGTGCGCTCTGGACCCCTCTTTGCCACAGAATTGGGCCCCCCCAGATATCTTTGGAATCTCCAGATCCCTTAGACACCCTCTAGTGTCCTCGCAACTCCTCCAGATTTCTCCCTTTTTCCCCAGAGGCATTTCTGGACCATGTAGACGCCTTAGCACCCCTCTAGTGCACTCTGGACCCCTGTTTTCCACAGAATAGGGCCCCTGAGCTCTCTTCTGGCCCCCCAGACCCCTTAGACACCCTCTAGTCTCCTTGCAACCCCTCCAGATTTCTCCCTTCTTCCCCAGAGGCATTTCTGGACCATGTAGATGCCTTAGCACCCCTCTACTGCGCTCTGGACCCCTCTTTACCACACAATGGGGTCCCCCAGCTCTGTTTGGAATCTCCAGACCCCTTAGACACCCTCTAGTCTCCTCACAACTCCTCCAGATTTCTGCCTTCTTCCCCAGAGGCATTTATGGACCATGTAGACGCCTTAGCACCCCTCTAGTGCACTCTGGACCCCTCTTTTCCACAGAACGGGGCCCCCCAGCACTCTTCTGGCCCCCAGACCCCTTAGACACTCTCTAGTCTCCTCAGAACCCCTCTAGATCTCTCCCTTTCTTCCCAGAGACATTTCTGGACCACGTAGATGCCTTAGCACCCCTCTAGTGTGCTCTGGACCCCTCTTTTCCACAGAACGGGGCCCCCCAGCTCTCTTGTGGCCCCCCAGCCCCCTTAGAAACCCTCTGGTCTCCTTGCAACCCCTGCAGATTGCTCCCTTCTTCCCCAGAGGCATTTCTTGATCCTGTAGATGCCTTAGCACCCCTCTAGTGCTCTCTGGACCCCTCTTTTCCACAGAATGGGGACCCATAGCTGTCTTCTGGCCCCCCAGACCCCTTAGACACTCTCTGGTCTCCTTGCAACCCCTCCAGATTTCTCCCGTCTTCCCCAGAGGCATTTCTGGACCACATAGATGCCTTAGCACCCCTCCAGTGCGCTCTGGACCCCTGTTTTCCACAGAATGGGGCCCCCCAGCTCTCTTCTGGCCCCCCAGACCCCTTAGACACCCTCTAGTCTCCTCGCAACCCCTCCAGATTTCTCCCTTCTTCCCCAGAGGCATTTCTGGACAGCGTAGATGATGTAGCAGTCCTCTAGTGCACTCTGCACCCCTCTTTTCCACACAGTGGAGCTCCCCAGCTCTCTTGTGGCCCCCCAGACCCCTTAGACACCCTCTAGTCTTCTCAGAACCCCTCCAGATTTCTCCCTTCTTCCCTAGAGGCATTTCTGGACCATGTAGACGCCTCAGCACCCCTCTAGTGTGCTCTGGACCCCTTTTTTCCACAGAAGTGGGCCCCCCAGATCTCTTTGGGCCCCGCAGCGCTCTTCTGCTCCCCCAGACCCGTTAGACATCCTCCAGTCTCCTGGCAACCCCTCCAGATTTCTCCCTTCTTCCCCAGAGGCATTTCTGGACCATGGTAGACGCTTTAGCACTCCTCTGGTGCCCTCTGGCTCCCTCTTTTCCACCGAATGGGGCCCATCCAGAACTCTTCTGTTCCCCAGACCCCTTACACACATTCTAGTCTCCTCGCAACCCCTCCAGATTTCTCCCTTCTTCCCCAGAGGCATTTCTGGACCATGTAGACGCCTTAGCACCCCTCTAGTGCGCTCTGGACCCCTCTTTTCCACACAGTGGGGCCCCCCAGCTCTCTTCTGCTCCCCCAGACCCCTTAGACACCCTGTAGTCTCCTCGCAACCCCTCCAGATTTCTCCCTTCTTCCCCAGAGGCATTTCTGGACCATGTAGACGCATTAGCACCCCTCTAGTGCACTCTGGACCCCTCTTTTCCACAGAATGGGGCCCTCAGCGCTCTTCTGCTCCCCCAGACCCGTTAGACACCCTCCAGTCTCCTCGCAACCCCTCCAGATTGCTCCCTTCTTCCCCAGAGCCATTTCTGGACCATGTAGATGACTTAGCACCCCTCTAGTGCGCTCTGGACCCCTCTTTGCCACAGAATGGGGCCCCCCAGATCTCTTCTGTTCCCCAGACCCCTTAGACACGCTCTAGTCTCCTTGCAACCCCTGCAGATTTCTCCCTTCTTCCCCAGAGGCATTTCTGGACCATGTAGATGCCTTAGCACCCCTCTAGTGCGCTCTGGACCCCTCTTTTCCACAGAATGGGGCCCCCCAGAACTCTTCCGTTCCCCCACACCCCTTAGACACTCTCTAGTCTCCTCGCAACCCCTCCAGACTGCTCCCTTCTTCCCCAGAGGCATTTCTAGACCATGTATATGCCTTAACACCACTCTAGTGTACTCTGGACCCCACTTTTCCACAGAATGGTGCCCCCCAGCTCTCTTTGGAATCTCCAGACCCCTTAGACACCCTCTAGTCTTCTCAGAACCCCTCCAGATTTCTCCCTTCTTCCCTAGAGGCATTTCTGGACCATGTAGACGCCTCAGCACCCCTCTAGTGCGCTCTGGACCCCTTTTTTCCACAGAAGTGGGCCCCCCAGATCTCTTTGGGCCCCGCAGCTCTCTTCTGCTCCCCCAGACCCCTTACACACGCTCTAGTCTCCTCGCAACCCCTCCAGATTTCTCCCTTCTTCCCCAGAGGCATTTCTGGACCATGGTAGATGCTTTAGCACTCCTCTGGTGCCCTCTGGCTCCCTCTTTTCCACAGAATGGGGTCCCCGAGAACTCTTCTGTTCCCCAGACCCCTTAGTCACCCTCTAGTCTCCTTGCAACTCCTCCAGATTTCTCCCTTCTTCCCCAGAGGCATTTCTGGACCATGTAGATGCCTTAGCACCGCTCTAGTGCGCTCTGGACCCCTGTTTTCCACAGAATTGGGCCCCCCCAGATATCTTTGGAATCTCCAGATCCCTTAGACACCCTCTAGTGTCCTCGCAACTCCTCCAGATTTCTCCCTTTTTCCCCAGAGGCATTTCTGGACCATGTAGACGCCTTAGCACCCCTCTAGTGCACTCTGGACCCCTCTTTTCCAGAGAATGGGGCCCCTGAGCTCTCTTCTGGCCCCCCAGACCCCTTAGTCACCCTCTAGTCTCCTTGCAACCCCTCCAGATTTCTGCCTTCTTCCCCAGAGGCATTTCTGGACCATGTAGATGCCTTAACACCACTCTACTGCGCTCTGGACCCCTCTTTACCACACAATGGGGTCCCCCAGATATCTTTGGAATCTCCAGACCCCTTAGACACCCTCTAGTCTCCTCACAACTCCTCCAATTTCTCCCTTCTTCCCCAGAGGCATTTATGGACCATGTTGATGCCTTAGCACCCCTCTAGTGCACTCTGGACCCCTCTTTTCCACAGAACGGGGCCCCCCAGCACTCTTCTGGCCCCCAGACCCCTTAGACACTCTCTAGTCTCCTCAGAACCCCTCTAGATCTCTCCCTTTCTTCCCAGAGACATTTCTGGACCCCGTAGATGCCTTAGCACCCCTCTAGTGCGCTCTGGACCCGTCTTTACCACACAATGGGGCCCTGCAGATATCTTTGGAATCTCCAGACCCCTTAGAAACGCTCTAGTCTCCTTGCAACCCCTGCAGATTTCTCCCTTCTTCCCCAGAGGCATTTCTGGACCATGTAGATGCCTTAGCACCCCTCTCGTGTGCTCTGGACCCCTCTTTTCCACACAATGGGGCCCCCCAGATATCTTTGGAATCTCCAGACCCCTTAGACACCCTCTAGTCTCCTCGCAATCCCTACAGATCTCTCCCTTCTTCCGCAGAGGTATTTCTGGACCATGTAGACGCCTTAGCACCCCTCTACTGTGCTCTGGACCCCTCTTTTCCACACAATGGGGCCCTGCAGCTATTTATGGGCCCCCAGGCCCCTTAGACACCCTCTAATATCCTCGCAACCCCTCCAGATTTCTCCCTTCTTCCCCAGAGGCATTTCTGCACCATGTAGATGCATTAACACCTCTCTAGTGCACTCCGGACCCAATTTTTCCACAGAATGGGGACCCCAGCTCTCCTCTGGCCCCCCAGACCCCTTATACACCCTGTAGTCTCCTCGCAACCCCTTCAGATTGCTCCCTTCTTCCCCAGAGGCATTTCTTGATCCTGTAGATGCCTTAGCACCCCTCTAGTGCTCTCTGATCCCTCTTTTCCACAGAATGGGGACCCCTAGCTGTCTTCTGGCCCCCCAGACCCCTTAGACACCCTCTGGTCTCCTCGCAACCCCTCCAGATTTCTCCCGTCTTCCCCAGAGGCATTTCTGGACCACATAGATGCCTTAGCACCCCTCTAGTGCACTCTGGACCCCTCTTTTCCACAGAACGGGGCCCCCCAGCTATCTTCTGGCCCCCGAGACCCCTTAGACACCCTCTAGTCTCCTTGCAACCCCTCCAGATTTCTCTCTTCTTCTCTAGAGGCATTTCTGGACCATGTAGACGCCTTAGCACCCCTCCAGTGCGCTCTGGACCCCTCTTTTCCACACAGTTTAGTCCCCCAGGTATTTTTGGAATCTCCAGACCCCTTAGACACCCTCTAGTCTCCTCGCAACCCCTCCAGATTTCTCCCTTCTTCCCTAGAGGCATTTCTGGACCCTGTAGATGCCTTAGCATCCCTCTAGTGCGCTCTGGACCCCTCTTTTCCACAGAATGTGGCCCCCGAGAACTCTTCTGTTCCCCAGACCGCTTAGACACTGTCTAGTCTCCTCGCAACCCCTCCAGATTTCTCCCTTCTTCCCCAGAGGCATTTCTGGACCATGTAGACGCCTTAGCACCCCTCTAGTGCGCTCTGGACCCCTCTTTTGCACACAGTGGGGCCCTCAGCGCTCTTCTGCTCCCCCAGACCCCTTAGACACCCTCTAGTCTCCTCGCAACCCCTCCAGATTTCTCTCTTCTTCCCCAGAGACATTTCTGGACCATGTAGACGCGTTAGCACCCCTCTAGTGCACTCTGGACCCCTCTTTACCACAGAATGGGGCCCTCAGCGCTCTTCTGCTCCCCCAGACCCGTTAGACACCGTCCAGTCTCCTCGCAACCCCTCCAGATTGCTCCCTTCTTCCCCAGAGGCATTTCTGGACCATGTAGACGCCTTAGCACCCCTCTAGTGTGCTCTGGACCCCTGTTTTCCACAGAATGGGGCCCCCCAGAACTCTTCTGCTCCCCCACACCCCTTAGACACTCTGTAGTCTCCTCGCAACCCCTCCAGATTGCTCCCTTCTTCCCCAGAGGCATTTCTGGACCATGTATATGCCTTAACACCACTCTAGTGCGCTCTGGACCCCTCTTTTCCACAGAATTGGGCCCCCCCAGATATCTTTGGAATCTCCAGATCCCTTAGACACCCTCTAGTGTCCTCGCAACTCCTCCAGATTTCTCCCTTCTTCCCCAGAGGCATTTCTGGACCATGTAGACGCCTTAGCACCTCTCTAGTGCACTCTGGACCCCTGTTTTCCACAGAATAGGGCCCCTGAGCTCTCTTCTGGCCCCCCAGACCCCTTAGACACCCTCTAGTCTCCTTGCAACCCCTCTAGATTTCTCCCTTCTTCCCCAGAGGCATTTCTGGACCATGTAGATGCCTTAGCACCCCTCTACTGCGCTCTGGACCCCTCTTTACCACACAATGGGGTCCCCCAGATATCTTTGGAATCTCCAGACCCCTTAGACACCCTCTAGTCTCCTCACAACTCCTCCAGATTTCTCCCTTCTTCCCCAGAGGCATTTCTGGACCATGTAGACGCCTTAGCACCCCTCTAGTGTGCTCTGGACCCCTCTTTTCCACAGAATGGGGCCCCCCAGCTCTCTTGTGGCCCCCCAGACCCCTTAGACACCCTCTAGTCTCCTCGCAACCCCTCCAGATTTCTCCATTCTTCCCCAGAGGTATTTCTTGACAGTTTGGATGACTTTGCACCCCTCTAGTGCGCTCTGGACCCCTGTTTTCCTCACAGTTGAGCCCCCTAGATCTCTTCGGGCCCCCCAGCCCCCTTAGACACTCTCTGGTCTCCTTGCAACCCCTGCAGATTGCTCCCTTCTTCCCCAGAGGCATTTCTTGATCCTGTAGATGCCTTAGCACCCCTCTAGTGCTCTCTGGACCCCTCTTTTCCACAGAATGGGGACCCCTAGCTGTCTTCTGGCCCCCCAGACCCCTTAGACACCCTCTGGTCTCCTCGCAACCCCTCCAGATTTCTCCCGTCTTCCCCAGAGGCATTTCTGGACCACATAGATGTCTTAGCACCCCTCCAGTGCGCTCTGGACCCCTGTTTTCCACAGAATGGGGCCCCCCAGCTCTCTTCTGGCCCCCCAGACCCCTTAGACACCCTCTAGTCTCCTTGCAACCCCTCCAGATTTCTGCCTTCTTCCCCAGAGGCATTTCTGGACCATGTAGATGCCTTAACACCACTCTACTGCGCTCTGGACCCCTCTTTACCACACAATGGGGTCCCCCAGATATCTTTGGAATCTCCAGACCCCTTAGACACCCTCTAGTCTCCTCACAACTCCTCCAATTTCTCCCTTCTTCCCCAGAGGCATTTATGGACCATGTTGATGCCTTAGCACCCCTCTAGTGCACTCTGGACCCCTCTTTTCCACAGAACGGGGCCCCCCAGCACTCTTCTGGCCCCCAGACCCCTTAGACACTCTCTAGTCTCCTCAGAACCCCTCTAGATCTCTCCCTTTCTTCCCAGAGACATTTCTGGACCCCGTAGATGCCTTAGCACCCCTCTAGTGCGCTCTGGACCCGTCTTTACCACACAATGGGGCCCTGCAGATATCTTTGGAATCTCCAGACCCCTTAGAAACGCTCTAGTCTCCTTGCAACCCCTGCAGATTTCTCCCTTCTTCCCCAGAGGCATTTCTGGACCATGTAGATGCCTTAGCACCCCTCTAGTGTGCTCTGGACCCCTCTTTTCCACAGAATTGGGCCCCCCAGATATCTTTGGAATCTCCAGACCCCTTAGACACCCTCTAGTCTCCTCGCAACCCCTACAGATCTCTCCCTTCTTCCCCAGAGGCATTTCTGGACCATGTAGACGCCTTAGCACCCCTCTACTGTGCTCTGGACCCCTCTTTTCCACACAATGGGGTCCTGCAGCTATTTATGGGCCCCCAGGCCCCTTAGACACCCTCTAGTCTCCTCGCAACCCCTGCAGATTTCTCCCTTCTTCCCCAGAGGCATTTCTGCACCATGTAGATGCCTTAACACCTCTCTAGTGCACTCTGGACCCATTTTTTCCACAGAATGGGGACCCCAGCTCTCCTCTGGCCCCCCAGACCCCTTAGACACCCCGTAGTCTCCTCGCAACCCCTTCAGATTGCTCCCTTCTTCCCCAGAGGCATTTCTTGATCCTGTAGATGCCTTAGCACCCCTCTAGTGCTCTCTGGACCCCTCTTTTCCACAGAATGGGGCCCCCTAGCTGTCTTCTGGCCCCCCAGACACCTTAGACACCCTCTGGTCTCCTCGCAACCCCTCCAGATTTCTCCCGTCTTCCCCAGAGGCATTTCTGGACCACGTAGATGACTTAGCACGCCTCTAGTGCGCTCTGGACCCCTGTTTTCCACAGAACTGGGCCCCCCAGCTATCTTCTGGCCCCCGAGACCCCTTAGACAACCTCTAGTCTCCTTGCAACCCCTGCAGATTTCTCTCTTCTTCTCCAGAGGCATTTCTGGATCCTGTAGACGCCTTAGCACCCCTCCAGTGCGCTCTGGACCCCTGTTTTCCACAGAATGGGGCCCCCCAGCTCTCTTCTGTTCCCCAGACCCCTTAGACACTCTCTAGTCTCCTCGCAACCCCTCCAGATTTCTCCCTTCTTCCCCAGAGGCATTTCTGGACAGTGTAGATGATGTAGCAGTCCTCTAGTGCACTCTGCACCCCTCTTTTCCACACAGTGGAGCTCCCCAGCTCTCTTGTGGCCCCCCAGACCCCTTACACACCCTCTAGTCTCCTCACAACCCCTCCAGATTTCTCCCTTCTTCCCCAGAGGCATTTCTGGACCATGTAGATGCCTTAGCATACCTCTAGTGCGCTCTGGACCCCTCTTTTCCACAGAATTGGGCCCCCGAGAACTCTTCTGTTACCCAGACTGCTTAGACACTGTCTAGTCTCCTCGCAACCCCTCCAGATTTCTCCCTTCTTCCCCAGAGGCATTTCTGGACCATGTAGATGCCTTAGCACCCCTCTAGTGTGCTCTGGACCCCTCTTTTCCACAGAATGGGGCCCCCCAGAACTCTTCTGCTCCCCTACACCCCTTAGACACTCTCTAGTCTCCTTGCAACCCCTCCAGATTTCTCCCTTCTTCCCCAGAGGCATTTCTAGACCATGTATATGCCTTAACACCACTCTAGTGTACTCTGGACCCCACTTTTCCACAGAATGGTGCCCCCCAGCTCTCTTTGGAATCTCCAGACCCCTTAGACACCCTCTAGTCTTCTCAGAACCCCTCCAGATTTCTCCCTTCTTCCCTAGAGGCATTTCTGGACCATGTAGACGCCTCAGCACCCCTCTAGTGTGCTCTGGACCCCTCTTTTCCACAGAACGGGGCCCCCCAGCTCTCTTGTGGCCTCCCAGAACCCTTAGACACTCTCTAGTCTCCTCGCAACCCCTCCAGATTTCTCCCTTCTTCCCCAGAGGTATTTCTTGACAGTTTGGATGACTTTGCACCCCTCTAGTGCGCTCTGGACCCCTGTTTTCCACACAGTGGAGCCCCCTAGATCTCTTCGGCCCCCCCAGCCCCCTTAGACACCCTCTAGTCTCCTCGCAACCCCTCCAGATTTCTCCCTTCTTCCCCAGAGGCATTTCTGGACCATGGTAGGCACTTTAGCACTCCTCCGGTGCCCTCTGGCTCCCTCTTTTCCACAGAATGGGGCCCCCCAGAACTCTTCTGTTCCCCAGACCCCTTACACACCCTCTAGTCTCCTCGCAACCCCTCCAGATTGCTCCCTTCTTCCCCAGAGGTATTTCTTGACAGTTTGGATGACTTTGCACCCCTCTAGTGCGCTCTGGACCCCTGGTTTCCACACAATTGGGCCCCCGAGAATTCTTCTGTTCCCCAGACCTCTTAGATACTCTCTAGTCTCCTCGCAACCGCTACAGATCTCTCCCTTCTTCCCCAGAGGCATTTCTGGACCATGTAGACGCCTTAGCACCCCTCTACTGTGCTCTGGACCCCTCTTTTCCACACAATGGGGTCCTGCAGCTATTTATGGGCCCCCAGGCCCCTTAGACACCCTCTAGTATCCTCGCAACCCCTGCAGATTTCTCCCTTCTTCCCCAGAGGCATTTCTGCACCATGTAGATGCCTTAACACCTCTCTAGTGCACTCCGGACCCATTTTTTCCACAGAATGGGGACCCCAGCTCTCCTCTGGCCCCCCAGACCCCTTAGACACCCCGTAGTCTCCTCGCAACCCCTTCAGATTGCTCCCTTCTTCCCCAGAGGCATTTCTTGATCCTGTAGATGCCTTAGCACCCCTCTAGTGCTCTCTGGACCCCTCTTTTCCACAGAATGGGGCCCCCTAGCTGTCTTCGGGCCCCCCAGACCCCTTAGACACCCTCTGGTCTCCTCGCAACCCCTCCAGATTTCTCCCGTCTTCCCCAGAGGCATTTCTGGACCACGTAGATGCCTTAGCACGCCTCTAGTGCGCTCTGGACCCCTCTTTTCCACAGAACTGGGCCCCCCAGCTATCTTCTGGCCCCCCAGACCCCTTAGACACCCCGTAGTCTCCTTGCAACCCCTGCAGATTTCTCTCTTCTTCTCCAGAGGCATTTCTGGATCCTGTAGACGCCTTAGCACCCCTCCAGTGCGCTCTGGACCCCTGTTTTCCACAGAATGGGGCCCCCCAGCTCTCTTCTGTTCCCCAGACCCCTTACACACCCTCTAGTCTCCTCACAACCCCTCCAGATTTCTCCCTTCTTCCCAAGAGGTATTTCTTGACAGTTTGGATGACTTTGCACCCCTCTAGTGCGCTCTGGACCCCTGTTTTCCACACAGTGGAGCCCCCTAGGTCTCTTCGGCCCCCCCAGGCCCCTTAGACACCCTCTAGTCTCCTCGCAACCCCTCCAGATTTCTCCCTTCTTCCCCAGAGGCATTTCTGGACCATGGTAGGCACTTTAGCACTCCTCCGGTGCCCTCTGGCTCCCTCTTTTCCACAGAATGGGGCCCCCCAGAACTCTTCTGTTCCCCAGACCCCTTACACACCCTCTAGTCTCCTCGCAACCCCTCCAGATTTCTCCCTTCTTCCCCAGAGGCATTTCTTGACACTGTAGATGCCTTAGCACCCCTCTAGTGCGCTCTGGACCCCTGGTTTCCACACAATTGGGCCCCCGAGAACTCTTCTGTTCCCCAGACCCCTTAGACACCCTCTAGTCTCCTCGCAACCCCTACAGATCTCTCCCTTCTTCCCCAGAGGCATTTCTGGACCATGTAGACGCCTTAGCACCTCTCTACTGTGCTCTGGACCCCTCTTTTCCACACAATGGGGCCCTGCAGCTATTTATGGGCCCCCAGGCCCCTTAGACACCCTCTAATATCCTCGCAACCCCTCCAGATTTCTCCCTTCTTCCCCAGAGGCATTTCTGCACCATGTAGATGCATTAACACCTCTCTAGTGCACTCCGGACCCAATTTTTCCACAGAATGGGGACCCCAGCTCTCCTCTGGCCCCCCAGACCCCTTATACACCCCGTAGTCTCCTCGCAACCCCTTCAGATTGCTCCCTTCTTCCCCAGAGGCATTTCTTGATCCTGTAGATGCCTTAGCACCCCTCTAGTGCTCTCTGATCCCTCTTTTCCACAGAATGGGGACCCCTAGCTGTCTTCTGGCCCCCCAGACCCCTTAGACACCCTCTGGTCTCCTCGCAACCCCTCCAGATTTCTCCCGTCTTCCCCAGAGGCATTTCTGGACCACATAGATGCCTTAGCACCCCTCTAGTGCACTCTGGACCCCTCTTTTCCACAGAACGGGGCCCCCCAGATATCTTCTGGCCCCCGAGACCCCTTAGACACCCTCTAGTCTCCTTGCAACCCCTCCAGATTTCTCTCTTCTTCTCTAGAGGCATTTCTGGACCATGTAGACGCCTTAGCACCCCTCCAGTGCGCTCTGGACCCCTCTTTTCCACACAGTTTAGTCCCCCAGGTATTTTTGGAATCTCCAGACCCCTTAGACACCCTCTAGTCTCCTCGCAACCCCTCCAGATTTCTCCCTTCTTCCCTAGAGGCATTTCTGGACCCTGTAGATGCCTTAGCATCCCTCTAGTGCGCTCTGGACCCCTCTTTTCCACAGAATGTGGCCCCCGAGAACTCTTCTGTTCCCCAGACCGCTTAGACACTGTCTAGTCTCCTCGCAACCCCTCCAGATTTCTCCCTTCTTCCCCAGAGGCATTTCTGGACCATGTAGACGCCTTAGCACCCCTCTAGTGCGCTCTGGACCCCTCTTTTCCACACCGTGGGGCCCTCAGCGCTCTTCTGCTGCCCCAGACCCCTTAGACACCCTCTAGTCTCCTCGCAACCCCTCCAGATTTCTCCCTTCTTCCCCAGAGGCATTTCTGGACCATGTAGACGCCTTAGCACCCCTCTAGTGCGCTCTGGACCCCTCTTTACCACAGAATGGGGCCCTCAGCGCTCTTCTGCTCCCCCAGACCCGTTAGACACCGTCCAGTCTCCTCGCAACCCCTCCAGATTTCTCCCTTCTTCCCCAGGGGCATTTCTGGACCATGTAGACGCCTTAGCACCCCTCTAGTGTGCTCTGGACCCCTGTTTTCCACAGAATGGGGCCCCCCAGAACTCTTCTGCTCCCCCACACCCCTTAGACACTCTGTAGTCTCCTCGCAACCCCTCCAGATTGCTCCCTTCTTCCCCAGAGGCATTTCTGGACCATGTATATGCCTTAACACCACTCTAGTGCGCTCTGGACCCCTCTTTTCCACAGAATTGGGCCCCCCCAGATATCTTTGGAATCTCCAGATCCCTTAGACACCCTCTAGTGTCCTCGCAACTCCTCCAGATTTCTCCCTTCTTCCCCAGAGGCATTTCTGGACCATGTAGACGCCTTAGCACCCCTCTAGTGCACTCTGGACCCCTGTTTTCCACAGAATAGGGCCCCTGAGCTCTCTTCTGGCCCCCCAGACCCCTTAGACACCCTCTAGTCTCCTTGCAACCCCTCTAGATTTCTCCCTTCTTCCCCAGAGGCATTTCTGGACCATGTAGATGCCTTAGCACCCCTCTACTGCGCTCTGGACCCCTCTTTACCACACAATGGGGTCCCCCAGATATCTTTGGAATCTCCAGACCCCTTAGACACCCTCTAGTCTCCTCACAACTCCTCCAGATTTCTCCCTTCTTCCCCAGAGGCATTTATGGACCATGTAGACGCCTTAGCACCCCTCTAGTGCACTCTGGACCCCTCTTTTCCACAGAACGGGGCCCCCCAGCACTCTTCTGGCCCCCAGACCGCTTAGACACTCTCTAGTCTCCTCAGAACCCCTCTAGATCTCTCCCTTTCTTCCCAGAGACATTTCTGGACCACGTAGATGCCTTAGCACCCCTCTAGTGTGCTCTGGACCCCTCTTTTCCACAGAACGGGGCCCCCCAGCTCTCTTGTGGCCCCCCAGACCCCTTAGACACCCTCTAGTCTCCTCGCAACCCCTCCAGATTTCTCCCTTCTTCCCCAGAGGTATTTTTTGACAGTTTGGATGACTTTGCACCCCTCTAGTGCGCTCTGGACCCCTGTTTTCCTCACAGTGGAGCCCCCTAGATCTCTTCGGGCCCCCCAGCCCCCTTAGACACTCTCTAGTCTCCTCGCAACCCCTGCAGATTGCTCCCTTCTTCCCCAGAGGCATTTCTTGATCCTGTAGATGCCTTAGCACCCCTCTAGTGCTCTCTGGACCCCTCTTTTCCACAGAATGGGGACCCCTAGCTGTCTTCTGGCCCCCCAGACCCCTTAGACACCCTCTGGTCTCCTCGCAACCCCTCCAGATTTCTCCCGTCTTCCCCAGAGGCATTTCTGGACCACATAGATGCCTTAGCACCCCTCCAGTGCGCTCTGGACCCCTGTTTTCCACAGAATGGGGCCCCCCAGCTCTCTTGTGGCCCCCCAGACCCCTTAGACACCCTCTAGTCTCCTCGCAACCCCTCCAGATTTCTCCCTTCTTCCCCAGAGGCATTTCTGGACAGCGTAGATGATGTAGCAGTCCTCTAGTGCACTCTGCACCCCTCTTTTCCACACAGTGGAGCTCCCCAGCTCTCTTGTGGCCCCCGAGACCCCTTAGACACCCTCTAGTCTCCTCACAACCCCTCCAGATTTCTCCCTTCTTCCCCAGAGGCATTTCTGGACCCTGTAGACGCCTTAGCACCCCTCTAGTGCGCTCTGGACCCCTCTTTTCCACACAGTTTGGTCCCCCAGATATCTTTGGAATCTCCAGACCCCTTAGACACCCTCTAGTCTCCTCGCAACCCCTCCAGATTTCTCCCTTCTTCCCTAGAGGCATTTCTGGACCCTGTAGATGCCTTAGCATCCCTCTAGTGCGCTCTGGACCCCTCTTTTCCACAGAATTGGGCCCCCGAGAACTCTTCTGTTCCCCAGACCGCTTAGACACTCTCTAGTCTCCTCGCAACCCCTCCAGATTGCTCCCTTCTTCCCTAAAGGCATTTCTGGACCATGTAGACGCCTTAGCACCCCTCTAGTGCGCTCTGGACCCCTCTTTTCTACAGAATGGGGCCCCCCAGCTCTCTTCTGCTCCCCCAGACCCCTTAGACACCCTCTGGTCTCCTCACAACCCCTCCAGATTTCTCCCTTCTTCCCCAGAGGCATTTCTGGACCATGTATATGCCTTAACACCACTCTAGTGCGCTCTGGACCCCTCTTTTCCACAGAATTGGGCCCCCCCAGATATCTTTGGAATCTCCAGATCCCTTAGACACCCTCTAGTGTCCTCGCAACTCCTCCAGATTTCTCCCTTCTTCCCCAGAGGCATTTCTGGACCATGTAGACGCCTTAGCACCTCTCTAGTGCACTCTGGACCCCTGTTTTCCACAGAATAGGGCCCCTGAGCTCTCTTCTGGCCCCCCAGACCCCTTAGACACCCTCTAGTCTCCTTGCAACCCCTCTAGATTTCTCCCTTCTTCCCCAGAGGCATTTCTGGACCATGTAGATGCCTTAGCACCCCTCTACTGCGCTCTGGACCCCTCTTTACCACACAATGGGGTCCCCCAGATATCTTTGGAATCTCCAGACCCCTTAGACACCCTCTAGTCTCCTCACAACTCCTCCAGATTTCTCCCTTCTTCCCCAGAGGCATTTCTGGACCATGTAGACGCCTTAGCACCCCTCTAGTGTGCTCTGGACCCCTCTTTTCCACAGAATGGGGCCCCCCAGCTCTCTTGTGGCCCCCCAGACCCCTTAGACACCCTCTAGTCTCCTCGCAACCCCTCCAGATTTCTCCATTCTTCCCCAGAGGTATTTCTTGACAGTTTGGATGACTTTGCACCCCTCTAGTGCGCTCTGGACCCCTGTTTTCCTCACAGTTGAGCCCCCTAGATCTCTTCGGGCCCCCCAGCCCCCTTAGACACTCTCTGGTCTCCTTGCAACCCCTGCAGATTGCTCCCTTCTTCCCCAGAGGCATTTCTTGATCCTGTAGATGCCTTAGCACCCCTCTAGTGCTCTCTGGACCCCTCTTTTCCACAGAATGGGGACCCCTAGCTGTCTTCTGGCCCCCCAGACCCCTTAGACACCCTCTGGTCTCCTCGCAACCCCTCCAGATTTCTCCCGTCTTCCCCAGAGGCATTTCTGGACCACATAGATGTCTTAGCACCCCTCCAGTGCGCTCTGGACCCCTGTTTTCCACAGAATGGGGCCCCCCAGCTCTCTTCTGGCCCCCCAGACCCCTTAGACACCCTCTAGTCTCCTTGCAACCCCTCCAGATTGCTCCCTTTCTTCCATAGAGGCGTTGCTTGACAGTGTAGATGTCTTAGCACCCCTGTAGTGTGCTCTGGACCCCTTTTTTCCACAGAATGGGGCCCCCCCAGGCGCCTTAGACACCCTCTAGTCTCCTCGCAACGCCTTCAGATTTCTCCCTTCTTCCCCGGAGCCATTTCTGGACTATGTAGAGGACTTAGCACCCCACTAGTGCACTCTGGACCCCTCTTTTCCACAGAATGTGGTCCCCCAGCTCTCTCGTGGCCCCCCCAGACCCCTCAGACACCCTCTAGTTTTCTTGCAACCCCTCCAGATTTCTCCCTTCTTCCCCAGAGACATTTCTTGACAGTGTAGACACCTTAGCACCCCTCTAGTGCGCTCTGGACCCCTCTTTTTGACAGAATGGGGCCCCCCAGCTCCGTTCTGGCCCCCCAGGCCCCTTAGACACCCGCTGGTCTCCTCAGAACACCTCCAGATTTCTCCCTTCTTACCCAGAGGCATTTCTGGACAGTGTAGACACCTTAGCACCCCTGTAGTGTGCTCTGGACCCCTCTTTTCCACAGAATGGGGCCCCCCAGCTCCGTTCTGGCCCTCCAGGCCCCTTAGACATCCTCTAGTCTCCTCGCAACCCCTCCAGATTTCTCCCTTTTTCCCCAGGAGCATTTCTGGACCATGTAGAAGCCTTAGCACCCCTCTAGTGCGCTCTGGAGCCCTCTTTTCCACAGAATGGGGCCCCCCAGCTCTCTTCTGGCCCCCGCAGGCCCATTAGACGCCCTCTAGTCTTCTTGCAACCCCTCCAGATTTCTCCCTTCTTCCCCAGAGGCATTTCTTGACCATGTCCACAGCTTAGCACCCCTCTACTGTGCTCTGGACCCCTAAGGTGTTGACATGGTTAAGCAATGCCTCTGGGGAAGAAGGAAGAAATCTGGAGGGCTTGCGAGGAGTCCAGACGGTGTCTAGGAGGTCTGGGGGGCCTGAAGAGAGCTGGGGGGCCCCATTCTGTGGAAAAGAGGGGTCCAGAGCACAGTAGAGGGGTGCTCTTCTCCGCAGAATGGGGCCCCGCAGCTCTCTTCTGGCCCCCCAGACCCCTTAGACACTCTCTAGTCTCCTCGCAAGCCCTCCAGATTTCTTCCTTCTTCCCCAGAGGCATTTCTGGACCATGTAGACACCTTACCACCCCTCTAGTGCGCTCTGGACCCCTCTTTTCCACACAGTGGAGCCCCCAAGCTCTCTTCTGGCCCCCCCGACCCCTTAGACACCTTCCAGTCTCCTTGCAACCCCTCCAGATTTCTCTCTTCTTCCCCAGAGGCATTTCTTGACCATGTCCACACCTTAGCACCCCTCTAGTGCGCTCTGGACCCCTCTTTTGCACAGAATGGGGCCCCGCAGCTCTCTTCAGGCCGCCCAGACCTCTTAGACACCCTCTAGTCTCCTCGCAACCCCTCCAGATCTCTCTCTTCTTCCCCAGAGTCACTTCTTGACCATGTAGAGACCTTAGCACCCCTCTAGTGCGCTCTGGATCCCTCTTTTCCACAGAATGGGGTCCCCCAGCTCTCTTTGGAATCTCCAGACCCCTTAGACACCCTCTAGTCTCCTCGCAACCCCTCCAGATTTCTCCCTTCTTCCCCAGAGGCATTTCTGGACCATGTAGACATTTTAGCACCCCTCTAGTGCGCTCTGGACCCCTCTTTTCCACACAGTGGAGCCCCCCAGCTCTCTTCTGCTCCCCCAGCCCCCTTAGACACCCTCTAGTCTCCTCGCAACCCCTCCAGATTTCTCCCTTCTTCCCCAGAGGCATTTCTGGACCATGTAGACGCATTAGCACCCCTCTAGTGTACTCTGGACCCCTCTTTTCCACAGAATGGGGCCCTCAGTGCTCTTCTGCTCCCCCAGACCCGTTAGACACCCTCCAGTCTCCTCGCAACCCCTCCAGATTTCTCCCTTTTTCCCCAGAGGCATTTCTGGACCATGTAGACGCCTTAGCACCCCTCTAGTGTGCTCTGGACCCCTGTTTTCCACAGAATGGGGCCCCTGAGCTCTCTTCTGGCCCCCCAGAATCCTTAGACACCCTCTAGTGTCCTTGCAACCCCTCCAGATTTCTCCCTTCTTCCCCAGAGGCATTTCTGGACCATGTAGATGCCTTAGCACCCCTCTACTGCGCTCTGGACCCCTGTTTTCCACACAATGGGGTCCCCCAGATATCTTTGGAATCTCCAGACCCCTTAGACACCCTCTAGTCTCCTCACAACTCCTCCAGATTTCTCCCTTCTTCCCCAGAGGCATTTCTGGACCCTGTAGATGCCTTAGCACCCCTCTAGTGCACTCTGGACCCCTCTTTTCCACAGAACAGGGCCCCCCAGCACTCTTCTGGCCCCCAGACCCCTTAGACACTCTCTAGTCTCCTCAGAACCCCTCTAGATCTCTCCCTTTCTTCCCAGAGACATTTCTGGACCACGTAGATGCCTTAGCACCCCTCTAGTGCGCTCTGGACCCGTCTTTACCACACAATGGGGCCCTCCAGATATCTTTGGAATATCCAGA
The DNA here is from genome assembly GCF_036370855.1 of Dromaius novaehollandiae. Taxonomy (NCBI): domain Eukaryota; kingdom Metazoa; phylum Chordata; class Aves; order Casuariiformes; family Dromaiidae; genus Dromaius; species Dromaius novaehollandiae. Next base: position 90,669 of record NC_088118.1, on the reverse strand, counting down.
CCCCTTAGACACCCTCTAGTCTCCTTGCAACCCCTCCAGATTTCTCCCTTCTTCCCCAGAGGCATTTCTTGACCCTGTAGATGCCTTAGCACCCCTCTGGTGTGCTCTGGACCCCTCTTTTCCACAGAACGGGGCCCCCCAGCTCTCTTGTGGCCTCCCAGAACCCTTAGACATCCTCTAGTCTCCTCGCAACCCCTCCAGATTTCTCCCTTCTTCCCCAGAGGTATTTCTTGACAGTTTGCATGACTTTGCACCCTTCTAGTGCGCTCTGGACCCCTGTTTTCCACACAGTGGAGCCCTCTAGATCTCTTTGGGCCCCCCAGACCCCTTAGACACCCTCTAGTCTCCTCGCAACCCCTCCAGATTTCTCCCTTCTTCCCCAGAGACATTTCTGGACCATGGTAGACGCTTTAGCAGTCCTCCGGTGCGCTCTGGCTCCCTCTTTTCCACAGAATGGGGCCCCCCAGAACTCTTCTGTTCCCCAGACCCCTTAGTCACCCTCTAGTCTCCTCGCAACCCCTCCAGATTTCTCCCTTCTTCCCCAGAGGCATTTCTGGACCATGTAGATGCCTTAGCACCCCTCTACTGCTCTCTGGACCCCTGGTTTCCACAGAATTGGTTCCCCCAGATATCTTTGGAATCTCCAGACCCCTTAGACACCCTCTAGTCTCCTCACAACCCCTCCAGATTTCTCCCTTCTTCCCCAGAGGCATTTATGGACCATGTAGACGCCTTAGCACTCCTCTAGTGCACTCTGGACCCCTTTTTTCCACAGAATGGAGCCCCCTAGCTCTCTTCTGGCCCCCCAGACCCCTTACACACCCTCTAGTCTCCTCGCAACCCCTCCAGATTTCTCCCTTCTTCCCTAGAGGCATTTCTGGACCATGTAGACGCCTTAGCACCCCTCTAGTGCACTCTGGGCCCCTCTTTTCCACAGAATGGGTCCCCCCAGCTCTCTTCTGTTCCCCATCCCCCTTAGACACCCTCTAGTCTCCTTGCAACCCCTCCAGATTTCTCCCTTCTTCCCCAGAGGCATTTCTGGACCCTGTAGACGCCTTAGCACCCCTCTAGTGCGCTCTGGACCCCTCTTTTCCACACAGTTCGGTCCCCCAGATATCTTTGGAATCTCCAGACCCCTTAGACACCCTCTAGTCTCCTCGCAACCCCTCCAGATTGCTCCCTTCTTCCCTAGAGGCATTTCTGGACAGTGTAGACGCCTTAGCACCCCTCTAGTGCACTCTGGACCCCTCTTTTCCACAGAATGGGGCCCTCAGCGCTCTTCTCCTCCCCCAGACCCGTTAGACACCCTCCAGTCTCCTCGTAACCCCTCCAGATTGCTCCCTTCTTCCCCAGAGGCATTTCTGGACCATGTAGACGACTTAGCACCCCTCTAGTGCGCTCTGGACCCCTCTTTTGCACAGAATGGGGCCCCCCAGATCTCTTCTGTTCCCCAGACCCCTTACACACCCTCTAGTCTCCTCGCAACCCCTCCAGATTGCTCCCTTCTTCCCCAGAGGCATTTCTGGACCATGTAGACGCCTTAGCACCCCTCTAGTGCACTCTGGACCCCTCTTTTCCACACAATTGGGCCCCCCAGCTCTCTTCTGCTCCCCCATCCCCCTTAGACACCCTCTAGTCTCCTTGCAACCCCTCCAGATTTCTCCCTTCTTCCCCAGAGGCATTTCTGGACCCTGTAGACGCCTTAGCACCCCTCTAGTGCGCTCTGGACCCCTCTTTTCCACACAGTTCGGTCCCCCAGATATCTTTGGAATCTCCAGACCCCTTAGACACTCTCTAGTCTCCTTGCAACCCCTCCAGATTGCTCCCTTCTTCCCCAGAGGCATTTCTGGACCATGTAGACGCCTTAGCACCCCTCTAGTGCGCTCTGGACCCCTGTTTTCCAGAGAATGGGGCCCCCCAGCTCTCTTCTGTTCCCCAGACCCCTTAGACACTCTCTAGTCTCCTTGCAACCCCTCCATTTTTCTCCCTTCTTCCCCAGAGGCATTTCTGGACAGTGTAGATGATGTAGCAGTCCTCTAGTGCACTCTGCACCCCTCTTTTCCACACAGTGGAGCTCCCCAGCTCTCTTGTGGCCCCCCAGACCCCTTAGATACCCTCTAGTCTCCTCACAACCCCTCCAGATTTCTCCCTTCTTCCCCAGAGGCATTTCTGGACCCTGTAGACGCCTTAGCACCCCTCTAGTGCGCTCTGGACCCCTCTTTTCCACACAGTTCAGTCCCCCAGATATCTTTGGAATCTCCAGACTCCTTAGACACTCTCTAGTCTCCTCGCAACCCCTCCAGATTTCTCCCTTCTTCCCTAGAGGCATTTCTGGACCATGTAGATGCCTTAGCACCCCTCTAGTGCGCTCTGGACCCCTCTTTTCCACACAGTGGGGCCCCCCAGCTCTCTTCTGCTCCCCCAGACCCGTTAGACACCCTCCAGTCTCCTTGTAACCCCTCCAGATTGCTCCCTTCTTCCCCAGAGGCATTTCTGGACCATGTAGACGCCTTAGCACCCCTCTAGTGCGCTCTGGACCTCTCTTTTCCACAGAATGGGGCCCCCCAGATCTCTTCTGTTCCCCAGACCCCTTACACACCCTCTAGTCTCCTCGCAACCCCTCCAGATTGCTCCCTTCTTCCCCAGAGGCATTTCTGGACCATGTAGACGCCTTAGCACCCCTCTAGTGCACTCTGGATCCCTCTTTTCCACACAATTGGGCCCCCCAGCTCTCTTCTGTTCCCCATCCCCCTTAGACACCCTCTAGTCTCCTTGCAACCCCTCCAGATTTCTCCCTTCTTCCCCAGAGGCATTTCTGGACCATGTAGATGCCTTAGCACCCCTCTAGTGTGCTCTGGACCCCTCTTTTCCACAGAATGGGGCCCCCCAGAACTCTTCTGCTCCCCCACACCCCTTAGACACTCTCTAGTCTCCTCGCAACCCCTCCAGATTGCTCCCTTCTTCCCCAGAGGCATTTCTAGACCATGTATATGCCTTAACACCACTCTAGTGTACTCTGGACCCCACTTTTCCACAGAATGGTGCCCCCCAGCTCTCTTTGGAATCTCCAGACCCATTAGACACCCTCTAGTCTTCTCAGAACCCCTCCAGATTTCTCCCTTCTTCCCTAGAGGCATTTCTGGACCATGTAGACGCCTCAGCACCCCTCTAGTGTGCTCTGGACCCCTCTTTTCCACAGAACGGGGCCCCCCAGCTCTCTTGTGGCCTCCCAGAACCCTTAGACACTCTCTAGTCTCCTCGCAACCCCTCCAGATTTCTCCCTTCTTCCCCAGAGGTATTTCTTGACAGTTTGGATGACTTTGCACCCCTCTAGTGCGCTCTGGACCCCTGTTTTCCACACAGTGGAGCCCCCTAGATCTCTTCGGCCCCCCCAGCCCCCTTAGACACCCTCTAGTCTCCTTGCAACCCCTCCAGATTTCTCCCTTCTTCCCCAGAGGCATTTCTGGACCATGGTAGGCACTTTAGCACTCCTCCGGTGCCCTCTGGCTCCCTCTTTTCCACAGAATGGGGCCCCCCAGAACTCTTCTGTTCCCCAGACCCCTTACACACCCTCTAGTCTCCTCGCAACCCCTCCAGATTGCTCCCTTCTTCCCCAGAGGCATTTCTTGACACTGTAGATGCCTTAGCACCCCTCTAGTGCGCTCTGGACCCCTGGTTTCCACACAATTGGGCCCCCGAGAATTCTTCTGTTCCCCAGACCTCTTAGATACTCTCTAGTCTCCTCGCAACCCCTCCAGATTTCTCCCTTCTTCCCCAGAGGCATTTCTGGACCATGTAGACGCCTTAGCACCCCTCTACTGCGCTCTGGACCCCTCTTTTCCACAGAATTGGGCCCCCCAGATATCTTTGGAATCTCCAGACCCCTTAGACACCCTCTAGTATCCTCGCAACCCCTCCAGATTTCTCCCTTCTTCCCCAGAGGCATTTCTGCACCATGTAGATGCCTTAACACCTCTCTAGTGCACTCCGGACCCATTTTTTCCACAGAATGGGGACCCCAGCTCTCCTCTGGCCCCCCAGACCCCTTAGACAACCCGTAGTCTCCTCGCAACCCCTTCAGATTGCTCCCTTCTTCCCCAGAGGCATTTCTTGATCCTGTAGATGCCTTAGCACCCCTCTAGTGCTCTCTGGACCCCTCTTTTCCACAGAATGGGGCCCCCTAGCTGTCTTCTGGCCCCCCAGACCCCTTAGACACCCTCTGGTCTCCTCGCAACCCCTCCAGATTTCTCCCGTCTTCCCCAGAGGCATTTCTGGACCACGTAGATGCCTTAGCACGCCTCTAGTGCGCTCTGGACCCCTCTTTTCCACAGAACTGGGCCCCCCAGCTATCTTCTGGCCCCCCAGACCCCTTAGACACCCCGTAGTCTCCTTGCAACCCCTGCAGATTTCTCTCTTCTTCTCCAGAGGCATTTCTGGATCCTGTAGACGCCTTAGCACCCCTCCAGTGCGCTCTGGACCCCTGTTTTCCACAGAATGGGGCCCCCCAGCTCTCTTCTGTTCCCCAGACCCCTTACACACCCTCTAGTCTCCTCACAACCCCTCCAGATTTCTCCCTTCTTCCCCAGAGGTATTTCTTGACAGTTTGGATGACTTTGCACCCCTCTAGTGCGCTCTGGACCCCTGTTTTCCACACAGTGGAGCCCCCTAGGTCTCTTCGGCCCCCCCAGGCCCCTTAGACACCCTCTAGTCTCCTCGCAACCCCTCCAGATTTCTCCCTTCTTCCCCAGAGGCATTTCTGGACCATGGTAGACACTTTAGCACTCCTCCGGTGCCCTCTGGCTCCCTCTTTTCCACAGAATGGGGCCCCCCGGAACTCTTCTGTTCCCCAGACCCCTTACACACCCTCTAGTCTCCTCGCAACCCCTCCAGATTTCTCCCTTCTTCCCCAGAGGCATTTCTGGACCATGTAGATGCCTTAGCACCCCTCTAGTGCGCTCTGGACCCTTCTTTACCACACAATGGGGCCCCCCAGCTCTCTTTGGAATCTCCAGACCCCTTAGACACCCTCTAGTCTCCTCGCAACCCCTACAGATCTCTCCCTTCTTCCCCAGAGGCATTTCTGGACCATGTAGACGCCTTAGCACCCCTCTACTGTGCTCTGGACCCCTCTTTTCCACACAATGGGGTCCTGCAGCTATTTATGGGCCCCCAGGCCCCTTAGACACCCTCTAGTATCCTCGCAACCCCTGCAGATTTCTCCCTTCTTCCCCAGAGGCATTTCTGCACCATGTAGATGCCTTAACACCTCTCTAGTGCACTCCGGACCCATTTTTTCCACAGAATGGGGACCCCAGCTCTCCTCTGGCCCCCCAGACCCCTTAGACACCCCGTAGTCTCCTCGCAACCCCTTCAGATTGCTCCCTTCTTCCCCAGAGGCATTTCTTGATCCTGTAGATGCCTTAGCACCCCTCTAGTGCTCTCTGGACCCCTCTTTTCCACAGAATGGGGACCCCTAGCTGTCTTCTGGCCCCCCAGACACCTTAGACACCCTCTGGTCTCCTCGCAACCCCTCCAGATTTCTCCCGTCTTCCCCAGAGGCATTTCTGGACCACGTAGATGCCTTAGCACGCCGCTAGTGCGCTCTGGACCCCTCTTTTCCACAGAACTGGGCCCCCCAGCTATCTTCTGGCCCCCGAGACCCCTTAGACAACCTCTAGTCTCCTTGCAACCCCTGCAGATTTCTCTCTTCTTCTCCAGAGGCATTTCTGGATCCTGTAGACGCCTTAGCACCCCTCCAGTGCGCTCTGGACCCCTGTTTTCCACAGAATGGGGCCCCCCAGCTCTCTTCTGTTCCCCATCCCCCTTAGACACTCTCTAGTCTCCTCGCAACCCCTCCAGATTTCTCCCTTCTTCCCCAGAGGCATTTCTGGACGATATAGATGCCTTAGCATCCCTCTAGTGCGCTCTGGACCCCTCTTTTCCACAGAATTGGGCCCCCGAGAACTCTTCTGTTCCCCAGACTGCTTAGACACTGTCTAGTCTCCTCGCAACCCCTCCAGATTTCTCCCTTCTTCCCCAGAGGCATTTCTGGACCATGTAGACGCCTTAGCACCCCTCTAGTGCGCTCTGGACCCCTCTTTTCCACACAGTGGGGCCCCCCAGCTCTCTTCTGCTCCCCCAGACCCCTTAGACACCCTCTAGTCTCCTCGCAACCCCTCCAGATTTCTCCCTTCTTCCCCAGAGGCATTTCTGGACCATGTAGAGGCCTTAGCACCCCTCTAGTGCGCTCTGGACCCCTCTTTTCCACACAATTGGGCCCCCCAGCTCTCTTCTGTTCCCCATCCCCCTTAGACACTCTCTAGTCTCCTTGCAACCCCTCCAGATTTCTCCCTTCTTCCCCAGAGGCATTTCTGGACCATGTAGATGCCTTAGCACCCCTCTAGTGCGCTCTGGATCCTTCTTTACCACACAATGGGGCCCCCCAGCTCTGTTTGGAATCTCCAGACCCCTTAGACACCCTCTAGTCTCCTTGCAACCCCTCCAGATTTCTCCCTTCTTCCCCAGAGGCATTTCTTGACCCTGTAGATGCCTTAGCACCCCTCTAGTGTGCTCTGGACCCCTGTTTTCCACAGAACGGGGCCCCCCAGCTCTCTTCTGGCCTCCCAGAACCCTTAGACATCCTCTAGTCTCCTTGCAACCCCTCCAGATTTCTCCCTTCTTCCCCAGAGGTATTTCTTGACAGTTTGGATGACTTTGCACCCCTCTAGTGCGCTCTGGACCCCTGTTTTCCACACAGTGGAGCCCCCTAGATCTCTTCGGGCGCCCCAGCCCCCTTACACACCCTCTAGTCTCCTCGCAACCCCTCCAGATTTCTCCCTTCTTCCCCAGAGGCATTTCTGGACCATGGTAGACGCTTTAGCACTCCTCTGGTGCCCTCTGGCTCCCTCTTTTCCACAGAATGGGGCCCCCCAGAACTCTTCTGTTCCCCAGACTCCTTACACACCCTCTAGTCTCCTCGCAACCCCTCCAGATTTCTCCCTTCTTCCCCAGAGGCATTTCTGGACCATGTAGATGCCTTAGCACCCCTCTAGTGCGCTCTGGACCACTCTTTTCCACAGAATGGGGCCCCCCAGAACTCTTCTGTTCCCCAGACCCCTTAGACACCCTCTAGTCTCCTCGCAACCCCTACAAATCTCTCCCTTCTTCCCCAGAGGCATTTCTGGACCACGTAGATGCCTTAGCACCCCTCTAGTGTGCTCTGGACCCCTCTTTTCCACACAATGGGGCCCCCCAGAACTCTTCTGGCCCCCCAGACCCCTTAGACACCCTCTAGTGTCCTTGCAACCCCTCCAGATTTCTCCCTTCTTCCGCAGAGGCATTTCTGGACCATGTAGATGCCTTAGCACCCCTCTACTGTGCTCTGGACCCCTCTTTTCCACACAATAGGGCCCTGCAGCTATTTATGGGCCCCCAGGCCCCTTAGACACCCTCTAGTATCCTCGCAACCCCTCCAGATTTCTCCCTTCTTCCCCAGAGGCATTTCTGCACCATGTAGATGCCTTAACACCTCTCTAGTGCACTCCGGACCCATTTTTTCCACAGAATGGGGACCCCAGCTCTCCTCTGGCCCCCCAGACCCCTTAGACACCCCGTAGTCTCCTCGCAACCCCTTCAGATTGCTCCCTTCTTCCCCAGAGGCATTTCTTGATCCTGTAGATGCCTTAGCACCCCTCTAGTGCTCTCTGGACCCCTCTTTTCCACAGAATGGGGACCCTAGCTGTCTTCTGGCCCCCCAGACCCCTTAGACACCCTCTGGTCTCCTCGCAACCCTTCCAGATCTCTCCCGTCTTCCCCAGAGGCATTTCTGGACCATGGTAGATGCTTTAGCACTCCTCTGGTGCCCTCTGGCTCCCTCTTTTCCACAGAATGGGGCCCCCCAGAACTCTTCTGTTCCCCAGACCCCTTAGTCACCCTCTAGTCTCCTTGCAACCCCTCCAGATTTCTCCCTTCTTCCCCAGAGGCATTTCTGGACCATGTAGACACCTTAGCACCCCTCTAGTGCACTCTGGACCCCTCTTTTCCACAGAATGGGGCCCCTGAGCTCTCTTCTGGCCCCCCAGATCCCTTAGACACCCTCTAGTGTCCTTGCAACCCCTGCAGATTTCTCCCTTCTTCCCCAGAGGCATTTCTGGACCATGTAGATGCCTTAGCACCCCTCTAGTGCACTCTGGACCCCTGTTTTCCACACAATTGGGTCCCCCAGATATCTTTGGAATCTCCAGACCCCTTAGACACCCTCTAGTCTCCTCACAACTCCTCCAGATTTCTCCCTTCTTCCCCAGAGGCATTTATGGACAGTGTAGACGCCTTAGCACCCCTCTAGTGCACTCTGGACCCCTCTTTTCCACAGAACGGGGCCCCCCAGCTCTCTTGTGGCCTCCCAGAACCCTTAGACATCCTCTAGTCTCCTCGCAACCCCTCCAGATTTCTCCCTTCTTCCCCAGAGGCATTTCTGGACCATGGTAGACGCCTTAGGACACCTCTAGTGCACTCTGGACCCCTGTTTTCCACAGAATGGGGCCCCCCAGAACTCTTCTGTTCCCCAGACCCCTTAGACACCCTCTAGTCTCCTCGCAACCCCTACAGATCTCTCCCTTCTTCCCCAGAGGCATTTCTGGACCACGTAGATGCCTTAGCACCCCTCTAGTGTGCTCTGGACCCCTCTTTTCCACACAATGGGGCCCCCCAGAACTCTTCTATTCCCCAGACCCCTTAGTCACCCTGTAGTCTCCTTGCAACCCCTCCAGATTTCTCACTTCTTCCGCAGAGGCATTTCTGGACCATGTAGACACCTTAGCACCCCTCTACTGTGCTCTGGACCCTTCTTTTCCACACAATGGGGCCCTGCAGCTAATTATGGGCCCCCAGGCCCCTTAGACACCCTCTAGTATCCTCGCAACCCCTCCAGATTTCTCCCTTCTTCCCCAGAGGCATTTCTGCACCATGTAGATGCCTTAACACCTCTCTAGAGCACTCCGGACCCAATTTTTCCACAGAATGGGGACCCCAGCTCTCCTCTGGCCCCCCAGACCCGTTAGACACCCCGTAGTCTCCTCGCAACCCCTTGAGATTGCTCCCTTCTTCCCCAGAGGCATTTCTTGATCCTGTAGATGTCTTAGCACCCCTCTAGTGCTCTCTGGACCCCTCTTTTCCACAGAATGGGGCCCCCTAGCTGTCTTCTGGCCCCCCAGACCCCTTAGACACCCTCTGGTCTCCTCGCAACCCCTCCAGATTTCTCCCGTCTTCCCCAGAGGCATTTCTGGACCACATAGATGCCTTAGCACCCCTCTAGTGCGCTCTGGACCCCTCTTTTCCACAGAACTGGGCCCCCCAGCTATCTTTGGAATCTCCAGACCCCTTAGACACCCTCTAGTCTTCTCAGAACCCCTCCAGATTTCTCCCTTCTTCCCTAGAGGCATTTCTGGACCATGTAAACGCCTCAGCACCCCTCTAGTGTGCTCTGGACCCCTCTTTTCCACAGAACGGGGCCCCCCAGCTCTCTTGTGGCCTCCCAGAACCCTTAGACATCCTCTAGTCTCCTCGCAACCCCTCCAGATTTCTCCCTTCTTCCCCAGAGGTATTTCTTGACAGTTTGGATGACTTTGCACCCCTCTAGTGCGCTCTGGACCCCTGTTTTCCACACAGTGGAGCCCCCTAGATCTCTTCGGCCCCCCCAGCCCCCTTAGACACCCTCTAGTCTCCTCGCAACCCCTCCAGATTTCTCCCTTCTTCCCCAGAGGCATTTCTGGACCATGGTAGGCACTGTAGCACTCCTCCGGAGCCCTCTGGCTCCCTCTTTTCCACAGAATGGGGCCCCCCAGAACTCTTCTGTTCCCCAGACCCCTTACACACCCTCTAGTCTCCTCGCAACCCCTCCAGATTGCTCCCTTCTTCCCCAGAGGCATTTCTTGACACTGTAGATGCCTTAGCACCCCTCTAGTGCGCTCTGGACCCCTGGTTTCCACACAATTGGGCCCCCGAGAATTCTTCTGTTCCCCAGACCCCTTAGATACTCTCTAGTCTCCTCGCAACCCCTCCAGATTTCTCCCTTCTTTCCCAGAGGCATTTCTGGACCATGTAGACGCCTTAGCACCCCTCTAGTGCTCTCTGGACCCCTCTTTTCCACAGAATGGGGCCCCCTAGCTGTCTTCTGGCCCCCCGACCCCTTAGACACCCTCTGGTCTCCTCGCAACCCCTCCAGATTTTTCCCGTCTTCCCCAGAGGCATTTCTGGACCACGTAGATGACTTAGCACGCCTCTAGTGCGCTCTGGACCCCTCTTTTCCACAGAACTGGGCCCCCAGCTATCTTCTGGCCCCCGAGACCCCTTAGACAACCTCTAGTCTCCTTGCAACCCCTCCAGATTTCTCTCTTCTTCTCCAGAGGCATTTCTGGATCCTGTAGACGCCTTAGCACCCTTCCAGTGCGCTCTGGACCCCTGTTTTCCACAGAATGGGGCCCCCCAGCTCTCTTCTGTTCCCCATCCCCCTTAGACACTCTCTAGTCTCCTCGCAACCCCTCCAGATTGCTCCCTTCTTCCCCAGAGGCATTTGTGGACAGTGTAGATGATGTAGCAGTCCTCTAGTGCACTCTGCACCCCTCTTTTCCACACAGTGGAGCTCCCCAGCTCTCTTGTGGCCCCCCAGACCCCTTAGACACCCTCTGGTCTCCTTGCAACCCCTCCAGATTTCTCCCTTCTTCCCCAGAGGCATTTCTGGACCCTGTAGACGCCTTAGCATCCCTCTAGTGCGCTCTGGACCCCTCTTTTCCACAGAATTGGGCCCCCGAGAACTCTTCTGTTCCCCAGACCGCTTAGACACTGTCTAGTCTCCTTGCAACCCCTCCAGATTTCTCCCTTCTTCCCCAGAGGCATTTCTGGACCATGTAGACGCCTTAGCACCCCTCTAGTGCGCTCTGGACCCCTCTTTTGCACACAGTGGGGCCCTCAGCGCTCTTCTGCTCCCCCAGACCCCTTAGACACCCTCTAGTCTCCTCGCAACCCCTCCAGATTTCTCCCTTCTTCCCCAGAGGCATTTCTGGACCATGTAGACGCATTAGCACCCCTCTAGTGCACTCTGGACCCCTCTTTAGCACAGAATGGGGCCCTCAGCGCTCTTCTGCTCCTCCAGACCCGTTAGACACCCTCCAGTCTCCTCGCAACCCCTCCAGATTGCTCCCTTCTTCCCCAGAGGCATTTCTGGACCATGTAGACGCCTTAGCACCCCTCTAGTGTGCTCTGGACCCCTGTTTTCCACAGAATGGGGCCCCCCAGAACTCTTCTGCTCCCCCACACCCCTTAGACACTCTCTAGTCTCCTCGCAACCCCTCCAGATTGCTCCCTTCTTCCCCAGAGGCATTTCTGGACCATGTATATGCCTTAACACCACTCTAGTGTACTCTGGACCCCACTTTTCCACAGAATGGTGCCCCCCAGCTCTCTTTGGAATCTCCAGACCCCTTAGACACCCTCTAGTCTTCTCAGAACCCCTCCAGATTTCTCCCTTCTTCCACAGAGGCATTTCTGGACCCTGTAGATGCCTTAGCACCGCTCTAGTGCGCTCTGGACCCCTGTTTTCCACAGAATTGGGCCCCCCCAGATATCTTTGGAATCTCCAGATCCCTTAGACACCCTCTAGTGTCCTCGCAACTCCTCCAGATTTCTCCCTTTTTCCCCAGAGGCATTTCTGGACCATGTAGACGCCTTAGCACCCCTCTAGTGCACTCTGGACCCCTGTTTTCCACAGAATAGGGCCCCTGAGCTCTCTTCTGGCCCCCCAGACCCCTTAGACACCCTCTAGTCTCCTTGCAACCCCTCCAGATTTCTCCCTTCTTCCCCAGAGGCATTTCTGGACCATGTAGATGCCTTAGCACCCCTCTACTGCGCTCTGGACCCCTCTTTACCACACAATGGGGTCCCCCAGCTCTGTTTGGAATCTCCAGACCCCTTAGACACCCTCTAGTCTCCTCACAACTCCTCCAGATTTCTCCCTTCTTCCCCAGAGGCATTTATGGACCATGTAGACGCCTTAGCACCCCTCTAGTGCACTCTGGACCCCTCTTTTCCACAGAACGGGGCCCCCCAGCACTCTTCTGGCCCCCAGACCCCTTAGACACTCTCTAGTCTCCTCAGAACCCCTCTAGATCTCTCCCTTTCTTCCCAGAGACATTTCTGGACCACGTAGATGCCTTAGCACCCCTCTAGTGTGCTCTGGACCCCTCTTTTCCACAGAACGGGGCCCCCCAGCTCTCTTGTGGCCCCCCAGCCCCCTTAGAAACCCTCTGGTCTCCTTGCAACCCCTGCAGATTGCTCCCTTCTTCCCCAGAGGCATTTCTTGATCCTGTAGATGCCTTAGCACCCCTCTAGTGCTCTCTGGACCCCTCTTTTCCACAGAATGGGGACCCATAGCTGTCTTCTGGCCCCCCAGACCCCTTAGACACTCTCTGGTCTCCTCGCAACCCCTCCAGATTTCTCCCGTCTTCCCCAGAGGCATTTCTGGACCACATAGATGCCTTAGCACCCCTCCAGTGCGCTCTGGACCCCTGTTTTCCACAGAATGGGGCCCCCCAGCTCTCTTCTGGCCCCCCAGACCCCTTAGACACCCTCTAGTCTCCTCGCAACCCCTCCAGATTTCTCCCTTCTTCCCCAGAGGCATTTCTGGACAGCGTAGATGATGTAGCAGTCCTCTAGTGCACTCTGCACCCCTCTTTTCCACACAGTGGAGCTCCCCAGCTCTCTTGTGGCCCCCCAGACCCCTTAGACACCCTCTAGTCTTCTCAGAACCCCTCCAGATTTCTCCCTTCTTCCCTAGAGGCATTTCTGGACCATGTAGACGCCTCAGCACCCCTCTAGTGTGCTCTGGACCCCTTTTTTCCACAGAAGTGGGCCCCCCAGATCTCTTTGGGCCCCGCAGCGCTCTTCTGCTCCCCCAGACCCGTTAGACATCCTCCAGTCTCCTGGCAACCCCTCCAGATTTCTCCCTTCTTCCCCAGAGGCATTTCTGGACCATGGTAGACGCTTTAGCACTCCTCTGGTGCCCTCTGGCTCCCTCTTTTCCACCGAATGGGGCCCATCCAGAACTCTTCTGTTCCCCAGACCCCTTACACACATTCTAGTCTCCTCGCAACCCCTCCAGATTTCTCCCTTCTTCCCCAGAGGCATTTCTGGACCATGTAGACGCCTTAGCACCCCTCTAGTGCGCTCTGGACCCCTCTTTTCCACACAGTGGGGCCCCCCAGCTCTCTTCTGCTCCCCCAGACCCCTTAGACACCCTGTAGTCTCCTCGCAACCCCTCCAGATTTCTCCCTTCTTCCCCAGAGGCATTTCTGGACCATGTAGATGCATTAGCACCCCTCTAGTGCACTCTGGACCCCTCTTTTCCACAGAATGGGGCCCTCAGCGCTCTTCTGCTCCCCCAGACCCGTTAGACACCCTCCAGTCTCCTCGCAACCCCTCCAGATTGCTCCCTTCTTCCCCAGAGCCATTTCTGGACCATGTAGATGACTTAGCACCCCTCTAGTGCGCTCTGGACCCCTCTTTGCCACAGAATGGGGCCCCCCAGATCTCTTCTGTTCCCCAGACCCCTTAGACACGCTCTAGTCTCCTTGCAACCCCTGCAGATTTCTCCCTTCTTCCCCAGAGGCATTTCTGGACCATGTAGATGCCTTAGCACCCCTCTAGTGCGCTCTGGACCCCTCTTTTCCACAGAATGGGGCCCCCCAGAACTCTTCCGTTCCCCCACACCCCTTAGACACTCTCTAGTCTCCTCGCAACCCCTCCAGACTGCTCCCTTCTTCCCCAGAGGCATTTCTAGACCATGTATATGCCTTAACACCACTCTAGTGTACTCTGGACCCCACTTTTCCACAGAATGGTGCCCCCCAGCTCTCTTTGGAATCTCCAGACCCCTTAGACACCCTCTAGTCTTCTCAGAACCCCTCCAGATTTCTCCCTTCTTCCCTAGAGGCATTTCTGGACCATGTAGACGCCTCAGCACCCCTCTAGTGCGCTCTGGACCCCTTTTTTCCACAGAAGTGGGCCCCCCAGATCTCTTTGGGCCCCGCAGCTCTCTTCTGCTCCCCCAGACCCCTTACACACGCTCTAGTCTCCTCGCAACCCCTCCAGATTTCTCCCTTCTTCCCCAGAGGCATTTCTGGACCATGGTAGATGCTTTAGCACTCCTCTGGTGCCCTCTGGCTCCCTCTTTTCCACAGAATGGGGTCCCCGAGAACTCTTCTGTTCCCCAGACCCCTTAGTCACCCTCTAGTCTCCTTGCAACTCCTCCAGATTTCTCCCTTCTTCCCCAGAGGCATTTCTGGACCATGTAGATGCCTTAGCACCGCTCTAGTGCGCTCTGGACCCCTGTTTTCCACAGAATTGGGCCCCCCCAGATATCTTTGGAATCTCCAGATCCCTTAGACACCCTCTAGTGTCCTCGCAACTCCTCCAGATTTCTCCCTTTTTCCCCAGAGGCATTTCTGGACCATGTAGACGCCTTAGCACCCCTCTAGTGCACTCTGGACCCCTCTTTTCCAGAGAATGGGGCCCCTGAGCTCTCTTCTGGCCCCCCAGACCCCTTAGTCACCCTCTAGTCTCCTTGCAACCCCTCCAGATTTCTGCCTTCTTCCCCAGAGGCATTTCTGGACCATGTAGATGCCTTAACACCACTCTACTGCGCTCTGGACCCCTCTTTACCACACAATGGGGTCCCCCAGATATCTTTGGAATCTCCAGACCCCTTAGACACCCTCTAGTCTCCTCACAACTCCTCCAATTTCTCCCTTCTTCCCCAGAGGCATTTATGGACCATGTTGATGCCTTAGCACCCCTCTAGTGCACTCTGGACCCCTCTTTTCCACAGAACGGGGCCCCCCAGCACTCTTCTGGCCCCCAGACCCCTTAGACACTCTCTAGTCTCCTCAGAACCCCTCTAGATCTCTCCCTTTCTTCCCAGAGACATTTCTGGACCCCGTAGATGCCTTAGCACCCCTCTAGTGCGCTCTGGACCCGTCTTTACCACACAATGGGGCCCTGCAGATATCTTTGGAATCTCCAGACCCCTTAGAAACGCTCTAGTCTCCTTGCAACCCCTGCAGATTTCTCCCTTCTTCCCCAGAGGCATTTCTGGACCATGTAGATGCCTTAGCACCCCTCTCGTGTGCTCTGGACCCCTCTTTTCCACACAATGGGGCCCCCCAGATATCTTTGGAATCTCCAGACCCCTTAGACACCCTCTAGTCTCCTCGCAATCCCTACAGATCTATCCCTTCTTCCGCAGAGGTATTTCTGGACCATGTAGACGCCTTAGCACCCCTCTACTGTGCTCTGGACCCCTCTTTTCCACACAATGGGGCCCTGCAGCTATTTATGGGCCCCCAGGCCCCTTAGACACCCTCTAATATCCTCGCAACCCCTCCAGATTTCTCCCTTCTTCCCCAGAGGCATTTCTGCACCATGTAGATGCATTAACACCTCTCTAGTGCACTCCGGACCCAATTTTTCCACAGAATGGGGACCCCAGCTCTCCTCTGGCCCCCCAGACCCCTTATACACCCTGTAGTCTCCTCGCAACCCCTTCAGATTGCTCCCTTCTTCCCCAGAGGCATTTCTTGATCCTGTAGATGCCTTAGCACCCCTCTAGTGCTCTCTGATCCCTCTTTTCCACAGAATGGGGACCCCTAGCTGTCTTCTGGCCCCCCAGACCCCTTAGACACCCTCTGGTCTCCTCGCAACCCCTCCAGATTTCTCCCGTCTTCCCCAGAGGCATTTCTGGACCACATAGATGCCTTAGCACCCCTCTAGTGCACTCTGGACCCCTCTTTTCCACAGAACGGGGCCCCCCAGCTATCTTCTGGCCCCCGAGACCCCTTAGACACCCTCTAGTCTCCTTGCAACCCCTCCAGATTTCTCTCTTCTTCTCTAGAGGCATTTCTGGACCATGTAGACGCCTTAGCACCCCTCCAGTGCGCTCTGGACCCCTCTTTTCCACACAGTTTAGTCCCCCAGGTATTTTTGGAATCTCCAGACCCCTTAGACACCCTCTAGTCTCCTCGCAACCCCTCCAGATTTCTCCCTTCTTCCCTAGAGGCATTTCTGGACCCTGTAGATGCCTTAGCATCCCTCTAGTGCGCTCTGGACCCCTCTTTTCCACAGAATGTGGCCCCCGAGAACTCTTCTGTTCCCCAGACCGCTTAGACACTGTCTAGTCTCCTCGCAACCCCTCCAGATTTCTCCCTTCTTCCCCAGAGGCATTTCTGGACCATGTAGACGCCTTAGCACCCCTCTAGTGCGCTCTGGACCCCTCTTTTGCACACAGTGGGGCCCTCAGCGCTCTTCTGCTCCCCCAGACCCCTTAGACACCCTCTAGTCTCCTCGCAACCCCTCCAGATTTCTCCCTTCTTCCCCAGAGGCATTTCTGGACCATGTAGACGCGTTAGCACCCCTCTAGTGCACTCTGGACCCCTCTTTACCACAGAATGGGGCCCTCAGCGCTCTTCTGCTCCCCCAGACCCGTTAGACACCGTCCAGTCTCCTCGCAACCCCTCCAGATTGCTCCCTTCTTCCCCAGAGGCATTTCTGGACCATGTAGACGCCTTAGCACCCCTCTAGTGTGCTCTGGACCCCTGTTTTCCACAGAATGGGGCCCCCCAGAACTCTTCTGCTCCCCCACACCCCTTAGACACTCTGTAGTCTCCTCGCAACCCCTCCAGATTGCTCCCTTCTTCCCCAGAGGCATTTCTGGACCATGTATATGCCTTAACACCACTCTAGTGCGCTCTGGACCCCTCTTTTCCACAGAATTGGGCCCCCCCAGATATCTTTGGAATCTCCAGATCCCTTAGACACCCTCTAGTGTCCTCGCAACTCCTCCAGATTTCTCCCTTCTTCCCCAGAGGCATTTCTGGACCATGTAGACGCCTTAGCACCTCTCTAGTGCACTCTGGACCCCTGTTTTCCACAGAATAGGGCCCCTGAGCTCTCTTCTGGCCCCCCAGACCCCTTAGACACCCTCTAGTCTCCTTGCAACCCCTCTAGATTTCTCCCTTCTTCCCCAGAGGCATTTCTGGACCATGTAGATGCCTTAGCACCCCTCTACTGCGCTCTGGACCCCTCTTTACCACACAATGGGGTCCCCCAGATATCTTTGGAATCTCCAGACCCCTTAGACACCCTCTAGTCTCCTCACAACTCCTCCAGATTTCTCCCTTCTTCCCCAGAGGCATTTCTGGACCATGTAGACGCCTTAGCACCCCTCTAGTGTGCTCTGGACCCCTCTTTTCCACAGAATGGGGCCCCCCAGCTCTCTTGTGGCCCCCCAGACCCCTTAGACACCCTCTAGTCTCCTCGCAACCCCTCCAGATTTCTCCATTCTTCCCCAGAGGTATTTCTTGACAGTTTGGATGACTTTGCACCCCTCTAGTGCGCTCTGGACCCCTGTTTTCCTCACAGTTGAGCCCCCTAGATCTCTTCGGGCCCCCCAGCCCCCTTAGACACTCTCTGGTCTCCTTGCAACCCCTGCAGATTGCTCCCTTCTTCCCCAGAGGCATTTCTTGATCCTGTAGATGCCTTAGCACCCCTCTAGTGCTCTCTGGACCCCTCTTTTCCACAGAATGGGGACCCCTAGCTGTCTTCTGGCCCCCCAGACCCCTTAGACACCCTCTGGTCTCCTCGCAACCCCTCCAGATTTCTCCCGTCTTCCCCAGAGGCATTTCTGGACCACATAGATGTCTTAGCACCCCTCCAGTGCGCTCTGGACCCCTGTTTTCCACAGAATGGGGCCCCCCAGCTCTCTTCTGGCCCCCCAGACCCCTTAGACACCCTCTAGTCTCCTTGCAACCCCTCCAGATTTCTGCCTTCTTCCCCAGAGGCATTTCTGGACCATGTAGATGCCTTAACACCACTCTACTGCGCTCTGGACCCCTCTTTACCACACAATGGGGTCCCCCAGATATCTTTGGAATCTCCAGACCCCTTAGACACCCTCTAGTCTCCTCACAACTCCTCCAATTTCTCCCTTCTTCCCCAGAGGCATTTATGGACCATGTTGATGCCTTAGCACCCCTCTAGTGCACTCTGGACCCCTCTTTTCCACAGAACGGGGCCCCCCAGCACTCTTCTGGCCCCCAGACCCCTTAGACACTCTCTAGTCTCCTCAGAACCCCTCTAGATCTCTCCCTTTCTTCCCAGAGACATTTCTGGACCCCGTAGATGCCTTAGCACCCCTCTAGTGCGCTCTGGACCCGTCTTTACCACACAATGGGGCCCTGCAGATATCTTTGGAATCTCCAGACCCCTTAGAAACGCTCTAGTCTCCTTGCAACCCCTGCAGATTTCTCCCTTCTTCCCCAGAGGCATTTCTGGACCATGTAGATGCCTTAGCACCCCTCTACTGCGCTCTGGACCCCTCTTTTCCACAGAATTGGGCCCCCCAGATATCTTTGGAATCTCCAGACCCCTTAGACACCCTCTAGTCTCCTCGCAACCCCTACAGATCTCTCCCTTCTTCCCCAGAGGCATTTCTGGACCATGTAGACGCCTTAGCACCCCTCTACTGTGCTCTGGACCCCTCTTTTCCACACAATGGGGTCCTGCAGCTATTTATGGGCCCCCAGGCCCCTTAGACACCCTCTAGTCTCCTCGCAACCCCTGCAGATTTCTCCCTTCTTCCCCAGAGGCATTTCTGCACCATGTAGATGCCTTAACACCTCTCTAGTGCACTCTGGACCCATTTTTTCCACAGAATGGGGACCCCAGCTCTCCTCTGGCCCCCCAGACCCCTTAGACACCCCGTAGTCTCCTCGCAACCCCTTCAGATTGCTCCCTTCTTCCCCAGAGGCATTTCTTGATCCTGTAGATGCCTTAGCACCCCTCTAGTGCTCTCTGGACCCCTCTTTTCCACAGAATGGGGCCCCCTAGCTGTCTTCTGGCCCCCCAGACCCCTTAGACACCCTCTGGTCTCCTCGCAACCCCTCCAGATTTCTCCCGTCTTCCCCAGAGGCATTTCTGGACCACGTAGATGACTTAGCACGCCTCTAGTGCGCTCTGGACCCCTGTTTTCCACAGAACTGGGCCCCCCAGCTATCTTCTGGCCCCCGAGACCCCTTAGACAACCTCTAGTCTCCTTGCAACCCCTGCAGATTTCTCTCTTCTTCTCCAGAGGCATTTCTGGATCCTGTAGACGCCTTAGCACCCCTCCAGTGCGCTCTGGACCCCTGTTTTCCACAGAATGGGGCCCCCCAGCTCTCTTCTGTTCCCCAGACCCCTTAGACACTCTCTAGTCTCCTCGCAACCCCTCCAGATTTCTCCCTTCTTCCCCAGAGGCATTTCTGGACAGTGTAGATGATGTAGCAGTCCTCTAGTGCACTCTGCACCCCTCTTTTCCACACAGTGGAGCTCCCCAGCTCTCTTGTGGCCCCCCAGACCCCTTACACACCCTCTAGTCTCCTCACAACCCCTCCAGATTTCTCCCTTCTTCCCCAGAGGCATTTCTGGACCATGTAGATGCCTTAGCATACCTCTAGTGCGCTCTGGACCCCTCTTTTCCACAGAATTGGGCCCCCGAGAACTCTTCTGTTCCCCAGACTGCTTAGACACTGTCTAGTCTCCTCGCAACCCCTCCAGATTTCTCCCTTCTTCCCCAGAGGCATTTCTGGACCATGTAGATGCCTTAGCACCCCTCTAGTGTGCTCTGGACCCCTCTTTTCCACAGAATGGGGCCCCCCAGAACTCTTCTGCTCCCCTACACCCCTTAGACACTCTCTAGTCTCCTTGCAACCCCTCCAGATTTCTCCCTTCTTCCCCAGAGGCATTTCTAGACCATGTATATGCCTTAACACCACTCTAGTGTACTCTGGACCCCACTTTTCCACAGAATGGTGCCCCCCAGCTCTCTTTGGAATCTCCAGACCCCTTAGACACCCTCTAGTCTTCTCAGAACCCCTCCAGATTTCTCCCTTCTTCCCTAGAGGCATTTCTGGACCATGTAGACGCCTCAGCACCCCTCTAGTGTGCTCTGGACCCCTCTTTTCCACAGAACGGGGCCCCCCAGCTCTCTTGTGGCCTCCCAGAACCCTTAGACACTCTCTAGTCTCCTCGCAACCCCTCCAGATTTCTCCCTTCTTCCCCAGAGGTATTTCTTGACAGTTTGGATGACTTTGCACCCCTCTAGTGCGCTCTGGACCCCTGTTTTCCACACAGTGGAGCCCCCTAGATCTCTTCGGCCCCCCCAGCCCCCTTAGACACCCTCTAGTCTCCTCGCAACCCCTCCAGATTTCTCCCTTCTTCCCCAGAGGCATTTCTGGACCATGGTAGGCACTTTAGCACTCCTCCGGTGCCCTCTGGCTCCCTCTTTTCCACAGAATGGGGCCCCCCAGAACTCTTCTGTTCCCCAGACCCCTTACACACCCTCTAGTCTCCTCGCAACCCCTCCAGATTGCTCCCTTCTTCCCCAGAGGTATTTCTTGACAGTTTGGATGACTTTGCACCCCTCTAGTGCGCTCTGGACCCCTGGTTTCCACACAATTGGGCCCCCGAGAATTCTTCTGTTCCCCAGACCTCTTAGATACTCTCTAGTCTCCTCGCAACCGCTACAGATCTCTCCCTTCTTCCCCAGAGGCATTTCTGGACCATGTAGACGCCTTAGCACCCCTCTACTGTGCTCTGGACCCCTCTTTTCCACACAATGGGGTCCTGCAGCTATTTATGGGCCCCCAGGCCCCTTAGACACCCTCTAGTATCCTCGCAACCCCTCCAGATTTCTCCCTTCTTCCCCAGAGGCATTTCTGCACCATGTAGATGCCTTAACACCTCTCTAGTGCACTCCGGACCCATTTTTTCCACAGAATGGGGACCCCAGCTCTCCTCTGGCCCCCCAGACCCCTTAGACACCCCGTAGTCTCCTCGCAACCCCTTCAGATTGCTCCCTTCTTCCCCAGAGGCATTTCTTGATCCTGTAGATGCCTTAGCACCCCTCTAGTGCTCTCTGGACCCCTCTTTTCCACAGAATGGGGCCCCCTAGCTGTCTTCGGGCCCCCCAGACCCCTTAGACACCCTCTGGTCTCCTCGCAACCCCTCCAGATTTCTCCCGTCTTCCCCAGAGGCATTTCTGGACCACGTAGATGCCTTAGCACGCCTCTAGTGCGCTCTGGACCCCTCTTTTCCACAGAACTGGGCCCCCCAGCTATCTTCTGGCCCCCGAGACCCCTTAGACACCCTCTAGTCTCCTCGCAACCCCTCCAGATTTCTCTCTTCTTCTCCAGAGGCATTTCTGGATCCTGTAGACGCCTTAGCACCCCTCCAGTGCGCTCTGGACCCCTGTTTTCCACAGAATGGGGCCCCCCAGCTCTCTTCTGTTCCCCAGACCCCTTACACACCCTCTAGTCTCCTCACAACCCCTCCAGATTTCTCCCTTCTTCCCAAGAGGTATTTCTTGACAGTTTGGATGACTTTGCACCCCTCTAGTGCGCTCTGGACCCCTGTTTTCCACACAGTGGAGCCCCCTAGGTCTCTTCGGCCCCCCCAGGCCCCTTAGACACCCTCTAGTCTCCTCGCAACCCCTCCAGATTTCTCCCTTCTTCCCCAGAGGCATTTCTGGACCATGGTAGACACTTTAGCACTCCTCCGGTGCCCTCTGGCTCCCTCTTTTCCACAGAATGGGGCCCCCCAGAACTCTTCTGTTCCCCAGACCCCTTACACACCCTCTAGTCTCCTCGCAACCCCTCCAGATTTCTCCCTTCTTCCCCAGAGGCATTTCTTGACACTGTAGATGCCTTAGCACCCCTCTAGTGCGCTCTGGACCCCTGGTTTCCACACAATTGGGCCCCCGAGAACTCTTCTGTTCCCCAGACCCCTTAGACACCCTCTAGTCTCCTCGCAACCCCTCCAGATTTCTCCCTTCTTCCCCAGAGGCATTTCTGGACCATGTAGACGCCTTAGCACCTCTCTACTGTGCTCTGGACCCCTCTTTTCCACACAATGGGGCCCTGCAGCTATTTATGGGCCCCCAGGCCCCTTAGACACCCTCTAATATCCTCGCAACCCCTCCAGATTTCTCCCTTCTTCCCCAGAGGCATTTCTGCACCATGTAGATGCATTAACACCTCTCTAGTGCACTCCGGACCCAATTTTTCCACAGAATGGGGACCCCAGCTCTCCTCTGGCCCCCCAGACCCCTTATACACCCCGTAGTCTCCTCGCAACCCCTTCAGATTGCTCCCTTCTTCCCCAGAGGCATTTCTTGATCCTGTAGATGCCTTAGCACCCCTCTAGTGCTCTCTGATCCCTCTTTTCCACAGAATGGGGACCCCTAGCTGTCTTCTGGCCCCCCAGACCCCTTAGACACCCTCTGGTCTCCTCGCAACCCCTCCAGATTTCTCCCGTCTTCCCCAGAGGCATTTCTGGACCACATAGATGCCTTAGCACCCCTCTAGTGCACTCTGGACCCCTCTTTTCCACAGAACGGGGCCCCCCAGATATCTTCTGGCCCCCGAGACCCCTTAGACACCCTCTAGTCTCCTTGCAACCCCTCCAGATTTCTCTCTTCTTCTCTAGAGGCATTTCTGGACCATGTAGACGCCTTAGCACCCCTCCAGTGCGCTCTGGACCCCTCTTTTCCACACAGTTTAGTCCCCCAGGTATTTTTGGAATCTCCAGACCCCTTAGACACCCTCTAGTCTCCTCGCAACCCCTCCAGATTTCTCCCTTCTTCCCTAGAGGCATTTCTGGACCCTGTAGATGCCTTAGCATCCCTCTAGTGCGCTCTGGACCCCTCTTTTCCACAGAATGTGGCCCCCGAGAACTCTTCTGTTCCCCAGACCGCTTAGACACTGTCTAGTCTCCTCGCAACCCCTCCAGATTTCTCCCTTCTTCCCCAGAGGCATTTCTGGACCATGTAGACGCCTTAGCACCCCTCTAGTGCGCTCTGGACCCCTCTTTTCCACACCGTGGGGCCCTCAGCGCTCTTCTGCTGCCCCAGACCCCTTAGACACCCTCTAGTCTCCTCGCAACCCCTCCAGATTTCTCCCTTCTTCCCCAGAGGCATTTCTGGACCATGTAGACGCCTTAGCACCCCTCTAGTGCACTCTGGACCCCTCTTTACCACAGAATGGGGCCCTCAGCGCTCTTCTGCTCCCCCAGACCCGTTAGACACCGTCCAGTCTCCTCGCAACCCCTCCAGATTGCTCCCTTCTTCCCCAGGGGCATTTCTGGACCATGTAGACGCCTTAGCACCCCTCTAGTGTGCTCTGGACCCCTGTTTTCCACAGAATGGGGCCCCCCAGAACTCTTCTGCTCCCCCACACCCCTTAGACACTCTGTAGTCTCCTCGCAACCCCTCCAGATTGCTCCCTTCTTCCCCAGAGGCATTTCTGGACCATGTATATGCCTTAACACCACTCTAGTGCGCTCTGGACCCCTCTTTTCCACAGAATTGGGCCCCCCCAGATATCTTTGGAATCTCCAGATCCCTTAGACACCCTCTAGTGTCCTCGCAACTCCTCCAGATTTCTCCCTTCTTCCCCAGAGGCATTTCTGGACCATGTAGACGCCTTAGCACCCCTCTAGTGCACTCTGGACCCCTGTTTTCCACAGAATAGGGCCCCTGAGCTCTCTTCTGGCCCCCCAGACCCCTTAGACACCCTCTAGTCTCCTTGCAACCCCTCTAGATTTCTCCCTTCTTCCCCAGAGGCATTTCTGGACCATGTAGATGCCTTAGCACCCCTCTACTGCGCTCTGGACCCCTCTTTACCACACAATGGGGTCCCCCAGATATCTTTGGAATCTCCAGACCCCTTAGACACCCTCTAGTCTCCTCACAACTCCTCCAGATTTCTCCCTTCTTCCCCAGAGGCATTTATGGACCATGTAGACGCCTTAGCACCCCTCTAGTGCACTCTGGACCCCTCTTTTCCACAGAACGGGGCCCCCCAGCACTCTTCTGGCCCCCAGACCGCTTAGACACTCTCTAGTCTCCTCAGAACCCCTCTAGATCTCTCCCTTTCTTCCCAGAGACATTTCTGGACCACGTAGATGCCTTAGCACCCCTCTAGTGTGCTCTGGACCCCTCTTTTCCACAGAACGGGGCCCCCCAGCTCTCTTGTGGCCCCCCAGACCCCTTAGACACCCTCTAGTCTCCTCGCAACCCCTCCAGATTTCTCCCTTCTTCCCCAGAGGTATTTTTTGACAGTTTGGATGACTTTGCACCCCTCTAGTGCGCTCTGGACCCCTGTTTTCCTCACAGTGGAGCCCCCTAGATCTCTTCGGGCCCCCCAGCCCCCTTAGACACTCTCTAGTCTCCTCGCAACCCCTGCAGATTGCTCCCTTCTTCCCCAGAGGCATTTCTTGATCCTGTAGATGCCTTAGCACCCCTCTAGTGCTCTCTGGACCCCTCTTTTCCACAGAATGGGGACCCCTAGCTGTCTTCTGGCCCCCCAGACCCCTTAGACACCCTCTGGTCTCCTCGCAACCCCTCCAGATTTCTCCCGTCTTCCCCAGAGGCATTTCTGGACCACATAGATGCCTTAGCACCCCTCCAGTGCGCTCTGGACCCCTGTTTTCCACAGAATGGGGCCCCCCAGCTCTCTTGTGGCCCCCCAGACCCCTTAGACACCCTCTAGTCTCCTCGCAACCCCTCCAGATTTCTCCCTTCTTCCCCAGAGGCATTTCTGGACAGCGTAGATGATGTAGCAGTCCTCTAGTGCACTCTGCACCCCTCTTTTCCACACAGTGGAGCTCCCCAGCTCTCTTGTGGCCCCCGAGACCCCTTAGACACCCTCTAGTCTCCTCACAACCCCTCCAGATTTCTCCCTTCTTCCCCAGAGGCATTTCTGGACCCTGTAGACGCCTTAGCACCCCTCTAGTGCGCTCTGGACCCCTCTTTTCCACACAGTTTGGTCCCCCAGATATCTTTGGAATCTCCAGACCCCTTAGACACCCTCTAGTCTCCTCGCAACCCCTCCAGATTTCTCCCTTCTTCCCTAGAGGCATTTCTGGACCCTGTAGATGCCTTAGCATCCCTCTAGTGCGCTCTGGACCCCTCTTTTCCACAGAATTGGGCCCCCGAGAACTCTTCTGTTCCCCAGACCGCTTAGACACTCTCTAGTCTCCTCGCAACCCCTCCAGATTGCTCCCTTCTTCCCTAAAGGCATTTCTGGACCATGTAGACGCCTTAGCACCCCTCTAGTGCGCTCTGGACCCCTCTTTTCTACAGAATGGGGCCCCCCAGCTCTCTTCTGCTCCCCCAGACCCCTTAGACACCCTCTGGTCTCCTCACAACCCCTCCAGATTTCTCCCTTCTTCCCCAGAGGCATTTCTGGACCATGTATATGCCTTAACACCACTCTAGTGCGCTCTGGACCCCTCTTTTCCACAGAATTGGGCCCCCCCAGATATCTTTGGAATCTCCAGATCCCTTAGACACCCTCTAGTGTCCTCGCAACTCCTCCAGATTTCTCCCTTCTTCCCCAGAGGCATTTCTGGACCATGTAGACGCCTTAGCACCTCTCTAGTGCACTCTGGACCCCTGTTTTCCACAGAATAGGGCCCCTGAGCTCTCTTCTGGCCCCCCAGACCCCTTAGACACCCTCTAGTCTCCTTGCAACCCCTCTAGATTTCTCCCTTCTTCCCCAGAGGCATTTCTGGACCATGTAGATGCCTTAGCACCCCTCTACTGCGCTCTGGACCCCTCTTTACCACACAATGGGGTCCCCCAGATATCTTTGGAATCTCCAGACCCCTTAGACACCCTCTAGTCTCCTCACAACTCCTCCAGATTTCTCCCTTCTTCCCCAGAGGCATTTCTGGACCATGTAGACGCCTTAGCACCCCTCTAGTGTGCTCTGGACCCCTCTTTTCCACAGAATGGGGCCCCCCAGCTCTCTTGTGGCCCCCCAGACCCCTTAGACACCCTCTAGTCTCCTCGCAACCCCTCCAGATTTCTCCATTCTTCCCCAGAGGTATTTCTTGACAGTTTGGATGACTTTGCACCCCTCTAGTGCGCTCTGGACCCCTGTTTTCCTCACAGTGGAGCCCCCTAGATCTCTTCGGGCCCCCCAGCCCCCTTAGACACTCTCTGGTCTCCTTGCAACCCCTGCAGATTGCTCCCTTCTTCCCCAGAGGCATTTCTTGATCCTGTAGATGCCTTAGCACCCCTCTAGTGCTCTCTGGACCCCTCTTTTCCACAGAATGGGGACCCCTAGCTGTCTTCTGGCCCCCCAGACCCCTTAGACACCCTCTGGTCTCCTCGCAACCCCTCCAGATTTCTCCCGTCTTCCCCAGAGGCATTTCTGGACCACATAGATGTCTTAGCACCCCTCCAGTGCGCTCTGGACCCCTGTTTTCCACAGAATGGGGCCCCCCAGCTCTCTTCTGGCCCCCCAGACCCCTTAGACACCCTCTAGTCTCCTTGCAACCCCTCCAGATTTCTGCCTTCTTCCCCAGAGGCATTTCTGGACCATGTAGATGCCTTAACACCACTCTACTGCGCTCTGGACCCCTCTTTACCACACAATGGGGTCCCCCAGATATCTTTGGAATCTCCAGACCCCTTAGACACCCTCTAGTCTCCTCACAACTCCTCCAATTTCTCCCTTCTTCCCCAGAGGCATTTATGGACCATGTTGATGCCTTAGCACCCCTCTAGTGCACTCTGGACCCCTCTTTTCCACAGAACGGGGCCCCCCAGCACTCTTCTGGCCCCCAGACCCCTTAGACACTCTCTAGTCTCCTCAGAACCCCTCTAGATCTCTCCCTTTCTTCCCAGAGACATTTCTGGACCCCGTAGATGCCTTAGCACCCCTCTAGTGCGCTCTGGACCCGTCTTTACCACACAATGGGGCCCTGCAGATATCTTTGGAATCTCCAGACCCCTTAGAAACGCTCTAGTCTCCTTGCAACCCCTGCAGATTTCTCCCTTCTTCCCCAGAGGCATTTCTGGACCATGTAGATGCCTTAGCACCCCTCTACTGCGCTCTGGACCCCTCTTTTCCACAGAATTGGGCCCCCCAGATATCTTTGGAATCTCCAGACCCCTTAGACACCCTCTAGTCTCCTCGCAACCCCTACAGATCTCTCCCTTCTTCCCCAGAGGCATTTCTGGACCATGTAGACGCCTTAGCACCCCTCTACTGTGCTCTGGACCCCTCTTTTCCACACAATGGGGTCCTGCAGCTATTTATGGGCCCCCAGGCCCCTTAGACACCCTCTAGTCTCCTCGCAACCCCTGCAGATTTCTCCCTTCTTCCCCAGAGGCATTTCTGCACCATGTAGATGCCTTAACACCTCTCTAGTGCACTCTGGACCCATTTTTTCCACAGAATGGGGACCCCAGCTCTCCTCTGGCCCCCCAGACCCCTTAGACACCCCGTAGTCTCCTCGCAACCCCTTCAGATTGCTCCCTTCTTCCCCAGAGGCATTTCTTGATCCTGTAGATGCCTTAGCACCCCTCTAGTGCTCTCTGGACCCCTCTTTTCCACAGAATGGGGCCCCCTAGCTGTCTTCTGGCCCCCCAGACCCCTTAGACACCCTCTGGTCTCCTCGCAACCCCTCCAGATTTCTCCCGTCTTCCCCAGAGGCATTTCTGGACCACGTAGATGACTTAGCACGCCTCTAGTGCGCTCTGGACCCCTGTTTTCCACAGAACTGGGCCCCCCAGCTATCTTCTGGCCCCCGAGACCCCTTAGACAACCTCTAGTCTCCTTGCAACCCCTGCAGATTTCTCTCTTCTTCTCCAGAGGCATTTCTGGATCCTGTAGACGCCTTAGCACCCCTCCAGTGCGCTCTGGACCCCTGTTTTCCACAGAATGGGGCCCCCCAGCTCTCTTCTGTTCCCCAGACCCCTTAGACACTCTCTAGTCTCCTCGCAACCCCTCCAGATTTCTCCCTTCTTCCCCAGAGGCATTTCTGGACAGTGTAGATGATGTAGCAGTCCTCTAGTGCACTCTGCACCCCTCTTTTCCACACAGTGGAGCTCCCCAGCTCTCTTGTGGCCCCCCAGACCCCTTACACACCCTCTAGTCTCCTCACAACCCCTCCAGATTTCTCCCTTCTTCCCCAGAGGCATTTCTGGACCATGTAGATGCCTTAGCATACCTCTAGTGCGCTCTGGACCCCTCTTTTCCACAGAATTGGGCCCCCGAGAACTCTTCTGTTCCCCAGACTGCTTAGACACTGTCTAGTCTCCTCGCAACCCCTCCAGATTTCTCCCTTCTTCCCCAGAGGCATTTCTGGACCATGTAGATGCCTTAGCACCCCTCTAGTGTGCTCTGGACCCCTCTTTTCCACAGAATGGGGCCCCCCAGAACTCTTCTGCTCCCCTACACCCCTTAGACACTCTCTAGTCTCCTTGCAACCCCTCCAGATTTCTCCCTTCTTCCCCAGAGGCATTTCTAGACCATGTATATGCCTTAACACCACTCTAGTGTACTCTGGACCCCACTTTTCCACAGAATGGTGCCCCCCAGCTCTCTTTGGAATCTCCAGACCCCTTAGACACCCTCTAGTCTTCTCAGAACCCCTCCAGATTTCTCCCTTCTTCCCTAGAGGCATTTCTGGACCATGTAGACGCCTCAGCACCCCTCTAGTGTGCTCTGGACCCCTCTTTTCCACAGAACGGGGCCCCCCAGCTCTCTTGTGGCCTCCCAGAACCCTTAGACACTCTCTAGTCTCCTCGCAACCCCTCCAGATTTCTCCCTTCTTCCCCAGAGGTATTTCTTGACAGTTTGGATGACTTTGCACCCCTCTAGTGCGCTCTGGACCCCTGTTTTCCATACAGTGGAGCCCCCTAGATCTCTTCGGCCCCCCCAGCCCCCTTAGACACCCTCTAGTCTCCTCGCAACCCCTCCAGATTTCTCCCTTCTTCCCCAGAGGCATTTCTGGACCATGGTAGGCACTTTAGCACTCCTCCGGTGCCCTCTGGCTCCCTCTTTTCCACAGAATGGGGCCCCCCAGAACTCTTCTGTTCCCCAGACCCCTTACACACCCTCTAGTCTCCTCGCAACCCCTCCAGATTGCTCCCTTCTTCCCCAGAGGTATTTCTTGACAGTTTGGATGACTTTGCACCCCTCTAGTGCGCTCTGGACCCCTGGTTTCCACACAATTGGGCCCCCGAGAATTCTTCTGTTCCCCAGACCTCTTAGATACTCTCTAGTCTCCTCGCAACCGCTACAGATCTCTCCCTTCTTCCCCAGAGGCATTTCTGGACCATGTAGACGCCTTAGCACCCCTCTACTGTGCTCTGGACCCCTCTTTTCCACACAATGGGGTCCTGCAGCTATTTATGGGCCCCCAGGCCCCTTAGACACCCTCTAGTATCCTCGCAACCCCTCCAGATTTCTCCCTTCTTCCCCAGAGGCATTTCTGCACCATGTAGATGCCTTAACACCTCTCTAGTGCACTCCGGACCCATTTTTTCCACAGAATGGGGACCCCAGCTCTCCTCTGGCCCCCCAGACCCCTTAGACACCCCGTAGTCTCCTCGCAACCCCTTCAGATTGCTCCCTTCTTCCCCAGAGGCATTTCTTGATCCTGTAGATGCCTTAGCACCCCTCTAGTGCTCTCTGGACCCCTCTTTTCCACAGAATGGGGCCCCCTAGCTGTCTTCGGGCCCCCCAGACCCCTTAGACACCCTCTGGTCTCCTCGCAACCCCTCCAGATTTCTCCCGTCTTCCCCAGAGGCATTTCTGGACCACGTAGATGCCTTAGCACGCCTCTAGTGCGCTCTGGACCCCTCTTTTCCACAGAACTGGGCCCCCCAGCTATCTTCTGGCCCCCCAGACCCCTTAGACACCCCGTAGTCTCCTTGCAACCCCTGCAGATTTCTCTCTTCTTCTCCAGAGGCATTTCTGGATCCTGTAGACGCCTTAGCACCCCTCCAGTGCGCTCTGGACCCCTGTTTTCCACAGAATGGGGCCCCCCAGCTCTCTTCTGTTCCCCAGACCCCTTACACACCCTCTAGTCTCCTCACAACCCCTCCAGATTTCTCCCTTCTTCCCAAGAGGTATTTCTTGACAGTTTGGATGACTTTGCACCCCTCTAGTGCGCTCTGGACCCCTGTTTTCCACACAGTGGAGCCCCCTAGGTCTCTTCGGCCCCCCCAGGCCCCTTAGACACCCTCTAGTCTCCTCGCAACCCCTCCAGATTTCTCCCTTCTTCCCCAGAGGCATTTCTGGACCATGGTAGACACTTTAGCACTCCTCCGGTGCCCTCTGGCTCCCTCTTTTCCACAGAATGGGGCCCCCCAGAACTCTTCTGTTCCCCAGACCCCTTACACACCCTCTAGTCTCCTCGCAACCCCTCCAGATTTCTCCCTTCTTCCCCAGAGGCATTTCTTGACACTGTAGATGCCTTAGCACCCCTCTAGTGCGCTCTGGACCCCTGGTTTCCACACAATTGGGCCCCCGAGAACTCTTCTGTTCCCCAGACCCCTTAGACACCCTCTAGTCTCCTCGCAACCCCTACAGATCTCTCCCTTCTTCCCCAGAGGCATTTCTGGACCATGTAGACGCCTTAGCACCTCTCTACTGTGCTCTGGACCCCTCTTTTCCACACAATGGGGCCCTGCAGCTATTTATGGGCCCCCAGGCCCCTTAGACACCCTCTAATATCCTCGCAACCCCTCCAGATTTCTCCCTTCTTCCCCAGAGGCATTTCTGCACCATGTAGATGCATTAACACCTCTCTAGTGCACTCCGGACCCAATTTTTCCACAGAATGGGGACCCCAGCTCTCCTCTGGCCCCCCAGACCCCTTATACACCCCGTAGTCTCCTCGCAACCCCTTCAGATTGCTCCCTTCTTCCCCAGAGGCGTTTCTTGATCCTGTAGATGCCTTAGCACCCCTCTAGTGCTCTCTGATCCCTCTTTTCCACAGAATGGGGACCCCTAGCTGTCTTCTGGCCCCCCAGACCCCTTAGACACCCTCTGGTCTCCTCGCAACCCCTCCAGATTTCTCCCGTCTTCCCCAGAGGCATTTCTGGACCACATAGATGCCTTAGCACCCCTCTAGTGCACTCTGGACCCCTCTTTTCCACAGAACGGGGCCCCCCAGATATCTTCTGGCCCCCGAGACCCCTTAGACACCCTCTAGTCTCCTTGCAACCCCTCCAGATTTCTCTCTTCTTCTCTAGAGGCATTTCTGGACCATGTAGACGCCTTAGCACCCCTCCAGTGCGCTCTGGACCCCTCTTTTCCACACAGTTTAGTCCCCCAGGTATTTTTGGAATCTCCAGACCCCTTAGACACCCTCTAGTCTCCTCGCAACCCCTCCAGATTTCTCCCTTCTTCCCTAGAGGCATTTCTGGACCCTGTAGATGCCTTAGCATCCCTCTAGTGCGCTCTGGACCCCTCTTTTCCACAGAATGTGGCCCCCGAGAACTCTTCTGTTCCCCAGACCGCTTAGACACTGTCTAGTCTCCTCGCAACCCCTCCAGATTTCTCCCTTCTTCCCCAGAGGCATTTCTGGACCATGTAGACGCCTTAGCACCCCTCTAGTGCGCTCTGGACCCCTCTTTTCCACACCGTGGGGCCCTCAGCGCTCTTCTGCTGCCCCAGACCCCTTAGACACCCTCTGGTCTCCTCGCAACCCCTCCAGATTTCTCCCGTCTTCCCCAGAGGCATTTCTGGACCACGTAGATGCCTTAGCACGCCTCTAGTGCGCTCTGGACCCCTCTTTTCCACAGAACTGGGCCCCCCAGCTATCTTCTGGCCCCCCAGACCCCTTAGACACCCCGTAGTCTCCTTGCAACCCCTGCAGATTTCTCTCTTCTTCTCCAGAGGCATTTCTGGATCCTGTAGACGCCTTAGCACCCCTCCAGTGCGCTCTGGACCCCTGTTTTCCACAGAATGGGGCCCCCCAGAACTCTTCTGCTCCCCCACACCCCTTAGACACTCTGTAGTCTCCTCGCAACCCCTCCAGATTGCTCCCTTCTTCCCCAGAGGCATTTCTGGACCATGTATATGCCTTAACACCACTCTAGTGCGCTCTGGACCCCTCTTTTCCACAGAATTGGGCCCCCCCAGATATCTTTGGAATCTCCAGATCCCTTAGACACCCTCTAGTGTCCTCGCAACTCCTCCAGATTTCTCCCTTCTTCCCCAGAGGCATTTCTGGACCATGTAGACGCCTTAGCACCCCTCTAGTGCACTCTGGACCCCTGTTTTCCACAGAATAGGGCCCCTGAGCTCTCTTCTGGCCCCCCAGACCCCTTAGACACCCTCTAGTCTCCTTGCAACCCCTCTAGATTTCTCCCTTCTTCCCCAGAGGCATTTCTGGACCATGTAGATGCCTTAGCACCCCTCTACTGCGCTCTGGACCCCTCTTTACCACACAATGGGGTCCCCCAGATATCTTTGGAATCTCCAGACCCCTTAGACACCCTCTAGTCTCCTCACAACTCCTCCAGATTTCTCCCTTCTTCCCCAGAGGCATTTATGGACCATGTAGACGCCTTAGCACCCCTCTAGTGCACTCTGGACCCCTCTTTTCCACAGAACGGGGCCCCCCAGCACTCTTCTGGCCCCCAGACCGCTTAGACACTCTCTAGTCTCCTCAGAACCCCTCTAGATCTCTCCCTTTCTTCCCAGAGACATTTCTGGACCACGTAGATGCCTTAGCACCCCTCTAGTGTGCTCTGGACCCCTCTTTTCCACAGAACGGGGCCCCCCAGCTCTCTTGTGGCCCCCCAGACCCCTTAGACACCCTCTAGTCTCCTCGCAACCCCTCCAGATTTCTCCCTTCTTCCCCAGAGGTATTTTTTGACAGTTTGGATGACTTTGCACCCCTCTAGTGCGCTCTGGACCCCTGTTTTCCTCACAGTGGAGCCCCCTAGATCTCTTCGGGCCCCCCAGCCCCCTTAGACACTCTCTAGTCTCCTCGCAACCCCTGCAGATTGCTCCCTTCTTCCCCAGAGGCATTTCTTGATCCTGTAGATGCCTTAGCACCCCTCTAGTGCTCTCTGGACCCCTCTTTTCCACAGAATGGGGACCCCTAGCTGTCTTCTGGCCCCCCAGACCCCTTAGACACCCTCTGGTCTCCTCGCAACCCCTCCAGATTTCTCCCGTCTTCCCCAGAGGCATTTCTGGACCACATAGATGCCTTAGCACCCCTCCAGTGCGCTCTGGACCCCTGTTTTCCACAGAATGGGGCCCCCCAGCTCTCTTGTGGCCCCCCAGACCCCTTAGACACCCTCTAGTCTCCTCGCAACCCCTCCAGATTTCTCCCTTCTTCCCCAGAGGCATTTCTGGACAGCGTAGATGATGTAGCAGTCCTCTAGTGCACTCTGCACCCCTCTTTTCCACACAGTGGAGCTCCCCAGCTCTCTTGTGGCCCCCGAGACCCCTTAGACACCCTCTAGTCTCCTCACAACCCCTCCAGATTTCTCCCTTCTTCCCCAGAGGCATTTCTGGACCCTGTAGACGCCTTAGCACCCCTCTAGTGCGCTCTGGACCCCTCTTTTCCACACAGTTTGGTCCCCCAGATATCTTTGGAATCTCCAGACCCCTTAGACACCCTCTAGTCTCCTCGCAACCCCTCCAGATTTCTCCCTTCTTCCCTAGAGGCATTTCTGGACCCTGTAGATGCCTTAGCATCCCTCTAGTGCGCTCTGGACCCCTCTTTTCCACAGAATTGGGCCCCCGAGAACTCTTCTGTTCCCCAGACCGCTTAGACACTCTCTAGTCTCCTCGCAACCCCTCCAGATTGCTCCCTTCTTCCCTAAAGGCATTTCTGGACCATGTAGACGCCTTAGCACCCCTCTAGTGCGCTCTGGACCCCTCTTTTCTACAGAATGGGGCCCCCCAGCTCTCTTCTGCTCCCCCAGACCCCTTAGACACCCTCTGGTCTCCTCACAACCCCTCCAGATTTCTCCCTTCTTCCCCAGAGGCATTTCTGGACCATGTAGACGCATTAGCACCCCTCTAGTGCACTCTGGACCCCTCTTTTCCACAGAATGGGGTCCCCCAGATATCTTTGGAATCTCCAGACCCCTTAGACACCCTCTAGTCTCCTCACAACTCCTCCAATTTCTCCCTTCTTCCCTAGAGGCATTTATGGACCATGTAGACGCCTTAGCACCCCTCTAGTGCACTCTGGACCCCTCTTTTCCACAGAACGGGGCCCCCCAGCACTCTTCTGGCCCCCAGACCCCTTAGACACTCTCTAGTCTCCTCAGAACCCCTCTAGATCTCTCCCTTTCTTCCCAGAGACATTTCTGGACCACGTAGATGCCTTAGCACCCCTCTAGTGCGCTCTGGACCCGTCTTTACCACACAATGGGGCCCTGCAGATATCTTTGGAATCTCCAGACCCCTTAGAAACGCTCTAGTCTCCTTGCAACCCCTGCAGATTTCTCCCTTCTTCCCCAGAGGCATTTCTGGACCATGTAGATGCCTTAGCACCCCTCTAGTGTGCTCTGGACCCCTCTTTTCCACACAATGGGGCCCCCCAGATATCTTTGGAATCTCCAGACCCCTTAGTCACCCTCTAGTCTCTTTGCAACCCCTCCAGATTTCTCCCTTCTTCCGCAGAGGCATTTCTGGACCATGTAGACGCCTTAGCACCCCTCTAGTGTGCTCTGGACCCCTGTTTTCCACAGAATGGGGCCCCCCAGAACTCTTCTGCTCCCCCACACCCCTTAGACACTCTGTAGTCTCCTCGCAACCCCTCCAGATTGCTCCCTTCTTCCCCAGAGGCATTTCTGGACCATGTATATGCCTTAACACCACTCTAGTGCGCTCTGGACCCCTGTTTTCCACAGAATTGGGCCCCCCCAGATATCTTTGGAATCTCCAGATCCCTTAGACACCCTCTAGTCTCCTTGCAACCCCTCTAGATTTCTCCCTTCTTCCCCAGAGGCATTTCTGGACCATGTAGATGCCTTAGCACCCCTCTACTGCGCTCTGGACCCCTCTTTACCACACAATGGGGTCCCCCAGATATCTTTGGAATCTCCAGACCCCTTAGACACCCTCTAGTCTCCTCGCAACCCCTCTAGATTGCTCCCTTCTTCCCCAGAGGCATTTCTTGACCCTGTAGATGCCTTAGCACCCCTCTAGTGCTCTCTGGACCCCTCTTTTCCACAGAATGGGGTCCCCCAGATCTCTTCTGTTCCCCAAACCCCTTACACACCCTCTAGTCTCCTTGCAACCCCTCCAGATTTCTCCCTTCTTCCCCAGAGGCATTTCTGGACCATGTAGATGCCTTAGCACCCCTCTAGTGCACTCTGGACCCCTCTTTTCCACACAGTTGGGCCCCCCAGCTCTCTTCTGTTCCCCATCCCCCTTAGACACCCTCTAGTCTCCTTGCAACCCCTCCAGATTTCTCCCTTCTTCCCCAGAGGCATTTCTGGACCATGTAGATGCCTTAGCACCCCTATAGTGTGCTTTGGACCCCTCTTTTCCACACAATGGGGCCGGCCAGAACTCTTTGGAATCTCCAGACCCCTTAGACACTCTCTAGTCTTCTCAGAACCCCTCCAGATTTCTCCCTTCTTCCCTAGAGGCATTTCTGGACCATGTAGACGCCTTAGCACCCCTCTAGTGTGCTCTGGACCCCTTTTTTCCACAGAATGGGGCCCCCCAGATCTCTTTGGGCCCCGCAGCGCTCTTCTGCTCCCCCAGACCCGTTAGACATCCTCCAGTCTCCTGGCAACCCCTCCAGATTTCTCCCTTCTTCCCCAGAGGCATTTCTGGACCATGGTAGACGCTTTAGCACTCCTCTGGTGCCCTCTGGCTCCCTCTTTTCCACAGAATGGGGCCCATCCAGAACTCTTCTGTTCCCCAGACCCCTTACACACATTCTAGTCTCCTCGCAACCCCTCCAGATTTCTCCCTTCTTCCCCAGAGGCATTTCTGGACCATGTAGACGCCTTAGCACCCCTCTAGTGCGCTCTGGACCCCTCTTTTCCACACAGTGGGGCCCCCCAGCTCTCTTCTGCTCCCCCAGACCCCTTAGACACCCTGTAGTCTCCTCGCAACCCCTCCAGATTTCTCCCTTCTTTCCCAGAGGCATTTCTGGACCATGTAGACGCATTAGCACCCCTCTAGTGCACTCTGGACCCCTCTTTTCCACAGAATGGGGCCCTCAGCGCTCTTCTGCTCCCCCAGACCCGTTAGACACCCTCCAGTCTCCTCGCAACCCCTCCAGATTGCTCCCTTCTTCCCCAGAGCCATTTCTGGACCATGTAGATGACTTAGCACCCCTCTAGTGCGCTCTGGACCCCTCTTTGCCACAGAATGGGGCCCCCCAGATCTCTTCTGTTCCCCAGACCCCTTAGACACGCTCTAGTCTACTTGCAACCCCTCCAGATTTCTCCCTTCTTCCCCAGAGGCATTTCTGGACCATGTAGATGCCTTAGCACCCCTCTAGTGTGCTCTGGACCCCTCTTTTCCACAGAATGGGGCCCCCCAGAACTCTTCCGTTCCCCCACACCCCTTAGACACTCTCTAGTCTCCTCGCAACCCCTCCAGACTGCTCCCTTCTTCCCCAGAGGCATTTCTAGACCATGTATATGCCTTAACACCACTCTAGTGTACTCTGGACCCCACTTTTCCACAGAATGGTGCCCCCCAGCTCTCTTTGGAATCTCCAGACCCCTTAGACACCCTCTAGTCTTCTCAGAACCCCTCCAGATTTCTCCCTTCTTCCCTAGAGGCATTTCTGGACCATGTAGACGCCTCAGCACCCCTCTAGTGCGCTCTGGACCCCTTTTTTCCACAGAAGTGGGCCCCCCAGATCTCTTTGGGCCCCGCAGCTCTCTTCTGCTCCCCCAGACCCCTTACACACGCTCTAGTCTCCTCGCAACCCCTCCAGATTTCTCCCTTCTTCCCCAGAGGCATTTCTGGACCATGGTAGACGCTTTAGCACTCCTCTGGTGCCCTCTGGCTCCCTCTTTTCCACAGAATGGGGTCCCCCAGAACTCTTCTGTTCCCCAGACCCCTTAGTCACCCTCTAGTCTCCTTGCAACCCCTCCAGATTTCTCCCTTCTTCCCCAGAGGCATTTCTGGACCATGTAGATGCCTTAGCACCGCTCTAGTGCGCTCTGGACCCCTGTTTTCCACAGAATTGGGCCCCCCCAGATATCTTTGGAATCTCCAGATCCCTTAGACACCCTCTAGTGTCCTCGCAACTCCTCCAGATTTCTCCCTTTTTCCCCAGAGGCATTTCTGGACCATGTAGACGCCTTAGCACCCCTCTAGTGCACTCTGGACCCCTCTTTTCCACAGAATGGGGCCCCTGAGCTCTCTTCTGGCCCCCCAGACCCCTTAGTCACCCTCTAGTCTCCTTGCAACCCCTCCAGATTTCTGCCTTCTTCCCCAGAGGCATTTCTGGACCATGTAGATGCCTTAACACCACTCTACTGCGCTCTGGACCCCTCTTTACCACACAATGGGGTCCCCCAGATATCTTTGGAATCTCCAGACCCCTTAGACACCCTCTAGTCTCCTCACAACTCCTCCAATTTCTCCCTTCTTCCCCAGAGGCATTTATGGACCATGTTGATGCCTTAGCACCCCTCTAGTGCACTCTGGACCCCTCTTTTCCACAGAACGGGGCCCCCCAGCACTCTTCTGGCCCCCAGACCCCTTAGACACTCTCTAGTCTCCTCAGAACCCCTCTAGATCTCTCCCTTTCTTCCCAGAGACATTTCTGGACCCCGTAGATGCCTTAGCACCCCTCTAGTGCGCTCTGGACCCGTCTTTACCACACAATGGGGCCCTGCAGATATCTTTGGAATCTCCAGAGCCCTTAGAAACGCTCTAGTCTCCTTGCAACCCCTGCAGATTTCTCCCTTCTTCCCCAGAGGCATTTCTGGACCATGTAGATGCCTTAGCACCCCTCTAGTGTGCTCTGGACCCCTCTTTTCCACACAATGGGGCCCCCCAGATATCTTTGGAATCTCCAGACCCCTTAGAAACGCTCTAGTCTCCTTGCAACCCCTGCAGATTTCTCCCTTCTTCCCCAGAGGCATTTATGGACCATGTTGATGCCTTAGCACCCCTCTAGTGCACTCTGGACCCCTCTTTTCCACAGAACGGGGCCCCCCAGCACTCTTCTGGCCCCCAGACCCCTTAGACACTCTCTAGTCTCCTCAGAACCCCTCTAGATCTCTCCCTTTCTTCCCAGAGACATTTCTGGACCCCGTAGATGCCTTAGCACCCCTCTAGTGCGCTCTGGACCCGTCTTTACCACACAATGGGGCCCTGCAGATATCTTTGGAATCTCCAGAGCCCTTAGAAACGCTCTAGTCTCCTTGCAACCCCTGCAGATTTCTCCCTTCTTCCCCAGAGGCATTTCTGGACCATGTAGATGCCTTAGCACCCCTCTAGTGTGCTCTGGACCCCTCTTTTCCACACAATGGGGCCCCCCAGATATCTTTGGAATCTCCAGACCCCTTAGAAACGCTCTAGTCTCCTTGCAACCCCTGCAGATTTCTCCCTTCTTCCCCAGAGGCATTTCTGGACCATGTAGACGCATTAGCACCCCTCTAGTGCACTCTGGACCCCTGTTTTCCACAGAATGGGGCCCTCAGCGCTCTTCTGCTCCCCCAGACCCGTTAGACACCCTCCAGTCTCCTCGCAACCCCTGCAGATTGCTCCCTTCTTCCCCAGAGGCATTTCTTGATCCTGTAGATGCCTTAGCACCCCTCTAGTGCTCTCTGGACCCCTCTTTTCCACAGAATGGGGCCCCCTAGCTGTCTTCTGGCCCCCCAGACCCCTTAGACACCCTCTGGTCTCCTCGCAACCCCTCCAGATTTCTCCCGTCTTCCCCAGAGGCATTTCTGGACCACATAGATGCCTTAGCACCCCTCCAGTGCGCTCTGGACCCCTGTTTTCCACAGAATGGGGCCCCCCAGCTCTCTTCTGGCCCCCCAGACCCCTTAGACACCCTCTAGTCTCCTCGCAACCCCTCCAGATTTCTCCCTTCTTCCCCAGAGGCATTTCTGGACAGCGTAGATGATGTAGCAGTCCTCTAGTGCACTCTGCACCCCTCTTTTCCACACAGTGGAGCTCCCCAGCTCTCTTGTGGCCCCCGAGACCCCTTAGACACCCTCTAGTCTCCTCACAACCCCTCCAGATTTCTGCCTTCTTCCCCAGAGGCATTTCTGGACCCTGTAGATGCCTTAGCACCGCTCTAGTGCGCTCTGGACCCCTGTTTTCCACAGAATTGGGCCCCCCCAGATATCTTTGGAATCTCCAGATCCCTTAGACACCCTCTAGTGTCCTCGCAACTCCTCCAGATTTCTCCCTTTTTCCCCAGAGGCATTTCTGGACCATGTAGACGCCTTAGCACCCCTCTAGTGCACTCTGGACCCCTCTTTTCCACAGAATGGGGCCCCTGAGCTCTCTTCTGGCCCCCCAGACCCCTTAGTCACCCTCTAGTCTCCTTGCAACCCCTCCAGATTTCTGCCTTCTTCCCCAGAGGCATTTCTGGACCATGTAGATGCCTTAACACCACTCTACTGCGCTCTGGACCCCTCTTTACCACACAATGGGGTCCCCCAGATATCTTTGGAATCTCCAGACCCCTTAGACACCCTCTAGTCTCCTCACAACTCCTCCAATTTCTCCCTTCTTCCCCAGAGGCATTTATGGACCATGTTGATGCCTTAGCACCCCTCTAGTGCACTCTGGACCCCTCTTTTCCACAGAACGGGGCCCCCCAGCACTCTTCTGGCCCCCAGACCCCTTAGACACTCTCTAGTCTCCTCAGAACCCCTCTAGATCTCTCCCTTTCTTCCCAGAGACATTTCTGGACCCCGTAGATGCCTTAGCACCCCTCTAGTGCGCTCTGGACCCGTCTTTACCACACAATGGGGCCCTGCAGATATCTTTGGAATCTCCAGACCCCTTAGAAATGCTCTAGTCTCCTTGCAACCCCTGCAGATTTCTCCCTTCTTCCCCAGAGGCATTTCTGGACCATGTAGATGCCTTAGCACCCCTCTAGTGTGCTCTGGACCCCTCTTTTCCACACAATGGGGCCCCCCAGATATCTTTGGAATCTCCAGACCCCTTAGAAACGCTCTAGTCTCCTTGCAACCCCTGCAGATTTCTCCCTTCTTCCCCAGAGGCATTTCTGGACCATGTAGACGCATTAGCACCCCTCTAGTGCACTCTGGACCCCTCTTTTCCACAGAATGGGGCCCTCAGCGCTCTTCTGCTCCCCCAGACCCGTTAGACACCCTCCAGTCTCCTCGCAACCCCTGCAGATTTCTCCCTTCTTCCCCAGAGGCATTTCTTGATCCTGTAGATGCCTTAGCACCCCTCTAGTGCTCTCTGGACCCCTCTTTTCCACAGAATGGGGACCCCTAGCTGTCTTCTGGCCCCCCAGACCCCTTAGACACCCTCTGGTCTCCTCGCAACCCCTCCAGATTTCTCCCGTCTTCCCCAGAGGCATTTCTGGACCACATAGATGCCTTAGCACCCCTCCAGTGCGCTCTGGACCCCTGTTTTCCACAGAATGGGGCCCCCCAGCTCTCTTCTGGCCCCCCAGACCCCTTAGACACCCTCTAGTCTCCTCGCAACCCCTCCAGATTTCTCCCTTCTTCCCCAGAGGCATTTCTGGACAGCGTAGATGATGTAGCAGTCCTCTAGTGCACTCTGCACCCCTCTTTTCCACACAGTGGAGCTCCCCAGCTCTCTTGTGGCCCCCGAGACCCCTTAGACACCCTCTAGTCTCCTCGCAACCCCTCCAGATTTCTGCCTTCTTCCCCAGAGGCATTTCTGGACCCTGTAGATGCCTTAGCACCGCTCTAGTGCGCTCTGGACCCCTGTTTTCCACAGAATTGGGCCCCCCCAGATATCTTTGGAATCTCCAGATCCCTTAGACACCCTCTAGTGTCCTCGCAACTCCTCCAGATTTCTCCCTTTTTCCCCAGAGGCATTTCTGGACCATGTAGACGCCTTAGCACCCCTCTAGTGCACTCTGGACCCCTCTTTTCCACAGAATGGGGCCCCTGAGCTCTCTTCTGGCCCCCCAGACCCCTTAGTCACCCTCTAGTCTCCTTGCAACCCCTCCAGATTTCTGCCTTCTTCCCCAGAGGCATTTCTGGACCATGTAGATGCCTTAACACCACTCTACTGCGCTCTGGACCCCTCTTTACCACACAATGGGGTCCCCCAGATATCTTTGGAATCTCCAGACCCCTTAGACACCCTCTAGTCTCCTCACAACTCCTCCAATTTCTCCCTTCTTCCCCAGAGGCATTTATGGACCATGTTGATGCCTTAGCACCCCTCTAGTGCACTCTGGACCCCTCTTTTCCACAGAACGGGGCCCCCCAGCACTCTTCTGGCCCCCAGACCCCTTAGACACTCTCTAGTCTCCTCAGAACCCCTCTAGATCTCTCCCTTTCTTCCCAGAGACATTTCTGGACCCCGTAGATGCCTTAGCACCCCTCTAGTGCGCTCTGGACCCGTCTTTACCACACAATGGGGCCCTGCAGATATCTTTGGAATCTCCAGACCCCTTAGAAACGCTCTAGTCTCCTTGCAACCCCTGCAGATTTCTCCCTTCTTCCCCAGAGGCATTTCTGGACCATGTAGATGCCTTAGCACCCCTCTAGTGTCCTCTGGACCCCTCTTTTCCACACAATGGGGCCCCCCAGATATCTTTGGAATCTCCAGACCCCTTAGAAACGCTCTAGTCTCCTTGCAACCCCTGCAGATTTCTCCCTTCTTCCCCAGAGGCATTTCTGGACCATGTAGACGCATTAGCACCCCTCTAGTGCACTCTGGACCCCTCTTTTCCACAGAATGGGGCCCTCAGCGCTCTTCTGCTCCCCCAGACCCGTTAGACACCCTCCAGTCTCCTCGCAACCCCTGCAGATTGCTCCCTTCTTCCCCAGAGGCATTTCTTGATCCTGTAGATGCCTTAGCACCCCTCTAGTGCTCTCTGGACCCCTCTTTTCCACAGAATGGGGACCCCTAGCTGTCTTCTGGCCCCCCAGACCCCTTAGACACCCTCTGGTCTCCTCGCAACCCCTCCAGATTTCTCCCGTCTTCCCCAGAGGCATTTCTGGACCACATAGATGCCTTAGCACCCCTCCAGTGCGCTCTGGACCCCTGTTTTCCACAGAATGGGGCCCCCCAGCTCTCTTCTGGCCCCCCAGACCCCTTAGACACCCTCTAGTCTCCTCGCAACCCCTCCAGATTTCTCCCTTCTTCCCCAGAGGCATTTCTGGACAGCGTAGATGATGTAGCAGTCCTCTAGTGCACTCTGCACCCCTCTTTTCCACACAGTGGAGCTCCCCAGCTCTCTTGTGGCCCCCGAGACCCCTTAGACACCCTCTAGTCTCCTCGCAACCCCTCCAGATTTCTCCCTTCTTCCCCAGAGGCATTTCTGGACCATGTAGATGCCTTAGCACCGCTCTAGTGCGCTCTGGACCCCTGTTTTCCACAGAATTGGGCCCCCCCAGATATCTTTGGAATCTCCAGATCCCTTAGACACCCTCTAGTGTCCTCGCAACTCCTCCAGATTTCTCCCTTTTTCCCCAGAGGCATTTCTGGACCATGTAGACGCCTTAGCACCCCTCTAGTGCACTCTGGACCCCTCTTTTCCACAGAATGGGGCCCCTGAGCTCTCTTCTGGCCCCCCAGACCCCTTAGTCACCCTCTAGTCTCCTTGCAACCCCTCCAGATTTCTGCCTTCTTCCCCAGAGGCATTTCTGGACCATGTAGATGCCTTAACACCACTCTACTGCGCTCTGGACCCCTCTTTACCACACAATGGGGTCCCCCAGATATCTTTGGAATCTCCAGACCCCTTAGACACCCTCTAGTCTCCTCACAACTCCTCCAATTTCTCCCTTCTTCCCCAGAGGCATTTATGGACCATGTTGATGCCTTAGCACCCCTCTAGTGCACTCTGGACCCCTCTTTTCCACAGAACGGGGCCCCCCAGCACTCTTCTGGCCCCCAGACCCCTTAGACACTCTCTAGTCTCCTCAGAACCCCTCTAGATCTCTCCCTTTCTTCCCAGAGACATTTCTGGACCCCGTAGATGCCTTAGCACCCCTCTAGTGCGCTCTGGACCCGTCTTTACCACACAATGGGGCCCTGCAGATATCTTTGGAATCTCCAGACCCCTTAGAAACGCTCTAGTCTCCTTGCAACCCCTGCAGATTTCTCCCTTCTTCCCCAGAGGCATTTCTGGACCATGTAGATGCCTTAGCACCCCTCTAGTGTGCTCTGGACCCCTCTTTTCCACACAATGGGGCCCCCCAGATATCTTTGGAATCTCCAGACCCCTTAGACACCCTCTAGTCTCCTCGCAACCCCTACAGATCTCTCCCTTCTTCCCCAGAGGCATTTCTGGACCATGTAGACGCCTTAGCACCCCTCTACTGTGCTCTGGACCCCTCTTTTCCACACAATGGGGCCCTGCAGCTATTTATGGGCCCCCAGGCCCCTTAGACACCCTCTAATATCCTCGCAACCCCTCCAGATTTCTCCCTTCTTCCCCAGAGGCATTTCTGCACCATGTAGATGCCTTAACACCTCTCTAGTGCACTCCGGACCCAATTTTTCCACAGAATGGGGACCCCAGCTCTCCTCTGGCCCCCCAGACCCCTTATACACCCCGTAGTCTCCTCGCAACCCCTTCAGATTGCTCCCTTCTTCCCCAGAGGCATTTCTTGATCCTGTAGATGCCTTAGCACCCGTCTAGTGTGCTCTGGACCCCTCTTTTCCACAGAACGGGGCCCCCCAGCACTCTTCTGTTCCCCAGACCCTTTAGACACTCTCTAGTCTCCTCAGAACCCCTGTAGATCTCTCCCTTTCTTCCCAGAGACATTTCTGGACCCCGTAGATGCCTTAGCACCCCTCTAGTGCGCTCTGGACCCCTCTTTACCACACAATGGGGCCCTAGAGATATCTTTGGAATCTCCAGACCCCTTAGACACCGTCTAGTCTCCTTCCAACCCCTCCAGATTTCTCCCTTCTTCCCCAGAGGCATTTCTGGACCATGGTAGACGCTTTAGCACTCCTCCGGTGCCCTCTGGCTCCCTCTTTTCCACAGAATGGGGCCCCCCAGAACTCTTCTGTTCCCCAGACCCCTTACACACCCTCTAGTCTCCTTGAAACCCCTCCAGATTGCTCCCTTCTTCCCCAGAGGCATTTCTTGACACTGTAGATGCCTTAGCACCCCTCTAGTGCGCTCTGGATCCCTCTTTTCCACACAATGGGGCCCCCCAGCTCTCTTCTGTTCCCCAGACCCCTTAGACTCCCTCTAGTCTCCTCACAACCCCTCCAGATTCTTCCCTTCTTCCCCAGGGGCGTTTCTTCACACTGTAGATGCCTTAGCACCGCTCTAGTGCGCTCTGGACCCCTCTTTTCCACACAATTGGGCCCCCGAGAACTCTTCTGTTCCCCAGACCCCTTAGACACTCTCTAGTCTCCTTGCAACCCCTCCAGATTTCTCCCTTCTTCC
The DNA here is from genome assembly GCF_036370855.1 of Dromaius novaehollandiae. NCBI lineage: Eukaryota > Metazoa > Chordata > Aves > Casuariiformes > Dromaiidae > Dromaius > Dromaius novaehollandiae. The sequence continues at coordinate 46,236 of NC_088118.1, read as the reverse complement.
CCAGAGGCATTTCTGGATCATGTAGACGCCTTAGTACCCCTCTACTGTGCTCTTGACCCCTCTTTTCCACAGAATGGGGCCCCCCAGATATCTTTGGAATTTCCAGACCCCTTAGACACCCTCTAGTCTCCTCGCAACCCCTCCAGATTTCTCCCTTCTTCCCCAGAGGCATTTCTGCACCATGTAGATGCCTTAACACCTCTCTAGTGCACTCCGGACCCAATTTTTCCACCGAATGGGGCCCCCCAGCTCTCTTCTGGCCCCCCAGAGCCCTTAGACGACCCCCAGTCTCCTCGCAACCCCTACAGATTGCTCCCTTCTTCCGCAGAGGCATTTCTGGACCATGTAGACGCCTTAGCACCCCTCTATTGTGCTCTGGATCCCTCTTCTCCACACAATGGGTCCCCCCAAATCTGTTCGGGCTGCCAGACCCCTCAAACACCCTCTAGTCTGCTCGAAACCCCTCTAGATCTCTTCCTTTCTTCCCAGCGACAGTTCTTGACAGTATAGATGACTTAGCACCCCTCTAGTGCGCTCTGGACCCCTCTTTTCCACACAATTGGGCCCCCCAGATATCTTTGCAATCTCCATACCCCTTAGACATCCTCTAGTTTCCTCGCAACCCCTCCAGATTTCTCCCTTCTTCCTCAGAGCCATTTCTGGACCATGTAGATGCCTTAGCAGCCCTCTAGTGCGCTCTGGACCCCTCTTTTCCACAGAAGGGGGCCCCCAGCTCTCTTCTGGCCCCCCAGACCCCTTAGACACCCTCTAGTCTCCTCGCAACCCCTGCAGATTTCTCCCTTCTTCCCCAGAGGCATTTCTGGACCCTGTAGATGCCTTAGCACCCCTCTAGTGCACTCTGGACCCCTCTTTTCCACAGAATGGGGCCCCCCAGCTCTCTTCTGGCCCCGCAGTCCGTCTACACACCCTCTAGTCTCCTTGCAACCCATCCAGATTTCTCCCTTCTTCCCCAGAGACATTGCTTGACCATGTAGATGAGTTAGGACGCCTCTATTGCACTCTGGACCCCTCTTTTCCACCGAATGTGGCCCTCAGCGCTCTTCTGCTCCCCCAGACCCGTTAGACACCCTCCAGTCTCCTTGCAACCCCTCCAGATTGCTCCCTTCTTCCCCAGAGGCATTTCTGGACCATGTAGATGCCTTAGCACCCCTCTAGTGCGCTCTGGACCCCTCTTTTCCACAGAATTGGGCCCCCGAGAACTCTTCTGTTCCCCAGGTCGCTTAGACACTCTTTAGTCTCCTCGCAACCCCTCCAGATTTCTCCCTTCTTCCCCAGAGGCCTTTCTGGACCATGTAGACGACTTAGCACCCCTGCAGTGCACTCTGGACCCCTCTTTTCCACAGAATGGGGCCCCCCAGAACTCTTCTGCTCCCCCACACCCCTTAGACACCTTCTAGTGTCCTCGCAACTCCTCCAGATTTCTCCCTTCTTCTCCAGAGGTGTTTCTTGACCCTGCAGATGCGTTAGCACCCCTCTAGTGTGCTCTGGACCCCTCTTTTGCACAGAATGGGGCCCCCCAGCTCTCTTCTGGCCCCCCAGCCCCCTTAGACACTCTCTAGTCTCCTCGTAACCCCTGCGGATTTCTCCCTTTTTCCTCACAGGCATTTCTGGACCATGTAGATGCCTTAGCACCCCTATAGTGCGCTCTGGACCCCTTTTTTCCATAGAATTGGGCCCCTCAGCTCTCTTTGGGCCCCCCAGATCCCTTAGACACCCTCTAGTCTCTCTGGAACCTCTCTAGATTTCTCCCTTCTTCCCCAGAGACATTTCTGGACTATGTAGTCGCATTAGCACCCCTCTAGTGCGCTCTGGACACCTCTGTTCCACAGAATGGGCCCCCCCACCTCTGTTGTGGCCCCCAGACCCCTTAGACACCCTCTAGTCTCCTCGCAACCCCTCTGGATTGCTCCTTTCTTCCCCAAAGGCATTTGTTGACAGTGTAGACGCCTTAGCAGCCCTCTAGTGTACTCTGGACCCCTTTTTTCCACAGAATGGGGCCCCCCAGCTTTCTTCTAGCCCCCCAGACTCCTTAGACATCCTCTAGTCTCCTCGCAACCCCTCCAGATTTCTCTCTTCTTCTCCAGAGGTGTTTCTTGACCCTGCAGATGCGTTAGCACCCCTCTAGTGTGCTCTGGACCCCTCTTTTGCACAGAATGGGGCCCCCCAGCTCTCTTCTGGCCCCCCAGCCCCCTTAGACACTCTCTAGTCTCCTCGTAACCCCTGCGGATTTCTCCCTTTTTCCTCACAGGCATTTCTGGACCATGTAGATGCCTTAGCACCCCTCTAGTGCGTTCTGGTCCCCTCTTTTGCACAGAATGTGGCCCCCGAGAACTCTTCTGTTTCCCCAGACCCCTTAGACACCCTGTAGTATCCTCGCAACCCCTCCAGATTTCTCCTTTCTTCTCCAGAGGCATTTCTTGACAGTGTAGACGCCTTAGCACTCCTCTAGTGTGCTTTGGATCCTTCTTTTCCACAGACTTGCGCCCCCCAGCTCTCTTCTGGCCCCCCTGACCACTTACACACGCTCTAGTCTCCTCGCAACCCCTCCAGATTTCTCCCTTCTTCCCTAGAGGCATTTCTGGACCCTGTAGATGCCTTAGCACCCCTCTAGTGCGCTCTGGACCCCTCTTTTCCACAGAATTGGGATCCTGAGAACTCTTCTGTTCCCCAGGTCCCTTAGACACCCTGTAGTCTCCTCGCAACCCCTCCAGATTTCTCCCTTCTTCCCCAGAGGCATTTCTGGACCATGTAGATGAGTTAGCACTCCTCCGGTGCCCTCTGGCTCCCTCTTTTCCACAGAATGGGGCCCCCAGGAAATCTTCTGTTCCCCAAACCCCTTACACATGTTCTAGTCTCCTCGCAACCTCTCCAGATTTCTCCCTTCTTCCCCAGAGGCCTTTCTGGACCATGGTAGACGCTTTAGCACTCCTCTGGTGCCCTTTGGCTCCCTCTTTTCCACAGAATGGGGCCCCCCAGAACTCTTCTGTTCCCCAGACCCCTTAGTCACCCTCTAGTCTCCTCGCAACCCCTCCAGATTTCTCCCTTCTTCCCCAGAGGCCTTTCTGGACCATGGTAGACGCTTTAGCACTCCTCTGGTGCCCTCTGGCTCCCTCTTTTCCACAGAATGGGGTCCCCCAGAACTCTTCTGTTCCCCAGACCCCTTAGTCACCCTCTAGTCTCCTTGCAACCCCTCCAGATTTCTCCCTTCTTCCCCAGAGGCATTTCTGGACCATGTAGATGCCTTAGCACCGCTCTAGTGCGCTCTGGACCCCTGTTTTCCACAGAATTGGGCCCCCCCAGATATCTTTGGAATCTCCAGATCCCTTAGACACCCTCTAGTGTCCTCGCAACTCCTCCAGATTTCTCCCTTTTTCCCCAGAGGCATTTCTGGACCATGTAGACGCCTTAGCACCCCTCTAGTGCACTCTGGACCCCTCTTTTCCACAGAATGGGGCCCCTGAGCTCTCTTCTGGCCCCCCAGACCCCTTAGTCACCCTCTAGTCTCCTTGCAACCCCTCCAGATTTCTGCCTTCTTCCCCAGAGGCATTTCTGGACCATGTAGATGCCTTAACACCACTCTACTGCGCTCTGGACCCCTCTTTACCACACAATGGGGTCCCCCAGATATCTTTGGAATCTCCAGACCCCTTAGACACCCTCTAGTCTCCTCACAACTCCTCCAATTTCTCCCTTCTTCCCCAGAGGCATTTATGGACCATGTTGATGCCTTAGCACCCCTCTAGTGCACTCTGGACCCCTCTTTTCCACAGAACGGGGCCCCCCAGCACTCTTCTGGCCCCCAGACCCCTTAGACACTCTCTAGTCTCCTCAGAACCCCTCTAGATCTCTCCCTTTCTTCCCAGAGACATTTCTGGACCCCGTAGATGCCTTAGCACCCCTCTAGTGCGCTCTGGACCCGTCTTTACCACACAATGGGGCCCTGCAGATATCTTTGGAATCTCCAGACCCCTTAGAAACGCTCTAGTCTCCTTGCAACCCCTGCAGATTTCTCCCTTCTTCCCCAGAGGCATTTCTGGACCATGTAGATGCCTTAGCACCCCTCTAGTGTGCTCTGGACCCCTCTTTTCCACACAATGGGGCCCCCCAGATATCTTTGGAATCTCCAGACCCCTTAGAAACGCTCTAGTCTCCTTGCAACCCCTGCAGATTTCTCCCTTCTTCCCCAGAGGCATTTCTGGACCATGTAGACGCATTAGCACCCCTCTAGTGCACTCTGGACCCCTCTTTTCCACAGAATGGGGCCCTCAGCGCTCTTCTGCTCCCCCAGACCCGTTAGACACCCTCCAGTCTCCTCGCAACCCCTGCAGATTGCTCCCTTCTTCCCCAGAGGCATTTCTTGATCCTGTAGATGCCTTAGCACCCCTCTAGTGCTCTCTGGACCCCTCTTTTCCACAGAATGGGGACCCCTAGCTGTCTTCTGGCCCCCCAGACCCCTTAGACACCCTCTGGTCTCCTCGCAACCCCTCCAGATTTCTCCCGTCTTCCCCAGAGGCATTTCTGGACCACATAGATGCCTTAGCACCCCTCCAGTGCGCTCTGGACCCCTGTTTTCCACAGAATGGGGCCCCCCAGCTCTCTTCTGGCCCCCCAGACCCCTTAGACACCCTCTAGTCTCCTCGCAACCCCTCCAGATTTCTCCCTTCTTCCCCAGAGGCATTTCTGGACAGCGTAGATGATGTAGCAGTCCTCTAGTGCACTCTGCACCCCTCTTTTCCACACAGTGGAGCTCCCCAGCTCTCTTGTGGCCCCCGAGACCCCTTAGACACCCTCTAGTCTCCTCGCAACCCCTCCAGATTTCTCCCTTCTTCCCCAGAGGCATTTCTGGACCCTGTAGATGCCTTAGCACCGCTCTAGTGCGCTCTGGACCCCTGTTTTCCACAGAATTGGGCCCCCCCAGATATCTTTGGAATCTCCAGATCCCTTAGACACCCTCTAGTGTCCTCGCAACTCCTCCAGATTTCTCCCTTTTTCCCCAGAGGCATTTCTGGACCATGTAGACGCCTTAGCACCCCTCTAGTGCACTCTGGACCCCTCTTTTCCACAGAATGGGGCCCCTGAGCTCTCTTCTGGCCCCCCAGACCCCTTAGTCACCCTCTAGTCTCCTTGCAACCCCTCCAGATTTCTGCCTTCTTCCCCAGAGGCATTTCTGGACCATGTAGATGCCTTAACACCACTCTACTGCGCTCTGGACCCCTCTTTACCACACAATGGGGTCCCCCAGATATCTTTGGAATCTCCAGACCCCTTAGACACCCTCTAGTCTCCTCACAACTCCTCCAATTTCTCCCTTCTTCCCCAGAGGCATTTATGGACCATGTTGATGCCTTAGCACCCCTCTAGTGCACTCTGGACCCCTCTTTTCCACAGAACGGGGCCCCCCAGCACTCTTCTGGCCCCCAGACCCCTTAGACACTCTCTAGTCTCCTCAGAACCCCTCTAGATCTCTCCCTTTCTTCCCAGAGACATTTCTGGACCCCGTAGATGCCTTAGCACCCCTCTAGTGCGCTCTGGACCCGTCTTTACCACACAATGGGGCCCTGCAGATATCTTTGGAATCTCCAGACCCCTTAGAAACGCTCTAGTCTCCTTGCAACCCCTGCAGATTTCTCCCTTCTTCCCCAGAGGCATTTCTGGACCATGTAGATGCCTTAGCACCCCTCTAGTGTCCTCTGGACCCCTCTTTTCCACACAATGGGGCCCCCCAGATATCTTTGGAATCTCCAGACCCCTTAGAAACGCTCTAGTCTCCTTGCAACCCCTGCAGATTTCTCCCTTCTTCCCCAGAGGCATTTCTGGACCATGTAGACGCATTAGCACCCCTCTAGTGCACTCTGGACCCCTCTTTTCCACAGAATGGGGCCCTCAGCGCTCTTCTGCTCCCCCAGACCCGTTAGACACCCTCCAGTCTCCTCGCAACCCCTGCAGATTGCTCCCTTCTTCCCCAGAGGCATTTCTTGATCCTGTAGATGCCTTAGCACCCCTCTAGTGCTCTCTGGACCCCTCTTTTCCACAGAATGGGGACCCCTAGCTGTCTTCTGGCCCCCCAGACCCCTTAGACACCCTCTGGTCTCCTCGCAACCCCTCCAGATTTCTCCCGTCTTCCCCAGAGGCATTTCTGGACCACATAGATGCCTTAGCACCCCTCCAGTGCGCTCTGGACCCCTGTTTTCCACAGAATGGGGCCCCCCAGCTCTCTTCTGGCCCCCCAGACCCCTTAGACACCCTCTAGTCTCCTCGCAACCCCTCCAGATTTCTCCCTTCTTCCCCAGAGGCATTTCTGGACAGCGTAGATGATGTAGCAGTCCTCTAGTGCACTCTGCACCCCTCTTTTCCACACAGTGGAGCTCCCCAGCTCTCTTGTGGCCCCCGAGACCCCTTAGACACCCTCTAGTCTCCTCGCAACCCCTCCAGATTTCTCCCTTCTTCCCCAGAGGCATTTCTGGACCATGTAGATGCCTTAGCACCGCTCTAGTGCGCTCTGGACCCCTGTTTTCCACAGAATTGGGCCCCCCCAGATATCTTTGGAATCTCCAGATCCCTTAGACACCCTCTAGTGTCCTCGCAACTCCTCCAGATTTCTCCCTTTTTCCCCAGAGGCATTTCTGGACCATGTAGACGCCTTAGCACCCCTCTAGTGCACTCTGGACCCCTCTTTTCCACAGAATGGGGCCCCTGAGCTCTCTTCTGGCCCCCCAGACCCCTTAGTCACCCTCTAGTCTCCTTGCAACCCCTCCAGATTTCTGCCTTCTTCCCCAGAGGCATTTCTGGACCATGTAGATGCCTTAACACCACTCTACTGCGCTCTGGACCCCTCTTTACCACACAATGGGGTCCCCCAGATATCTTTGGAATCTCCAGACCCCTTAGACACCCTCTAGTCTCCTCACAACTCCTCCAATTTCTCCCTTCTTCCCCAGAGGCATTTCTGGACCATGTAGACGCATTAGCACCCCTCTAGTGCACTCTGGACCCCTCTTTTCCACAGAATGGGGCCCTCAGCGCTCTTCTGCTCCCCCAGACCCGTTAGACACCCTCCAGTCTCCTCGCAACCCCTGCAGATTGCTCCCTTCTTCCCCAGAGGCATTTCTTGATCCTGTAGATGCCTTAGCACCCCTCTAGTGCTCTCTGGACCCCTCTTTTCCACAGAATGGGGACCCCTAGCTGTCTTCTGGCCCCCCAGACCCCTTAGACACCCTCTGGTCTCCTCGCAACCCCTCCAGATTTCTCCCGTCTTCCCCAGAGGCATTTCTGGACCACATAGATGCCTTAGCACCCCTCCAGTGCGCTCTGGACCCCTGTTTTCCACAGAATGGGGCCCCCCAGCTCTCTTCTGGCCCCCCAGACCCCTTAGACACCCTCTAGTCTCCTCGCAACCCCTCCAGATTTCTCCCTTCTTCCCCAGAGGCATTTCTGGACAGCGTAGATGATGTAGCAGTCCTCTAGTGCACTCTGCACCCCTCTTTTCCACACAGTGGAGCTCCCCAGCTCTCTTGTGGCCCCCGAGACCCCTTAGACACCCTCTAGTCTCCTCGCAACCCCTCCAGATTTCTCCCTTCTTCCCCAGAGGCATTTCTGGACCATGTAGATGCCTTAGCACCGCTCTAGTGCGCTCTGGACCCCTGTTTTCCACAGAATTGGGCCCCCCCAGATATCTTTGGAATCTCCAGATCCCTTAGACACCCTCTAGTGTCCTCGCAACTCCTCCAGATTTCTCCCTTTTTCCCCAGAGGCATTTCTGGACCATGTAGACGCCTTAGCACCCCTCTAGTGCACTCTGGACCCCTCTTTTCCACAGAATGGGGCCCCTGAGCTCTCTTCTGGCCCCCCAGACCCCTTAGTCACCCTCTAGTCTCCTTGCAACCCCTCCAGATTTCTGCCTTCTTCCCCAGAGGCATTTCTGGACCATGTAGATGCCTTAACACCACTCTACTGCGCTCTGGACCCCTCTTTACCACACAATGGGGTCCCCCAGATATCTTTGGAATCTCCAGACCCCTTAGACACCCTCTAGTCTCCTCACAACTCCTCCAATTTCTCCCTTCTTCCCCAGAGGCATTTATGGACCATGTTGATGCCTTAGCACCCCTCTAGTGCACTCTGGACCCCTCTTTTCCACAGAACGGGGCCCCCCAGCACTCTTCTGGCCCCCAGACCCCTTAGACACTCTCTAGTCTCCTCAGAACCCCTCTAGATCTCTCCCTTTCTTCCCAGAGACATTTCTGGACCCCGTAGATGCCTTAGCACCCCTCTAGTGCGCTCTGGACCCGTCTTTACCACACAATGGGGCCCTGCAGATATCTTTGGAATCTCCAGACCCCTTAGAAACGCTCTAGTCTCCTTGCAACCCCTGCAGATTTCTCCCTTCTTCCCCAGAGGCATTTCTGGACCATGTAGATGCCTTAGCACCCCTCTAGTGTGCTCTGGACCCCTCTTTTCCACACAATGGGGCCCCCCAGATATCTTTGGAATCTCCAGACCCCTTAGACACCCTCTAGTCTCCTCGCAACCCCTACAGATCTCTCCCTTCTTCCCCAGAGGCATTTCTGGACCATGTAGACGCCTTAGCACCCCTCTACTGTGCTCTGGACCCCTCTTTTCCACACAATGGGGCCCTGCAGCTATTTATGGGCCCCCAGGCCCCTTAGACACCCTCTAATATCCTCGCAACCCCTCCAGATTTCTCCCTTCTTCCCCAGAGGCATTTCTGCACCATGTAGATGCATTAACACCTCTCTAGTGCACTCCGGACCCAATTTTTCCACAGAATGGGGACCCCAGCTCTCCTCTGGCCCCCCAGACCCCTTATACACCCCGTAGTCTCCTCGCAACCCCTTCAGATTGCTCCCTTCTTCCCCAGAGGCATTTCTTGATCCTGTAGATGCCTTAGCACCCGTCTAGTGTGCTCTGGACCCCTCTTTTCCACAGAACGGGGCCCCCCAGCACTCTTCTGTTCCCCAGACCCTTTAGACACTCTCTAGTCTCCTCAGAACCCCTGTAGATCTCTCCCTTTCTTCCCAGAGACATTTCTGGACCCCGTAGATGCCTTAGCACCCCTCTAGTGCGCTCTGGACCCCTCTTTACCACACAATGGGGCCCTAGAGATATCTTTGGAATCTCCAGACCCCTTAGACACCGTCTAGTCTCCTTCCAACCCCTCCAGATTTCTCCCTTCTTCCCCAGAGGCATTTCTGGACCATGGTAGACGCTTTAGCACTCCTCCGGTGCCCTCTGGCTCCCTCTTTTCCACAGAATGGGGCCCCCCAGAACTCTTCTGTTCCCCAGACCCCTTACACACCCTCTAGTCTCCTTGAAACCCCTCCAGATTGCTCCCTTCTTCCCCAGAGGCATTTCTTGACACTGTAGATGCCTTAGCACCCCTCTAGTGCGCTCTGGATCCCTGTTTTCCACACAATGGGGCCCCCCAGCTCTCTTCTGTTCCCCAGACCCCTTAGACTCCCTCTAGTCTCCTCACAACCCCTCCAGATTCTTCCCTTCTTCCCCAGGGGCGTTTCTTCACACTGTAGATGCCTTAGCACCGCTCTAGTGCGCTCTGGACCCCTCTTTTCCACACAATTGGGCCCCCGAGAACTCTTCTGTTCCCCAGACCCCTTAGACACTCTCTAGTCTCCTTGCAACCCCTCCAGATTTCTCCCTTCTTCCCCAGAGGCATTTCTGGATCATGTAGACGCCTTAGTACCCCTCTACTGTGCTCTTGACCCCTCTTTTCCACAGAATTGGGCCCCCCAGATATCTTTGGAATTTCCAGACCCCTTAGACACCCTCTAGTCTCCTCGCAACCCCTCCAGATTTCTCCCTTCTTCCCCAGAGGCATTTCTGCACCATGTAGATGCCTTAACACCTCTCTAGTGCACTCCGGACCCAATTTTTCCACCGAATGGGGCCCCCCAGCTCTCTTCTGGCCCCCCAGAGCCCTTAGACGACCCCCAGTCTCCTCGCAACCCCTACAGATTGCTCCCTTCTTCCGCAGAGGCATTTCTGGACCATGTAGACGCCTTAGCACCCCTCTATTGTGCTCTGGATCCCTCTTCTCCACACAATGGGTCCCCCCAAATCTGTTCGGGCTGCCAGACCCCTCAAACACCCTCTAGTCTGCTCGAAACCCCTCTAGATCTCTTCCTTTCTTCCCAGCGACAGTTCTTGACAGTATAGATGACTTAGCACCCCTCTAGTGCGCTCTGGACCCCTCTTTTCCACACAATTGGGCCCCCCAGATATCTTTGCAATCTCCATACCCCTTAGACATCCTCTAGTTTCCTCGCAACCCCTCCAGATTTCTCCCTTCTTCCTCAGAGCCATTTCTGGACCATGTAGATGCCTTAGCAGCCCTCTAGTGCGCTCTGGACCCCTCTTTTCCACAGAAGGGGGCCCCCAGCTCTCTTCTGGCCCCCCAGACCCCTTAGACACCCTCTAGTCTCCTCGCAACCCCTGCAGATTTCTCCCTTCTTCCCCAGAGGCATTTCTGGACCCTGTAGATGCCTTAGCACTCCTCTAGTGCGCTCTGGACCCCTCTTTTCCACAGAATGGGGCCCCCCAGCTCTCTTCTGGCCCCGCAGTCCGTCTACACACCCTCTAGTCTCCTTGCAACCCATCCAGATTTCTCCCTTCTTCCCCAGAGACATTGCTTGACCATGTAGATGAGTTAGGACGCCTCTATTGCACTCTGGACCCCTCTTTTCCACCGAATGTGGCCCTCAGCGCTCTTCTGCTCCCCCAGACCCGTTAGACACCCTCCAGTCTCCTTGCAACCCCTCCAGATTGCTCCCTTCTTCCCCAGAGGCATTTCTGGACCATGTAGATGCCTTAGCACCCCTCTAGTGCGCTCTGGACCCCTCTTTTCCACAGAATTGGGCCCCCGAGAACTCTTCTGTTCCCCAGGTCGCTTAGACACTCTTTAGTCTCCTCGCAACCCCTCCAGATTTCTCCCTTCTTCCCCAGAGGCCTTTCTGGACCATGTAGACGACTTAGCACCCCTGCAGTGCACTCTGGACCCCTCTTTTCCACAGAATGGGGCCCCCCAGAACTCTTCTGCTCCCCCACACCCCTTAGACACCTTCTAGTGTCCTCGCAACTCCTCCAGATTTCTCCCTTCTTCCCCAGAGGCATTTCTGGACCATGGTAGACGCTTTAGCACTCCTCTGGTGCCCTCTGGCTCCCTCTTTTCCACAGAATGGGGCCCCCCAGAACTCTTCTGCTCCCCCACACCCCTTACACACCCTCTAGTCTCCTCGCAACCTCTCCAGATTTTTCCCTTCTTCCCCAGAGGCATTTCTGGACCATGGTAGACGCTTTAGCACTCCTTTGGTGCCCTCTGGCTCCCTCTTTTCCACAGAATGGGGCCCCCCAGAACTCTTCTGTTCCCCAGACCCCTTACACACGTTCTAGTCTCCTCGCAACCCCTCCAGATTTCTCACTTCTTCCCCAGAGGCATTTCTGGACCATGGTAGACGCTTTAGCACTCCTCTGGTGCCCTCTGGCTCCCTCTTTTCCACAGAATGGGGCCCCCCAGAACTCTTCTGTTCCCCAGACCCTTTACACACCCTCTAGTCTCCTCGCAACCTCTCCAGATTTCTCCCTTCTTCCCCAGAGGCATTTCTGGACCATGTAGACGCCTTAGCACCCCTGTAGTGCGCTCTGGACCCCTGTTTTCCACACAATTGGGCCCCCCAGAACTCTTCTGTTCCCCAGACCCCTTAGACACTCTCTAGTCTCCTCGCAACCCCTCCAGATTTCTCCCTTCTTCCCCAGAGGCATTTCTGGACCATGTAGACGCCTTAGCACCCCTCTAGTGCGCTCTGGACCCCTCTTTTCCACAGAATGGGGCCCCCCAGATCCCTTAGACACCCTCTAGTCTCCTCGCAACCCCTGCAGATTGCTCCCTTCTTCCCTAGAGGCATTTCTGGACAATGTAGATGCCTTAGCACCCCTCTAGTGCACTCTGGACCCTTCTTTTCCATAGAATGGGGCCCCCCAGCTCTTTTCTGGCCCCCCAGACCTGTTAGACACCCTCTAGTCTCCTCGCAACCCCTCCAGATTTCTCCCTTTTTCCCCGCAGGCATTTCTTGACAGTGTAGACCCCTTAGCACTCCTCTAGTGTGCCCTGGATCCCCCTTTTCCACACAATGGGGCCCCCTAGATCTCTTCTCGCCCCCCAGAACCGTTAGACATCCTGTAGTCTCCTCGCAATCCCTCCAGATCTGTCCCTTTTTTCCAGGGACATTTCTGGACCATGTAGACGCCTTAGCAGCCCTCTAGTGCACTCTGGACCCTTCTTTTCCACATAATGGGGCCTCCAGTTCTTTTCTGGCCCCCTAGACCCCTTAGACACCCTCTAGTCTTCTCACACCCCTGCAGATTTCTCCCTTCTTCCCCAGAGCCATTTTTGGACCATGTAGACACCTTAGCACCCCTCTTGTGCGCTCTGGACCCCTCTTTCCCACAGAACGGGACCCCCAGCTCTCTTTTGGCCCCCAGACCCATTAGACATTCTCTAGTCTCCTCATAACCCTTCCAGATTTTTCCCTTCTTCCCCAGAGGCATTTCTGGACCATGTAGATGCCTTAGTACCCGTGTAGTGTGGTGTGGACCCCTCTTTTCTACACAATGGGGCCCCCAGGTTTCTTCAGGCTCCCCGACGCCTTAGATACTCTCTAGTCTGCTCGAAACCCCTCTAGATATCTCCCTTTCTTCCCAGGGACTTTTCTTGACCATGTAGATGGATTAGCACCCCTATAGTGCGCTCTGGACCCCTTTTTTCCATAGAATTGGGCCCCTCAGCTCTCTTTGGGCCCCCCAGATCCCTTAGACACCCTCTAGTCTCTCTGGAACCTCTCTAGATTTCTCCCTTCTTCCCCAGAGACATTTCTGGACTATGTAGTCGCATTAGCACCCCTCTAGTGCGCTCTGGACACCTCTGTTCCACAGAATGGGCCCCCCCACCTCTGTTGTGGCCCCCAGACCCCTTAGACACCCTCTAGTCTCCTCGCAACCCCTCTGGATTGCTCCTTTCTTCCCCAAAGGCATTTGTTGACAGTGTAGACGCCTTAGCAGCCCTCTAGTGTACTCTGGACCCCTTTTTTCCACAGAATGGGGCCCCCCAGCTTTCTTCTAGCCCCCCAGACTCCTTAGACATCCTCTAGTCTCCTCGCAACCCCTCCAGATTTCTCTCTTCTTCTCCAGAGGTGTTTCTTGACCCTGCAGATGCGTTAGCACCCCTCTAGTGTGCTCTGGACCCCTCTTTTGCACAGAATGGGGCCCCCCAGCTCTCTTCTGGCCCCCCAGCCCCCTTAGACACTCTCTAGTCTCCTCGTAACCCCTGCGGATTTCTCCCTTTTTCCTCACAGGCATTTCTGGACCATGTAGATGCCTTAGCACCCCTCTAGTGCGTTCTGGTCCCCTCTTTTGCACAGAATGTGGCCCCCGAGAACTCTTCCGTTTCCCCAGACCCCTTAGACACCCTGTAGTATCCTCGCAACCCCTCCAGATTTCTCCTTTCTTCTCCAGAGGCATTTCTTGACAGTGTAGACGCCTTAGCACTCCTCTAGTGTGCTTTGGATCCTTCTTTTCCACAGACTTGCGCCCCCCAGCTCTCTTCTGGCCCCCCTGACCACTTACACACGCTCTAGTCTCCTCGCAACCCCTCCAGATTTCTCCCTTCTTCCCTAGAGGCATTTCTGGACCCTGTAGATGCCTTAGCACCCCTCTAGTGCGCTCTGGACCCCTCTTTTCCACAGAATTGGGATCCTGAGAACTCTTCTGTTCCCCAGGTCCCTTAGACACCCTGTAGTCTCCTCGCAACCCCTCCAGATTTCTCCCTTCTTCCCCAGAGGCATTTCTGGACCATGTAGATGAGTTAGCACTCCTCCGGTGCCCTCTGGCTCCCTCTTTTCCACAGAATGGGGCCCCCAGGAAATCTTCTGTTCCCCAAACCCCTTACACATGTTCTAGTCTCCTCGCAACCTCTCCAGATTTCTCCCTTCTTCCCCAGAGGCCTTTCTGGACCATGGTAGACGCTTTAGCACTCCTCTGGTGCCCTTTGGCTCCCTCTTTTCCACAGAATGGGGCCCCCCAGAACTCTTCTGTTCCCCAGACCCCTTAGTCACCCTCTAGTCTCCTCGCAACCCCTCCAGATTTCTCCCTTCTTCCCCAGAGGCCTTTCTGGACCATGGTAGACGCTTTAGCACTCCTCTGGTGCCCTCTGGCTCCCTCTTTTCCACAGAATGGGGTCCCCCAGAACTCTTCTGTTCCCCAGACCCCTTAGTCACCCTCTAGTCTCCTTGCAACCCCTCCAGATTTCTCCCTTCTTCCCCAGAGGCATTTCTGGACCATGTAGATGCCTTAGCACCGCTCTAGTGCGCTCTGGACCCCTGTTTTCCACAGAATTGGGCCCCCCCAGATATCTTTGGAATCTCCAGATCCCTTAGACACCCTCTAGTGTCCTCGCAACTTCTCCAGATTTCTCCCTTTTTCCCCAGAGGCATTTCTGGACCATGTAGACGCCTTAGCACCCCTCTAGTGCACTCTGGACCCCTCTTTTCCACAGAATGGGGCCCCTGAGCTCTCTTCTGGCCCCCCAGACCCCTTAGTCACCCTCTAGTCTCCTTGCAACCCCTCCAGATTTCTGCCTTCTTCCCCAGAGGCATTTCTGGACCATGTAGATGCCTTAACACCACTCTACTGCGCTCTGGACCCCTCTTTACCACACAATGGGGTCCCCCAGATATCTTTGGAATCTCCAGACCCCTTAGACACCCTCTAGTCTCCTCACAACTCCTCCAATTTCTCCCTTCTTCCCCAGAGGCATTTATGGACCATGTTGATGCCTTAGCACCCCTCTAGTGCACTCTGGACCCCTCTTTTCCACAGAACGGGGCCCCCCAGCACTCTTCTGGCCCCCAGACCCCTTAGACACTCTCTAGTCTCCTCAGAACCCCTCTAGATCTCTCCCTTTCTTCCCAGAGACATTTCTGGACCCCGTAGATGCCTTAGCACCCCTCTAGTGCGCTCTGGACCCGTCTTTACCACACAATGGGGCCCTGCAGATATCTTTGGAATCTCCAGACCCCTTAGAAACGCTCTAGTCTCCTTGCAACCCCTGCAGATTTCTCCCTTCTTCCCCAGAGGCATTTCTGGACCATGTAGATGCCTTAGCACCCCTCTAGTGTCCTCTGGACCCCTCTTTTCCACACAATGGGGCCCCCCAGATATCTTTGGAATCTCCAGACCCCTTAGAAACGCTCTAGTCTCCTTGCAACCCCTGCAGATTTCTCCCTTCTTCCCCAGAGGCATTTCTGGACCATGTAGACGCATTAGCACCCCTCTAGTGCACTCTGGACCCCTCTTTTCCACAGAATGGGGCCCTCAGCGCTCTTCTGCTCCCCCAGACCCGTTAGACACCCTCCAGTCTCCTCGCAACCCCTGCAGATTGCTCCCTTCTTCCCCAGAGGCATTTCTTGATCCTGTAGATGCCTTAGCACCCCTCTAGTGCTCTCTGGACCCCTCTTTTCCACAGAATGGGGACCCCTAGCTGTCTTCTGGCCCCCCAGACCCCTTAGACACCCTCTGGTCTCCTCGCAACCCCTCCAGATTTCTCCCGTCTTCCCCAGAGGCATTTCTGGACCACATAGATGCCTTAGCACCCCTCCAGTGCGCTCTGGACCCCTGTTTTCCACAGAATGGGGCCCCCCAGCTCTCTTCTGGCCCCCCAGACCCCTTAGACACCCTCTAGTCTCCTCGCAACCCCTCCAGATTTCTCCCTTCTTCCCCAGAGGCATTTCTGGACAGCGTAGATGATGTAGCAGTCCTCTAGTGCACTCTGCACCCCTCTTTTCCACACAGTGGAGCTCCCCAGCTCTCTTGTGGCCCCCGAGACCCCTTAGACACCCTCTAGTCTCCTCGCAACCCCTCCAGATTTCTCCCTTCTTCCCCAGAGGCATTTCTGGACCCTGTAGATGCCTTAGCACCGCTCTAGTGCGCTCTGGACCCCTGTTTTCCACAGAATTGGGCCCCCCCAGATATCTTTGGAATCTCCAGATCCCTTAGACACCCTCTAGTGTCCTCGCAACTCCTCCAGATTTCTCCCTTTTTCCCCAGAGGCATTTCTGGACCATGTAGACGCCTTAGCACCCCTCTAGTGCACTCTGGACCCCTCTTTTCCACAGAATGGGGCCCCTGAGCTCTCTTCTGGCCCCCCAGACCCCTTAGTCACCCTCTAGTCTCCTTGCAACCCCTCCAGATTTCTGCCTTCTTCCCCAGAGGCATTTCTGGACCATGTAGATGCCTTAACACCACTCTACTGCGCTCTGGACCCCTCTTTACCACACAATGGGGTCCCCCAGATATCTTTGGAATCTCCAGACCCCTTAGACACCCTCTAGTCTCCTCACAACTCCTCCAATTTCTCCCTTCTTCCCCAGAGGCATTTCTGGACCATGTAGACGCATTAGCACCCCTCTAGTGCACTCTGGACCCCTCTTTTCCACAGAATGGGGCCCTCAGCGCTCTTCTGCTCCCCCAGACCCGTTAGACACCCTCCAGTCTCCTCGCAACCCCTGCAGATTGCTCCCTTCTTCCCCAGAGGCATTTCTTGATCCTGTAGATGCCTTAGCACCCCTCTAGTGCTCTCTGGACCCCTCTTTTCCACAGAATGGGGACCCCTAGCTGTCTTCTGGCCCCCCAGACCCCTTAGACACCCTCTGGTCTCCTCGCAACCCCTCCAGATTTCTCCCGTCTTCCCCAGAGGCATTTCTGGACCACATAGATGCCTTAGCACCCCTCCAGTGCGCTCTGGACCCCTGTTTTCCACAGAATGGGGCCCCCCAGCTCTCTTCTGGCCCCCCAGACCCCTTAGACACCCTCTAGTCTCCTCGCAACCCCTCCAGATTTCTCCCTTCTTCCCCAGAGGCATTTCTGGACAGCGTAGATGATGTAGCAGTCCTCTAGTGCACTCTGCACCCCTCTTTTCCACACAGTGGAGCTCCCCAGCTCTCTTGTGGCCCCCGAGACCCCTTAGACACCCTCTAGTCTCCTCGCAACCCCTCCAGATTTCTCCCTTCTTCCCCAGAGGCATTTCTGGACCATGTAGATGCCTTAGCACCGCTCTAGTGCGCTCTGGACCCCTGTTTTCCACACAATTGGGCCCCCCCAGATATCTTTGGAATCTCCAGATCCCTTAGACACCCTCTAGTGTCCTCGCAACTCCTCCAGATTTCTCCCTTTTTCCCCAGAGGCATTTCTGGACCATGTAGACGCCTTAGCACCCCTCTAGTGCACTCTGGACCCCTCTTTTCCACAGAATGGGGCCCCTGAGCTCTCTTCTGGCCCCCCAGACCCCTTAGTCACCCTCTAGTCTCCTTGCAACCCCTCCAGATTTCTGCCTTCTTCCCCAGAGGCATTTCTGGACCATGTAGATGCCTTAACACCACTCTACTGCGCTCTGGACCCCTCTTTACCACACAATGGGGTCCCCCAGATATCTTTGGAATCTCCAGACCCCTTAGACACCCTCTAGTCTCCTCACAACTCCTCCAATTTCTCCCTTCTTCCCCAGAGGCATTTATGGACCATGTTGATGCCTTAGCACCCCTCTAGTGCACTCTGGACCCCTCTTTTCCACAGAACGGGGCCCCCCAGCACTCTTCTGGCCCCCAGACCCCTTAGACACTCTCTAGTCTCCTCAGAACCCCTCTAGATCTCTCCCTTTCTTCCCAGAGACATTTCTGGACCCCGTAGATGCCTTAGCACCCCTCTAGTGCGCTCTGGACCCGTCTTTACCACACAATGGGGCCCTGCAGATATCTTTGGAATCTCCAGAGCCCTTAGAAACGCTCTAGTCTCCTTGCAACCCCTGCAGATTTCTCCCTTCTTCCCCAGAGGCATTTCTGGACCATGTAGATGCCTTAGCACCCCTCTAGTGTGCTCTGGACCCCTCTTTTCCACAGAATGTGGCCCCCCAGATATCTTTGGAATCTCCAGACCCCTTAGACACCCTCTAGTCTCCTCGCAACCCCTACAGATCTCTCCCTTCTTCCCCAGAGGCATTTCTGGACCATGTAGACGCCTTAGCACCCCTCTACTGTGCTCTGGACCCCTCTTTTCCACACAATGGGGCCCTGCAGCTATTTATGGGCCCCCAGGCCCCTTAGACACCCTCTAATATCCTCGCAACCCCTCCAGATTTCTCCCTTCTTCCCCAGAGGCATTTCTGCACCATGTAGATGCATTAACACCTCTCTAGTGCACTCCGGACCCAATTTTTCCACAGAATGGGGACCCCAGCTCTCCTCTGGCCCCCCAGACCCCTTATACACCCCGTAGTCTCCTCGCAACCCCTTCAGATTGCTCCCTTCTTCCCCAGAGGCATTTCTTGATCCTGTAGATGCCTTAGCACCCCTCTAGTGTGCTCTGGACCCCTCTTTTCCACAGAACGGGGCCCCCCAGCACTCTTCTGTTCCCCAGACCCTTTAGACACTCTCTAGTCTCCTCAGAACCCCTGTAGATCTCTCCCTTTCTTCCCAGAGACATTTCTGGACCCCGTAGATGCCTTAGCACCCCTCTAGTGCGCTCTGGACCCCTCTTTACCACACAATGGGGCCCTAGAGATATCTTTGGAATCTCCAGACCCCTTAGACACCGTCTAGTCTCCTTCCAACCCCTCCAGATTTCTCCCTTCTTCCCCAGAGGCATTTCTGGACCATGGTAGACGCTTTAGCACTCCTCCGGTGCCCTCTGGCTCCCTCTTTTCCACAGAATGGGGCCCCCCAGAACTCTTCTGTTCCCCAGACCCCTTACACACCCTCTAGTCTCCTTGAAACCCCTCCAGATTGCTCCCTTCTTCCCCAGAGGCATTTCTTGACACTGTAGATGCCTTAGCACCCCTCTAGTGCGCTCTGGATCCCTCTTTTCCACACAATGGGGCCCCCCAGCTCTCTTCTGTTCCCCAGACCCCTTAGACTCCCTCTAGTCTCCTCACAACCCCTCCAGATTCTTCCCTTCTTCCCCAGGGGCGTTTCTTCACACTGTAGATGCCTTAGCACCCCTCTAGTGCGCTCTGGACCCCTCTTTTCCACACAATTGGGCCCCCGAGAACTCTTCTGTTCCCCAGACCCCTTAGACACTCTCTAGTCTCCTTGCAACCCCTCCAGATTTCTCCCTTCTTCCCCAGAGGCATTTCTGGATCATGTAGACGCCTTAGTACCCCTCTACTGTGCTCTTGACCCCTCTTTTCCACAGAATTGGGCCCCCCAGATATCTTTGGAATTTCCAGACCCCTTAGACACCCTCTAGTCTCCTCGCAACCCCTCCAGATTTCTCCCTTCTTCCCCAGAGGCATTTCTGCACCATGTAGATGCCTTAACACCTCTCTAGTGCACTCCGGACCCAATTTTTCCACCGAATGGGGCCCCCCAGCTCTCTTCTGGCCCCCCAGAGCCCTTAGACGACCCCCAGTCTCCTCGCAACCCCTACAGATTGCTCCCTTCTTCCGCAGAGGCATTTCTGGACCATGTAGACGCCTTAGCACCCCTCTATTGTGCTCTGGATCCCTCTTCTCCACACAATGGGTCCCCCCAAATCTGTTCGGGCTGCCAGACCCCTCAAACACCCTCTAGTCTGCTCGAAACCCCTCTAGATCTCTTCCTTTCTTCCCAGCGACAGTTCTTGACAGTATAGATGACTTAGCACCCCTCTAGTGCGCTCTGGACCCCTCTTTTCCACACAATTGGGCCCCCCAGATATCTTTGCAATCTCCATACCCCTTAGACATCCTCTAGTTTCCTCGCAACCCCTCCAGATTTCTCCCTTCTTCCTCAGAGCCATTTCTGGACCATGTAGATGCCTTAGCAGCCCTCTAGTGCGCTCTGGACCCCTCTTTTCCACAGAAGGGGGCCCCCAGCTCTCTTCTGGCCCCCCAGACCCCTTAGACACCCTCTAGTCTCCTCGCAACCCCTGCAGATTTCTCCCTTCTTCCCCAGAGGCATTTCTGGACCCTGTAGATGCCTTAGCACTCCTCTAGTGTGCTCTGGACCCCTCTTTTCCACAGAATGGGGCCCCCCAGCTCTCTTCTGGCCCCGCAGTCCGTCTACACACCCTCTAGTCTCCTTGCAACCCATCCAGATTTCTCCCTTCTTCCCCAGAGACATTGCTTGACCATGTAGATGAGTTAGGACGCCTCTATTGCACTCTGGACCCCTCTTTTCCACCGAATGTGGCCCTCAGCGCTCTTCTGCTCCCCCAGACCCGTTAGACACCCTCCAGTCTCCTTGCAACCCCTCCAGATTGCTCCCTTCTTCCCCAGAGGCATTTCTGGACCATGTAGATGCCTTAGCACCCCTCTAGTGCGCTCTGGACCCCTCTTTTCCACAGAATTGGGCCCCCGAGAACTCTTCTGTTCCCCAGGTCGCTTAGACACTCTTTAGTCTCCTCGCAACCCCTCCAGATTTCTCCCTTCTTCCCCAGAGGCCTTTCTGGACCATGTAGACGACTTAGCACCCCTGCAGTGCACTCTGGACCCCTCTTTTCCACAGAATGGGGCCCCCCAGAACTCTTCTGCTCCCCCACACCCCTTAGACACCTTCTAGTGTCCTCGCAACTCCTCCAGATTTCTCCCTTCTTCCCCAGAGGCATTTCTGGACCATGGTAGACGCTTTAGCACTCCTCTGGTGCCCTCTGGCTCCCTCTTTTCCACAGAATGGGGCCCCCCAGAACTCTTCTGCTCCCCCACACCCCTTACACACCCTCTAGTCTCCTCGCAACCTCTCCAGATTTTTCCCTTCTTCCCCAGAGGCATTTCTGGACCATGGTAGACGCTTTAGCACTCCTTTGGT
Source organism: Dromaius novaehollandiae (assembly GCF_036370855.1). NCBI lineage: Eukaryota > Metazoa > Chordata > Aves > Casuariiformes > Dromaiidae > Dromaius > Dromaius novaehollandiae. The sequence goes on along the minus strand of NC_088118.1, from coordinate 25,354 downwards.
GCCCTCTGGCTCCCTCTTTTCCACAGAATGGGGCCCCCCAGAACTCTTCTGTTCCCCAGACCCCTTACACACGTTCTAGTCTCCTCGCAACCCCTCCAGATTTCTCCCTTCTTCCCCAGAGGCATTTCTGGACCATGGTAGACGCTTTAGCACTCCTCTGGTGCCCTCTGGCTCCCTCTTTTCCACAGAATGGGGCCCCCCAGAACTCTTCTGTTCCCCAGACCCTTTACACACCCTCTAGTCTCCTCGCAACCTCTCCAGATTTCTCCCTTCTTCCCCAGAGGCATTTCTGGACCATGTAGACGCCTTAGCACCCCTGTAGTGCGCTCTGGACCCCTGTTTTCCACACAATTGGGCCCCCCAGAACTCTTCTGTTCCCCAGACCCCTTAGACACTCTCTAGTCTCCTCGCAACCCCTCCAGATTTCTCCCTTCTTCCCCAGAGGCATTTCTGGACCATGTAGACGCCTTAGCACCCCTCTAGTGCGCTCTGGACCCCTCTTTTCCACAGAATGGGGCCCCCCAGATCCCTTAGACACCCTCTAGTCTCCTCGCAACCCCTGCAGATTGCTCCCTTCTTCCCTAGAGGCATTTCTGGACAATGTAGATGCCTTAGCACCCCTCTAGTGCACTCTGGACCCTTCTTTTCCATAGAATGGGGCCCCCCAGCTCTTTTCTGGCCCCCCAGACCTGTTAGACACCCTCTAGTCTCCTCGCAACCCCTCCAGATTTCTCCCTTTTTCCCCGCAGGCATTTCTTGACAGTGTAGACCCCTTAGCACTCCTCTAGTGTGCCCTGGATCCCCCTTTTCCACACAATGGGGCCCCCTAGATCTCTTCTCGCCCCCCAGAACCGTTAGACATCCTGTAGTCTCCTCGCAATCCCTCCAGATCTGTCCCTTTTTTCCAGGGACATTTCTGGACCATGTAGACGCCTTAGCAGCCCTCTAGTGCACTCTGGACCCTTCTTTTCCACATAATGGGGCCTCCAGTTCTTTTCTGGCCCCCTAGACCCCTTAGACACCCTCTAGTCTTCTCACACCCCTGCAGATTTCTCCCTTCTTCCCCAGAGCCATTTTTGGACCATGTAGACACCTTAGCACCCCTCTTGTGCGCTCTGGACCCCTCTTTCCCACAGAACGGGACCCCCAGCTCTCTTTTGGCCCCCAGACCCATTAGACATTCTCTAGTCTCCTCATAACCCTTCCAGATTTTTCCCTTCTTCCCCAGAGGCATTTCTGGACCATGTAGATGCCTTAGTACCCGTGTAGTGTGGTGTGGACCCCTCTTTTCTACACAATGGGGCCCCCAGGTTTCTTCAGGCTCCCCGACGCCTTAGATACTCTCTAGTCTGCTCGAAACCCCTCTAGATATCTCCCTTTCTTCCCAGGGACTTTTCTTGACCATGTAGATGGATTAGCACCCCTATAGTGCGCTCTGGACCCCTTTTTTTCCATAGAATTGGGCCCCTCAGCTCTCTTTGGGCCCCCCAGATCCCTTAGACACCCTCTAGTCTCTCTGGAACCTCTCTAGATTTCTCCCTTCTTCCCCAGAGACATTTCTGGACTATGTAGTCGCATTAGCACCCCTCTAGTGCGCTCTGGACACCTCTGTTCCACAGAATGGGCCCCCCCACCTCTGTTGTGGCCCCCAGACCCCTTAGACACCCTCTAGTCTCCTCGCAACCCCTCTGGATTGCTCCTTTCTTCCCCAAAGGCATTTGTTGACAGTGTAGACGCCTTAGCAGCCCTCTAGTGTACTCTGGACCCCTTTTTTCCACAGAATGGGGCCCCCCAGCTTTCTTCTAGCCCCCCAGACTCCTTAGACATCCTCTAGTCTCCTCGCAACCCCTCCAGATTTCTCTCTTCTTCTCCAGAGGTGTTTCTTGACCCTGCAGATGCGTTAGCACCCCTCTAGTGTGCTCTGGACCCCTCTTTTGCACAGAATGGGGCCCCCCAGCTCTCTTCTGGCCCCCCAGCCCCCTTAGACACTCTCTAGTCTCCTCGTAACCCCTGCGGATTTCTCCCTTTTTCCTCACAGGCATTTCTGGACCATGTAGATGCCTTAGCACCCCTCTAGTGCGTTCTGGTCCCCTCTTTTGCACAGAATGTGGCCCCCGAGAACTCTTCCGTTTCCCCAGACCCCTTAGACACCCTGTAGTATCCTCGCAACCCCTCCAGATTTCTCCTTTCTTCTCCAGAGGCATTTCTTGACAGTGTAGATGCCTTAGCACTCCTCTAGTGTGCTTTGGATCCTTCTTTTCCACAGACTTGCGCCCCCCAGCTCTCTTCTGGCCCCCCTGACCACTTACACACGCTCTAGTCTCCTCGCAACCCCTCCAGATTTCTCCCTTCTTCCCTAGAGGCATTTCTGGACCCTGTAGATGCCTTAGCACCCCTCTAGTGCGCTCTGGACCCCTCTTTTCCACAGAATTGGGATCCTGAGAACTCTTCTGTTCCCCAGGTCCCTTAGACACCCTGTAGTCTCCTCGCAACCCCTCCAGATTTCTCCCTTCTTCCCCAGAGGCATTTCTGGACCATGTAGATGAGTTAGCACTCCTCCGGTGCCCTCTGGCTCCCTCTTTTCCACAGAATGGGGCCCCCAGGAAATCTTCTGTTCCCCAAACCCCTTACACATGTTCTAGTCTCCTCGCAACCTCTCCAGATTTCTCCCTTCTTCCCCAGAGGCCTTTCTGGACCATGGTAGACGCTTTAGCACTCCTCTGGTGCCCTTTGGCTCCCTCTTTTCCACAGAATGGGGCCCCCCAGAACTCTTCTGTTCCCCAGACCCCTTACACACCCTCTAGTCTCCTCGAAACCCCTCCAGATTGCTCCCTTCTTCCCCAGAGGCATTTCTGGACCATGGTAGACGCTTTAGCACTCCTCTGGTGCCCTCTGGCTCCCTCTTTTCCACAGAATGGGGCCCCCCAGAACTCTTCTGTTCCCCAGACCCTTTACACACCCTCTGGTCTCCTTGCAACCCCTCCAGATTGCTCCCTTCTTCCCCAGAGGCATTTGTTGACAGTGTAGATGCCTTAGCAGCCCTCTAGTGCGCTCTGGACCCCTCTTTTTGACAGAATGGAGCCCCGCAGATATCTTTGGGCCCCCCAGCCCCCTTACACACCCTCTAGTCTCCTTGCAACCCCTTCAGATTTCTCCCTTCTTCCCCAAAGGCATTTCTTGACCATGTAGATGCCTTAGCACCCCTCTAGTGCGCTCTGGACCCCTGTTTTCCACACAATTGGGCCCCCCAGAACTCTTCTGTTCCCCAGACCCCTTAGACACTCTCTAGTCTCCTCGCAACCCCTCCAGATTTCTCCCTTCTTCCCCAGAGGCATTTCTGGACCATGTAGACGCCTTAGCACCCCTCTAGTGCGCTCTGGACCCCTGTTTTCCACAGAATGCGGCCCCCCAGCTCTCTTCTGGCCCCCCAGACCCCTTAGACACCCTCTAGTCTCCTTGCAACCCCTCCAGATTTCTCCCTTCTTCCCCACAGGCATTTCTTGACAGTGTAGACCCCTTAGCACCCCTCTAGTGTGCTCTGGATCCCTCTTTTCCACACAATGGGGCCCCCTAGATTTCTTCTCGCCCCCCGGAACCGTTAGACATCCTGTAGTCTCCTCGCAAGCTCTCCAGATCTGTCCCTTTTTTCCAGGGACATTTCTGGACCATGTAGACGCCTTAGCAGCCCTCTAGTGCACTCTGGACCCTTCTTTTCCACATAATGGGGCCTCCAGTTCTTTTCTGGCTCCCTAGACCCCTTAGACACCCTCTAGTCTTCTCACACCCCTGCAGATTTCTCCCTTCTTCCCCAGAGCCATTTTTGCACCATGTAGACGCCTTAGCACCCCTCTTGTGCGCTCTGGACCCCTCTTTCCCACAGAACGGGACCCCCAGCTCTCTTTTGGCCCCCAGACCCATTAGACATTCTCTAGTCTCCTCATCACCCTTCCAGATTTTTCCTTTCTTCCCCAGAGGCATTTCTGGACCATGTAGACGCCTTAGTACCCGTGTAGTGTGGTGTGGACCCCTCTTTTCCACACAATGGGGCCTCCAGGTTTCTTCAGGCTCCCCGACGCCTTAGATACTCTCTAGTCTGCTCGAAACCCCTCTAGATATCTCCCTTTCTTCCCAGGGACATTTCTTGACCATGTAGATGGATTAGCACCCCTATAGTGCGCTCTGGACCCCTTTTTTCCATAGAATTGGGCCTCTCAGCTCTCTTTGGGCCCCCCAGATCCCTTAGACACCCTCTAGTCTCTTTGGAACCTCTCTAGATTTCTCCCTTCTTCCCCAGAGACATTTCTGGAGTATGTAGTTGCATTAGCACCCCTCTAGTGCGCTCTGGACACCTCTGTTCCACAGAATGGGCCCCCCCACCTCTGTTGTGGCCCCCAGACTCCTTAGACACTCTCTAGTCTCCTCGCAACCCCTCCGGTTTGCTCCTTTCTTCCCCAGAGGCATTTGTTGACAGTGTAGATGCCTTAGCACCCCTCTAGTGTGCTCTGGACCCCTCTTTTCCACAGAATGGGGCCCCCCAGCTCTCTTCTGGTCCCCCAGGCCCCTTAGACACCCTCTAGTCTCCTCGCAACCCCTCCAGATTTCTCCCTTCTTCCCGAGAGCCATTTCTTGACAGTGTAGATGCCTTAGCATCTCTCTAGTGTAATCTGGATCCTTTTTTCCACAGAAGTGGGACCCCCAGCTCTCTTCTAGCCCCCCAGACCCCTTAGACACCCTCTAGTCTCCTCGCAACCCCTCCAGATTTCTCCCTTCTTCCCCAGAGGCATTTCTGGACCATGTAGACGCCTTAGCACCCCTCCAGTGCGGTCTGGACCCCTGTTTTCCACAGAATGCGGCCCCCCAGCTCTCTTCTGGCCCCCCAGACCGCTTAGACACCCTCTAGTCTCCTCGCAACCCCTCCAGATTTCTCCCTTCTTCCCCAGAGGCATTTCTGGACCCTGTAGATGCCTTAGCACCCCTCTAGTGTGCTCTGGACCCCTCTTTTCCACAGAATGGGGCCCCCAGCTGTCTTCTGGCCCCCCAGACCCCTTAGACACCCTCTAGTCTCCTCGCAACCCCTGCAGATTTCTCCCTTCTTCCCCAGAGGCATTTCTGGACCCTGTAGATGCCTTAGCACCCCTCTAGTGCGCTCTGGACACCTCTTTTCCACAGAATGGGGTCTCCGAGAACTCTTCTGTTCTCCAGATCCCTTAGACACCCTCTAGTCTCCTCGCAACCCCTCCACATTTCTCCCTTCTTCCCCAGAGCCATTTCTGGACCATGTAGATGCCTTAGCATCCCTGTAGTGTGCTCTGGACCACTCTTTTGCACAGAATGGGGCCCCCCAGCTCTCTTCTGGCCCCCCAGCCCCCTTAGACACTCTCTAGTCTCCTCGTAACCCCTGCGGATTTCTCCCTTTTTCCTCACAGGCATTTCTGGACCATGTAGACGCCTTAGCACCCCTCTAGTGCGTTCTGGACCCCTCTTTTGCACAGAATGTGGCCCCCGAGAACTCTTCTGTTTCCCCAGACCCCTTAGACACCCTGTAGTCTCCTCGCAACCCCTCCAGATTGCTCCCTTCTTCCCCAGAGGCATTTCTTGACAGTGTAGACGCCTTAGCACTCCTCTAGTGTGCTTTGGATCCTTCTTTTCCACAGAATTGCGCTCCCCAGCTCTCTTCTGGCCCCCCTGACCACTTACACATGCTCTAGTCTCCTCGCAACCCCTCCAGATTTCTCCCTTCTTCCCCAGAGGCATTTCTGGACCATGTAGACGCCTTAGCACCCCTCTAGTGCGCTCTGGACCCCTCTTTTCCACACAGTGGGGCCCCCCAGCTCTCTTCTGCTCCCCCAGACCGCTTAGACACCCTCTAGTCTCCTCGCAACCCCTCCAGATTTCTCCCTTCTTCCCAGAGGCATTTCTGGACTATGTAGACCCCCTAGCACCACTCTAGTGCACTGTAGAGCCCTGTTTTCCACATCATTTGTCCCTCAAGCTCTGTTTTGGTTCCCATAGGCCCCTTAGACACCCTCTAGTCTCCTCGCAACCCCTCCAGATTTTTCACTTTTTCCGCAGAGTCATTTCTGGGCCATGTAGACATCTTAGTACCCTTCTATTGTAGTATGGAGTGTTCTATGAGCTTTCATTTTGCCTAAGATATATATTTTGGATATCTACAGCGTTTCAGGATCCTGGTAGACTACTCATAATTCCTCTTGAGGTTTTCTTCATGGTGTGGAGTCCTCTTTTGTCCTTCTACCACACTTAGTAGCCCTGTATTCTGTTTTGGTCTCATCTTTTGCCCTTTTGTTTTTCCCCTGCAGAGCTGTCTTGGTACTCCAGACTCCTTAGCAGCCCTGTAGTCTGTTCAGCAGGCCTGTGAAGGCCTTTGTCATCATCGAAAGCTGTGGTTTGGATCTCCCGTTCCCTTAGGACCCCTATAGTGCACTCAGAACCCTTCTGGAGGCCTTTGTTGTATCACAGAGTCCTCTTTTGGTCATCTGCATACTATAAGAGCCTTCCTGTCCTCTCAGAGCATCTCCTGAGGTTGGTCATGTTAGCCGGTTTTGGTTTTTTTGCCATTTAGTCCCCCTGGGAGCCCTGTGGTCTGCTCAGAACCACTCCTGGGGTGTGGTGCTTGTTCTGCACCCAAGTTGTCATCTGGCTGCACAGCCCCCTTTGCAATTTTCTAGTTTCCTCAGAAGCCCTTCAGATTTTTTCCTTGTTCTCCAGAGTCATTTTTTGGCCATGCGGGCCGCTTCGCACCTCTCTAGTGGCCTCTGGACTACTCTTTTGTCCTTCCTTGTTCCTTAGAGCTGTCTTTTGGATCTCTTTTTCCTTTAGGAATTTTTTAGTGGTCTCAGAATTTTTCCTGAGTCCTCTGTTATGTCCTAGAGTGCTCTTTTCATCGTTTAGGTGCCCGAGTACCCGTGTTTTCTTCTGAACCCATTTGAAGGTTTTACTTGTTCTCTTCTGCCTTATTTTAGTTGCTGTCTAGTCTGCATAAGTGATATCTAATCTGCTCTGGATTCCTCTTTAGAGCTTTGTTGTGCTGTATAGACCTCTGTTGGTCCTGTAGAACTCTGAGGAATCCCTTTATTTTACTCTGGACTACTCTGTCAGCCTTCCTTTTGTGCCCGAGCTCTGTTTTGGCCCTTTAGTCCTTGCATGACCACTGTCATCCATTCATAACTGCTTCTGGAAGCCTTTGTTGCATCACAGAGCCCTGCCTGGGTTCTCCCGCCCTCTTAGCATCCCTCTTCCCTCCTCGTGCGAGTCCTCCACTTAGGCATACAGAGGTAGTATTCCCGTGGGGAACTCTCCATTCCACCCACTGGCCCCTTTTTCTAAGCAGTCTAGGTAGTATATACGAAATACCCCTGTTTGGAAGTACTCACATTACAGAAGCAGCGTTGTTCCGGGGGGGTTATTTAGATATCTTGGTTTGCCCTAGAGGAAATGCTGTCTTCCTACAACAGCTGTACGAAATGCAGGTCTGAACCAATTAGAGCAGTGTGGTGTAGCCTTCCCTTTATAGGTTATGTGGAGTCTTGTAGTTTTCTTTCTAAGCCTAAGCAGAACTGATTTCTAGTTTTCAGCGTAAAGGCTAGTGCTAGTTAGGGTAATAGAATTTCATACCAGACCTCCTGATATTATGGATACAGTATATGAAGTCTTAGTAACAAAGAAGATGGTCCATTTTATCCAAGAGGTCTGTTTAGCCTTTCTGTGCTCTGCCGCCTAGCTACAGAGTGGAAGCAAAAGCCTTGCTCTTACCTAGCCCTCTGTATTTATGGCTGGCAGTGCTTTGCCCCTCCCCTTCCCGGGGCTTGTGGGTAGGGCAGTGGGCGGGGCTAGGGGTACATAAACCGAGGGCCTGGTGGCAGGGAGTTCATTCTGCGTTTGCTGTCCTTTGGGGTTAGTGCTCCAGAGTTGCGTCGGTGAATAGCAGCATTTGAAGAAGCAAAGCTATCCAGGAAGAGTTATTGCTGCATTTGGAGATGCAAATCCTGTTCCTTAAGGTCAGAGCAACGGGATGGCTGAAGGTGGAGCCGTAAGCCTGCCAGAAAACCTTTTAAAGCAGGCAGTTTCGGTTTTGCGTCGGTATCTCGGCACGGGGCGTTGGGGGGCGGAAGAGGGCTTCCGAGTCTGCAGTCGTATCTTCTGTTAACCATCGGTATTGTTTTCTTGCGTTTCTGTGTTTATTGCGGAAGGGACCCAGCTTCATCGCTCGGCTCTTTGAAGATGATGAGACTCGAAGAATTGTTTGTCCCTCAGCTGGACTGCAGAGAAAAGGACAGAACAGGGGTCCCCGGCAAACATTTCCATCTACGTTTCCGCTCTACGTAGTGCTTGCGTGCCGTATGTCCAGTAATGCGGATGCCTGTGAGATAACGTTGTCATCAGCTACTCTGGTTTCCGGCTTGCTCGCCGGATGTTCCGCTGCTCCTCAGAACTATTGTCAGCCCTGTTCCAAGAGGGAGCGAGTAAGGTTTTTTTGTAGTATGCAGAGTTACCGAAGAGTCTAGACTTTACGTGAAGAGTGTGAAGAGCAAAGCGAGCATTCTTCCTGACTGGAAGTGCAATATGATGAGAAAGGAAGTCACCTCTTTGGAAACCAAGCGCAACCGTGAGTAAGTTCATGTGTCTGAAGGGGTCGAAAAGCAACTTCCCCCAAGCTAACGAATTCACCTCTTTTCTTGCGCAAGCCTCAGCGCTGAGAGAGGAAAACAACTGCTGGACTTCTCGGGACCGGCAGGAACCAATTTGCAGTCTCTCCCGGCATCTCTTTTCTTACATCCGTGCCTGCGAACCCACTGCCATCTGCTCTTTTGCGGCTCTGCTTCTGACTCCTACCGTGGCTTCTGGGGCTGTCCTGTTTGCTTTTTCAGATACCGTGCGGGCCTTTTCCAGGCATGCCTGAGGATTTGAGGTGAGGTAGAATGGGTGAGTATAATGGCGTGTCAGTTGTTGTAGGGCTAGTCCACACTGCCTAGCAGAAGAATAATTTTGTTGGGTTTTTTTTTGCAGGTGCCATGGGATTACTGTCAGTCAGGATGGGGGAGTATCGCTTTGGGGCAGCGCCGGTGAGCGGAGCGACAATGGCGGTTCGGGGAGGCGCGCTCTTGCGGATGAGCGTGGAGGTGCCCGGCACGGGGGCTGACCGCTCGCGCTCTGTTTTGGCAGATGATGAAGGTGAGTGAAGGAAGATCAGAGAGGATGCGGCTTCCATTGAGCGACGCCTCTTAAGGACCAACAGTGACCCGCCTGCCCCCCTCCTCGGCCCCAGCCCTGGAAAAGCTAAGGTGAGGGGCAAAGGGTGTTCGGGTTGTCTTCATTCTGTGCATACGTGCATGTGTGCTGATATTCAGTGTAGTGTGGAGGGAGGGCTGCTCTGGATGAGTGGTGTGTGAGGCGGAGGCGGTAGGGTGCGCATGGCAGAAAGTGAGGGTGGGTGTCAGGCAGGGCAGCTCCAGGCTGTCTGTGTTGTTGTGTAGTCTATGTGGTGTGTGTTGTAGCTGTGCTATCTCTTGCTCTTTGTGCTCAAGGAGCACAGCGCACGCTCCACAGCGCCATCGCGGCAGGCATCCGCCGTCTTTTGCCCGGCCTCAGTCATCGGCATCGCTCCAGCGGATCGCGTCTCGTCCCGTACGGGCAGCCGAAAGGGGCGGTCCGTCGTTCCGGCTTTGCATCGCGGCCATTTGCGGCCGCTCATCTTCGGGGCCGTCATCGAGGCCTTTTTGCCTGCCCCTCTTGTGGTTCTGCTCTTGTTTTTCATCTTCTTGGCAGCCTTTCAGGGTTCTTTCCTGTATCGCCGCAGCCTCGGGTCTTCCCGGCCAGGTGCTTCGGCATCGGTCGTCCCGGCTTTGCGGGCCGCTTTCCATCCCGGGCAGCGGCGTTTGACTCTTTTCTGGGCTCGTGCGGAGCATCAGAGCCGCTCGGTCATGGCATCGTAGGGCTTTCTGGCTGGCAGCATGTTATGCGTGGGAATAGTTCTTTTTGCGTAGGGCTTTCCTGCATGTTTGTGTCTGATGCTTGTACCTATGCGTGTTTGTTTTGTGTCTAATGCTTGTCTGTGTGTGGGGGGCCGGAGCTGCTTTGCCTGTGGTTATTAGCAATGGTAGCATATGGAGCGTGGCAGCGATGGCCCGGAATGGCGATCGGTCAGTGTCTGCATGCTCCAGTTTATGTTGCTTTTTGCAGATGCAGAGCAGTGTTCCGAGTGGGCCCCAGGGAGCTGGAGGAAGGAAGGGGCATGCCCCAAGAAGGTGAGCTAGAGATTTGGTGTTGGAAGGAGAGTGTTGCGGTCAGTGGGTTGTCCGGTTAATTTTTGCTGTGCGCTTGTAGGCGTGGAGCCTTGCGGGGAGCAGGTCGCTCGCATCCAGGAGGAGCAGGGCGAGGTGAGCGTCAGGGCGAGGACGTAGAGCCCGGCGTAGGGCCGTCGCCTCCTCGCCGCCGTCCCCGTCGCCCGGCGCCGTTCCTGTTTTACAGGTGTGTGGCGGACCTCGGCGTGGGGAGCCGTAGCCTGGCAGTCGGGACGGGAGAGCGGAGCAGGTAAAGGTATTGTAGCGAGGTAATGTTGTGCATGGGGTGTGGTTTTTGGCATGACCTCAAGGTGTGGTCTTCTCTCTGGTTTTGCAGGCATTACAGGAAGTTTTGGAGAGGAGAAGCTGAGCGGCAACAAGGAGCCCGAGCAGGTGAGAAGGGGAGCTCGTCTGGCCTGAGTTTTATTGTGCGGTAGGGTGCTGCTGGGCTGCTTGTCGGTGATGTGTTTTGCTCTGCTTTTTCAGGTACGGTGCGGGCCTTTCCCAGGCATGGCTGAGGATTTGAGGTGAGGTAGAATGGGTGAGTATAATGGTGTGGCCGTTGTTGCAGGGCTGGTCCGCAGTGCCTAGGAGAAGAGTAATTTTGTTGTTTTGCTTTTTCCAGATGCCACGGGCAGCCTCACAGCCACAGTGCTGGAGCGTGGCTTTGGCATAGTACAGGTGAGTGCGATGACAATGGTGGTTTGGAGGAGGGTGCTCTCGCAGATGTGGCTGGAGCTGACTGGCAAGGGGGGGTCACTGCTTGTGCTCTGGTTTGGCAGGTGATAAAGGCAACTGCGGTGACCGAAGGGAGATCAGCGCGGATGCGGCTGCCATTGAGGATGGCTCTTGAGGACCGATGGTGATGCCCAGCGTTTGAACAGTTAAGTTGAGGGGCAAAGGGTATCGGGGGTGTCTTCACTCTGTGTGTGCGTGCACGCTGATGTTCAGTGTAGAGCGGAGGGCTGTTCTGGATGAGCGGGGTATGTGTGAGGCAGAGGTGGTGAGGTGCGCATGGCAGAAAGCGAGGGTGCGGTAGGCAGGGCAGCTCCAGCCTGTGTCTGTGTTGTTGCGTAGTCTATGTGGTGTGTGTTGTAGCTGTGCTATCTTTTGCTCAGGTCTCGATGTCGCCCTTGCTCTTTGCGCTCAAGGAGCACGGCCTACACTGTGGAGCGCTAGCATTGTAGGCCTCTGTAGTCTTTTGCTCACTTGACTCATCAGCATCGCACCCACGGATGGTGTCTCGTCCCGTGCAGGCAGCCGAAGGGGACGGTCCGTGCCTCCGGCTTGGCATCGTGCCCATCGATCTTTGCGGCCACCGTCGAGGCCTCGTCGGCCGCTCTCGTTCCGAGGCCGCTCTTGTTTTGCGTCTTACCGGTGCCCTTTCAGGGTTTTCTTCCCTGCGTCATCACGGCCTCGGGTCTTCGTCGCCGGCCTCTTCCGCGTCGCCGTTCTTCGCTTTGCCGGCCGCTTTCCATCCCGGGCGTTGACATCTTAGTCTTTTCTGGGCTCGTCCAGAGCATCAGAGCCGTAGGGTTGTGGTGTCATCGGATACCATGTGGAATGCATTGGAATAGTTCTTTTTGCATAGGGCTTTCCTTCATGTTTGTGTCTAATGTTTTTTTCTTTTTTTTTTGTCTGTCTGTGTGTGTTTGGAGCTGCCTTGCTTGTGGGTGTTAGGAACGGTGGTGTGCAGAGTGTGTCGGTGATGGACCGGAATGGTGATTTGTCAATGTCCGTGTGCTCCACTTTATGTTGTTTTGTTTTGTTGTTTTTTGCAGATGCAGAGCAGTGTTCTGAGTGGGCCCAAGGGAGCTGGAGGAAGAAAGGGGCATGCCCCAAGAAGGTGAGCTAGAGATTTGGTGTTGGAAGGAGAGTGTTGCGGTCAGTGGGTTGCCTGGTTAATTTTTGCTTTGTGCTTGTAGGTGTGGAGCCTTGCGGGGAGCAGGTCGCTCGCATCCAGGAGGAGCAGGGTGAGGTGAGCGTCAGTCCGGGAGCGGACGTAGAGCCCGGCGTAGGGCTTTCACCTCGTCGGCGCCATCCCCGTCGCCCGGCACCGTTCCTGTTTTACAGGTGTGTGGTGGACCTCGGTGTGGGGAGCCATAGCCCAGCAGTCGGGATGGGAGAGCGGAGCAGGAAAAGGTGTGGGAGCGAATGCCTGATGTGGATGGGCTGCGGTGTTGCGGGCATTGCCTGAGTGTGTGATTTCTCTCTGTGCTTGCAGGTTTTGCGGGAAGTTGTGGAGAGAAGCAGCTGAGTGCTGAGAAGAGCCTGAGCAGGTGAGCGGGGGAGCTTGTTGGGTCTGATTTTATTGTGGTGTGGGTGGTGTTGGGCTGCCTCTTGGTGATGCCTTTTGCTCTGCTTTTTCAGGTCTGCTGTGGGCCTTTCCCAGGCGTGGCTGAGACTTTCAGGTGAGTGGATCGGAGCTGGATGTTGTAGGGCTGGTGAGCACTGCCTGGCAGAAGAGTCACTTTGTTATTTTGTTTTTTTCCAGGTGCCACGGGCTTCCCCCCAGGCAGGATGTTGGCGTTTGGAGTTGTTGCGGTGCAGGTGAGTGGAGTGCCGATGGCGCTTTGGTGGAGGGTGCCCTTGCAGATGGGGATGGAGCTGACTGGCAAGGGGGTGACTGCTTGTGCTCTGGTTTGGCAGGTGATGAAGGCAAATGTGGTGAGCAACGGAAGATCAGTGTGGATGTGTCTGCTGCTGAGGATGGCTCTTGAGGACCGGTGACCTACAGCACTGCCACAGTTAAGTTGAGGGGCAAAGGGTGTTGGGGCATCCTCAGTTTCTGTGTGTGTGTGTGTGTGCTGATGTTCAGTGTAGAGTGGAGGGTTGTTCTGGATGAGTGGTGTGTGTGAGGCAGAGGCAGTGGGGTGTGCATGGCAGAAAGTGAGGGTGGGTGTCAGGCAGGGCAGCTCCAGCCTGTGTCTGTGTTGTTGTGTAGTCTATGTGGTGTGTGTTGTAGCTGTGCTATCTTTTGCTCAGGTCTTGATGTTGCTCTTGCTCTTTGTGCTCAAAGAGCACAGCCTATGCTCTGCAGCGGTAGCGTGGCAGGCATCCATTGTCTTTTGCCTGGCCAGACTCATCAGCATTGCTCCAATGGACTACATCTTGTTCTGCACAGGCAGCTGAAAGGGGCAGTCTGTCACTGTGACTCTGCATTGTGGCCGTTTGCAGTGTAGTCATAGTCGCGGCCATCGTCGAGGCCTCATCGGCCGCACCTCTTCCGGGGCCGCTCTTGTTTTGCGTCTCGCTGGCGCCCTTTCAGGGTTTCCTTCCCTGCGTCATCATGGCCTCGGGACTTTCTCGCCGGCCTCCTCTGTGTCAGTCTTCTGAGCTTTGCCGGTCCCTTTCCATCCTGGGCATTGACGTTTGACTCTTTTCTGGGCTCGTCCAGAGCCTAGGCCCTACGATGCCACCACTGTGTGGCTCTTCCTGGCCAGTAGTGTCTTATGTGTGGGAACAGGTTTTTTTTTTGTGTAGGGCTGTCCTCTGTGTTTGTGTCTGCTATTTGTTTGTCTGTGTGTTTTTGGGGCTGGAGCTGCCTTGCCTGTGGGTGTTAGCCATGGTGGTGTGTGGAGTGTGTCTGTGATGGACTGGAGTGGTGGTGTTGCAGGCATCGCCTGAGCGTGTGATTTCTCTCTGTGCTTGCAGGTTTTGCGGGAAGTTGTGGAGAGAAGCAGCTGAGTGCTGAGAAGAGCCTGAGCAGGTGAGCGGGGGAGCTTGTTGGGTCTGATTTTATTGTGGTGTGGGTGGTGTTGGGCTGCCTGTTGGTGATGCCTTTTTCTCTGTTTTTTCAGGTCTGCTGTGGGCCTTTCCCAGGCGTGGCTGAGACTTTCAGGTGAGTGGATCGGAGCTGGATGTTGTAGGGCTGGTGAGCGCTGCCTGGCAGAAGAGTCACTTTGTTATTTTGTTTTCTTCCAGGTGCCACGGGCTTCTTCCCCAGGCATTGGAGTTGTTGCGGTGCAGGTGAGTGGAGTGCCGATGGCGCTTTGGTGGAGGGTGCCCTTGCAGATGGGGATGGAGCTGACTGGCAAGAGAGTGACTGCTTGTGCTCTGGTTTTGCAGGTGATGAAGGCAAATGTGGTGAGCAACGGAAGATCAGTGTGGATGCGGCTGCTGCTGAGGATGGCTCTTGAGGACCGGTGACCTACAGCACTGCCACAGTTAAGTTGAGGGGCAAAGGGTGTTGGGGCATCCTCAGTTTCTGTGTGTGTGTGTGTGTGTGTGTGTGTGCGTGCTGATGTTCAGTGTAGAGTGGAGGGTTGTTCTGGATGAGTGGTGTGTGTGAGGCAGAGGCAGTGGGGTGTGCATGGCAGAAAATGAGGGTGGATGTCAGGCAGGGCAGCTCCAGCCTGTGTCTGTGTTGTTGTGTAGTCTATGTGGTGTGTGTTGTAGCTGTGCTATCTTTTGCTTAGGTCTTGATGTTGCTCTTGCTCTTTGTGCTCAAGGAGCACAGCCTATGCTCTGCAGCAGTAGTGTGGCAGGCATCCATTGTCTTTTGCCTGGCCAGACTCATCAGCATTGCTCCAATGGACTACATCTTGTTCTGCACAGGCAGCTGAAAGGGGCAGTCTGTCACTGTGACTCTGCATTGTGGCCGTTTGCAGTGTAGTCATAGTCGCGGCCATCGTCGAGGCCTCATCGGCCGCACCTCTTCCGGGGCCGCTCTTGTTTTGCGTCTCGCTGGCGCCCTTTCAGGGTTTCCTTCCCTGCGTCATCATGGCCTCGGGACTTTCTCGCCGGCCTCCTCTGTGTCAGTCTTCTGAGCTTTGCCGGTCCCTTTCCATCCTGGGCATTGACGTTTGACTCTTTTCTGGGCTCGTCCAGAGCCTTGGCCCTACGACGCCACGACCGTGCGGCTCTTTCTGGCCGGCAGTCTTATGTGTGGGAATAGGGTTGTTTTTGTGTAGGGCTGTCCTCTGTGTTTGTGTCTGCTATTTGTTTGTCTGTGTGTTTTTGGGGCTGGAGCTGCCTTGCCTGTGGGTGTTAGCCATGGTGGTGTGTGGAGTGTGTCTGTGATGGACTGGAGTGGTGGTGTTGCAGGCATCGCCTGAGCGTGTGATTTCTCTCTGTGCTTGCAGGTTTTGCGGGAAGTTGTGGAGAGAAGCAGCTGAGTGCTGAGAAGAGCCTGAGCAGGTGAGTGGGGCAGCCTGTTGGGTCTGATTTTATTGTGGTGTGGGTGGTGTTGGGCTGCCTGTTGGTGATGCCTTTTTCTCTGTTTTTTCAGGTCTGCTGTGGGCCTTTCCCAGGCGTGGCTGAGACTTTCAGGTGAGTGGATCGGAGCTGGATGTTGTAGGGCTGGTGAGCACTGCCTGGCAGAAGAGTCACTTTGTTATTTTGTTTTCTTCCAGGCGCCACGGGCTTCCCCCCAGGCAGGATGTTGGCGTTTGGAGTTGTTGCGGTGCAGGTGAGTGGAGCGCCGATGGCGCTTTGGTGGAGGGTGCCCTTGCAGATGGGGATGGAGCTGACTGGCAAGGGGGTGACTGCTTGTGCTCTGGTTTGGCAGGTGATGAAGGCAAATGTGGTGAGCAAAAGAAGATCGGAGAGTGTGGCTACTGCAGAGGATGTGTCTGCTGTTGAGGATGCCTCTTGAGGAGCAACAGTGATGCAGAGCACTGCAAAAGCGAAGTGCATGGGCAGAGGGTGTTGCGGGGTGTGTGTGTGTGTGTGTGTGTGTGTGTGTGTGAGGCAGAGGCAGTGGGGTGTGCATGGCAGAAAGTGAGGGTGGGTGTCAGGCAGGGCAGCTCCAGCCTGTGTCTGTGTTGTGTAGTCTATGTGGTGTGTGTTGTAGCTGTGCTATCTTTTGCTCAGGTCTTGATGTTGCCCTTGCTCTTTGTGCTCAAGGAGCACAGCATATGCTTTGTAGTGCTAGTGCAACAGGCATCTGCTGTCTTTTGTCTGGTCTTGACCGACTCATCTGCATTGCTCCAATGATCATCTTGTTCTGTGCAGGCAGCTGAAAGCAGCAGTCTGTCACTGTGATTCTGCATTGTTTCTGGCCAATCATCTTGGCAGCCATCATTCAGGTCTTGTTGGTCGTGTGTTTTCTGGGGCCTCTCTTATTTTGCATCCTCCTGGTGCCCTTTCAGGGTTTTCTTCCCTGTGTCATCAGAGCCGCGGGTCTTTCTTGCCGGCCTCTTCCGCATGGCCGTTCCTCGCTTTGCCGGCCCCTTTCTGTCACAGATGGTGGCATCTGACTCTTTTCTGGTCTCGTGGAGAGCACCAGAGCCGCACGGTCGTGGCATTGTAGGGCTTTCTGGCTGGCAGCATCTTCTGTGCTGGCATTGTTTTTTGCATGGAGGGTGTGTGTACGTGTCTGTGTGTACGTGTCTGTGTGTACGTGTCTGTGTGTACGTGTCTGTGTGTACGTGTCTGTGTGTACGTGTCTGTGTGTACGTGTCTGTGTGTACGTGTCTGTGTGTACGTGTCTGTGTGTACGTGTCTGTGTGTGTGTTTGGAGCTGCCTTGCCTGTGGGTGTAGTAATGGTAGTTGCCAGAGCAGAATAATGTATCTATGAAACACTCTTTTTTTTTTTTTTTTTTTTTTTTTGGGGGGGGGGGGTTGTGTCAGTAAGAGATAAAAGTAGGTTTTTTCTTTAAATTTTTTTATTGGGATGGCCATTTTGGGGGCGGGGGGGAGGGGTTCTATTCATGCCAGGATAGTGTTATCTTTAAACAAGGATGGAAGCATGTGGTTTTGTTAGTAGCTGTGATGACTGTCTGTGGTGGGAGTGTGTGGGCAGTTGGGTGGGCTTGGTGGTGAGTGTGTCTAATCTTGTATGCATGTGTTTTTGTTTTTCCAGGTTGTAGTTAGAATTTATTTTAAAATAATTAAAAAAAAAACCCCAGCTGGGGGATTTTTTTTTTTTCCCCCCGGCTGGGTTTTTTTTCCCCCGGTCCCGGCTGCTCTGCGAGGCGATGATCATTGCCAATGTTGGTGCGGAGCTGTGGCTGGGGACCGGGGGTTTTGTAGGCAGGGCAGTTTTTGGAGGTGTCCAGTAATGCTGTTACTGGGAGCTGTCCGAAAGACTGGAGGCGCTTGCCTGTTACTGTAGGGAGGTAGAATGATTGTGGTGGGAGTGAGTGGGCAGCTGTGTGGTTGTTGGGTGGGCTTGGTGGTGAGTGTGTCTAACTTTGTATGCATGTGTTTTTCTTTTTCCAGGTTGTAGTTAGAATTTATTTTAAAATATTTAAAAAAAACCCCAGCTGGGGGATTTTTTTTTTTTTCCCCCGGCTGGGTTTTTTTTCCCCCGGTCCCGGCCGCTCTGCGAGGCGATGATCATCGCCAATGTTGGTGCGGAGCTTTGGCTGGGGACCGGGGGTTTTGTAGGCAGGGCAGTTTTTGGAGGTGTCCAGTAACGTTGTTACTGGGAGCTGTCCAAAAGACTGGAGGCGCTTGCCAACTGATGAGAGTAGTAGCGGTGAGAATGTAGAGGTGAATGCTGAAGAGTGTGTGCAGCTCTTGTAGAGTGTGGGCTTGTTATGTTTTGTATGTTGTGATGATGATTTTTTTTGTGCAATAAAACAATAAAGATGGTGGTGTGTGTGTCTCCTTTCAAATAAAGATGGTTTTGCTGTTTGTTTCTGTTGTCTTATTTGAACTGCATGCGCCACACATTTGCTCTTACCCTTTTCCTCTTTGCTCTTGCTCTTTTGACCTTTTAAAATAAGAAGGAGGCAGAAGTTTTTGTCTTGTTCTTATTTTAATTTTTTGGTCCTCTGTTCTGTTTCCTATTCTTTTTTTCTTTGTCTGTCTCTTATGCCTTTTTCTTCTCCTTTTCCCTGATTGTCTATGTTCACTTTGTCCAGGTTTCTCTCTACCTTTCTCTGTCTTTACTATTTACTCTTTCAGTCTGCCTGCACTGTGGTGCTCTGCTCTCTGTGCTTTTCTCTGTATTCTGTGCTCTGCCCTCAGCTTTGTGTTTTCTGCTTTGCTCTCTGTGTTCTGCTGTGTTCTGCTTTGCTCTGTATTTTCTGTTTTGCTGTGCTCTTTGCTGTGCTTTTTGCTTTGTTCTGTTCTCTGTGTTCTGCTCTCTGTTCTGCTCTCTCAGCTCTCCTGTGTGTGCTTTTTGCTCTGTTCTCTGTTTTTTCTGTTGTTTTCTGTGCTTTCTGTTTTCTCTCTGGTTGTCTTTGTTCTCTCTGGTTGTCTTCTCTGTTGTCTTTTTTCTGTTTGTTGTCTCTGTTGTTCTGTGTTTGTCCTCTGTTGTCTTTGTCTTTGTTTGTTGTCTTTGTCCTCTGTTGTTCTGTCTTTGTCCTGTGTTTGTCTTTTGTTGTTTGTCTTGTCTCTCTTTGTCTTTGTCTCTCTTTGTCTTTGTCTCTCTTTGTCTTTGTCTTGTCTCTCTTTGTCTTTGTCTTGTCTCTCTTTGTCTTGTCTGTCTTTGTCTTTGTCTCTCTTTGTCTGTCTTTGTCTTTGTCTTTGTCTCTCTTTGTCTTGGTCTTTGTCTCTCTTTGTCTTGTCTGTCTTTGTCTTGTCTCTCTTTGTCTCAGTCTGTCTTTGTCTTTGTCTCTGTCTTCTGTTTCCTCTTCCTCCTCTCTTCCTCTTCCTCCTCTCTTCTTCTTCCTCCTCTCTTCTTCTTCCTCCTCTCTTCCTCTTCCTCCTCTCTTCCTCTTCTTTTTTCTAGCATACTGGCTGGGAGCAAATAATAATAATTTCACCATTAAAAAAAAAATTATTTGCTCCCAGCCAGTATCCTACCCCTGCTACTGAATTCATTAAATATGCAAATTAAGCCTTTCTATACTTATTATTTTTTCTTTCTTTTTATATATACTATACACTCACTGTACATACCACATATACACACTGTACACACATACTATACACATATACTACACACTCTATGCATGTACATAGGCACAAAAACTGCACATACACAAATACTATACATAGTATATACACAATATATATACCCTCCATACACCATGACATACACTACACACCAACACAGGGTGGATCACATGCTAACAACAGCCACAGCAAAAGGAATTCACCACATATAAGCAATTACGGGAGCCACACACACACTTGTCAGGTACCCACCCAACAGCATACACACCCACCTGGTCCCACCCCACGCCCTCCCCCAAGAGCCACACAGTAAGACAATAGTTCACCCCATATACTACAATTAACAATCTGACACCAAAAACAATTACCATTAGGGAGCCCCCTGCTGTTAGCATTAGGGTTATTCCACACCCCTTATTATTAGACTTTCACTGCCCCCTGGTGGTCAGTCACAGTAACACTTTTAGGGTTACACATGAGCACCTGGGACTTAGGGTTAGGGCCTACAGGACACTAGGGGTAGCAGGGGGCCAGGAGTGGGGGGAGCCAGAGGGGGTAGGCAACGGTAGGGGGGGGCCAGGGCAAGTAGGGGGGCTAGGGGTAGGGGGGGGACTAGGGCTGGGGGGGGCCAGGAAGGATAGAGGGGGCTAGGGCTGGGGGGGGGCTGGGGTTAGGGCAGAGGGTTAGGGTTAGGGCAGGGGGTTAGGGGTTAGGGGTTCGGGTTAAGGGTTAGGGGTTAGGGGTTAGGGGTTAGGGGTTAGGGGTTAGGGGTTAGGGGTTAGGGGTTAGGGGTTAGGGGTTAGGGGTTAGGGGTTAGGGTTAGGGTTAGGGTTAGGGTTAGGGTTAGGGTTAGGGTTAGGGTTAGGGTTAGGGTTAGGGTTAGGGTTAGGGTTAGGGTTAGGGTTAGGGTTAGGGTTAGGGTTAGGGTTAGGGTTAGGGTTAGGGTTAGGGTTAGGGTTAGGGTTAGGGTTAGGGTTAGGGTTAGGGTTAGGGTTAGGGTTAGGGTTAGGGTTAGGGTTAGGGTTAGGGTTAGGGTTAGGGTTAGGGTTAGGGTTAGGGTTAGGGTTAGGGTTAGGGTTAGGGTTAGGGTTAGGGTTAGGGTTAGGGTTAGGGTTAGGGTTAGGGTTAGGGTTAGGGTTAGGGTTAGGGTTAGGGTTAGGGTTAGGGTTAGGGTTAGGGTTAGGGTTAGGGTTAGGGTTAGGGTTAGGGTTAGGGTTAGGGTTAGGGTTAGGGTTAGGGTTAGGGTTAGGGTTAGGGTTAGGGTTAGGGTTAGGGTTAGGGTTAGGGTTAGGGTTAGGGTTAGGGTTAGGGTTAGGGTTAGGGTTAGGGTTAGGGTTAGGGTTAGGGTTAGGGTTAGGGTTAGGGTTAGGGTTAGGGTTAGGGTTAGGGTTAGGGTTAGGGTTAGGGTTAGGGTTAGGGTTAGGGTTAGGGTTAGGGTTAGGGTTAGGGTTAGGGTTAGGGTTAGGGTTAGGGTTAGGGTTAGGGTTAGGGTTAGGGTTAGGGTTAGGGTTAGGGTTAGGGTTAGGGTTAGGGTTAGGGTTAGGGTTAGGGTTAGGGTTAGGGTTAGGGTTAGGGTTAGGGTTAGGGTTAGGGTTAGGGTTAGGGTTAGGGTTAGGGTTAGGGTTAGGGTTAGGGTTAGGGTTAGGGTTAGGGTTAGGGTTAGGGTTAGGGTTAGGGTTAGGGTTAGGGTTAGGGTTAGGGTTAGGGTTAGGGTTAGGGTTAGGGTTAGGGTTAGGGTTAGGGTTAGGGTTAGGGTTAGGGTTAGGGTTAGGGTTAGGGTTAGGGTTAGGGTTAGGGTTAGGGTTAGGGTTAGGGTTAGGGTTAGGGTTAGGGTTAGGGTTAGGGTTAGGGTTAGGGTTAGGGTTAGGGTTAGGGTTAGGGTTAGGGTTAGGGTTAGGGTTAGGGTTAGGGTTAGGGTTAGGGTTAGGGTTAGGGTTAGGGTTAGGGTTAGGGTTAGGGTTAGGGTTAGGGTTAGGGTTAGGGTTAGGGTTAGGGTTAGGGTTAGGGTTAGGGTTAGGGTTAGGGTTAGGGTTAGGGTTAGGGTTAGGGTTAGGGTTAGGGTTAGGGTTAGGGTTAGGGTTAGGGTTAGGGTTAGGGTTAGGGTTAGGGTTAGGGTTAGGGTTAGGGTTAGGGTTAGGGTTAGGGTTAGGGTTAGGGTTAGGGTTAGGGTTAGGGTTAGGGTTAGGGTTAGGGTTAGGGTTAGGGTTAGGGTTAGGGTTAGGGTTAGGGTTAGGGTTAGGGTTAGGGTTAGGGTTAGGGTTAGGGTTAGGGTTAGGGTTAGGGTTAGGGTTAGGGTTAGGGTTAGGGTTAGGGTTAGGGTTAGGGTTAGGGTTAGGGTTAGGGTTAGGGTTAGGGTTAGGGTTAGGGTTAGGGTTAGGGTTAGGGTTAGGGTTAGGGTTAGGGTTAGGGTTAGGGTTAGGGTTAGGGTTAGGGTTAGGGTTAGGGTTAGGGTTAGGGTTAGGGTTAGGGTTAGGGTTAGGGTTAGGGTTAGGGTTAGGGTTAGGGTTAGGGTTAGGGTTAGGGTTAGGGTTAGGGTTAGGGTTAGGGTTAGGGTTAGGGTTAGGGTTAGGGTTAGGGTTAGGGTTAGGGTTAGGGTTAGGGTTAGGGTTAGGGTTAGGGTTAGGGTTAGGGTTAGGGTTAGGGTTAGGGTTAGGGTTAGGGTTAGGGTTAGGGTTAGGGTTAGGGTTAGGGTTAGGGTTAGGGTTAGGGTTAGGGTTAGGGTTAGGGTTAGGGTTAGGGTTAGGGTTAGGGTTAGGGTTAGGGTTAGGGTTAGGGTTAGGGTTAGGGTTAGGGTTAGGGTTAGGGTTAGGGTTAGGGTTAGGGTTAGGGTTAGGGTTAGGGTTAGGGTTAGGGTTAGGGTTAGGGTTAGGGTTAGGGTTAGGGTTAGGGTTAGGGTTAGGGTTAGGGTTAGGGTTAGGGTTAGGGTTAGGGTTAGGGTTAGGGTTAGGGTTAGGGTTAGGGTTAGGGTTAGGGTTAGGGTTAGGGTTAGGGTTAGGGTTAGGGTTAGGGTTAGGGTTAGGGTTAGGGTTAGGGTTAGGGTTAGGGTTAGGGTTAGGGTTAGGGTTAGGGTTAGGGTTAGGGTTAGGGTTAGGGTTAGGGTTAGGGTTAGGGTTAGGGTTAGGGTTAGGGTTAGGGTTAGGGTTAGGGTTAGGGTTAGGGTTAGGGTTAGGGTTAGGGTTAGGGTTAGGGTTAGGGTTAGGGTTAGGGTTAGGGTTAGGGTTAGGGTTAGGGTTAGGGTTAGGGTTAGGGTTAGGGTTAGGGTTAGGGTTAGGGTTAGGGTTAGGGTTAGGGTTAGGGTTAGGGTTAGGGTTAGGGTTAGGGTTAGGGTTAGGGTTAGGGTTAGGGTTAGGGTTAGGGTTAGGGTTAGGGTTAGGGTTAGGGTTAGGGTTAGGGTTAGGGTTAGGGTTAGGGTTAGGGTTAGGGTTAGGGTTAGGGTTAGGGTTAGGGTTAGGGTTAGGGTTAGGGTTAGGGTTAGGGTTAGGGTTAGGGTTAGGGTTAGGGTTAGGGTTAGGGTTAGGGTTAGGGTTAGGGTTAGGGTTAGGGTTAGGGTTAGGGTTAGGGTTAGGGTTAGGGTTAGGGTTAGGGTTAGGGTTAGGGTTAGGGTTAGGGTTAGGGTTAGGGTTAGGGTTAGGGTTAGGGTTAGGGTTAGGGTTAGGGTTAGGGTTAGGGTTAGGGTTAGGGTTAGGGTTAGGGTTAGGGTTAGGGTTAGGGTTAGGGTTAGGGTTAGGGTTAGGGTTAGGGTTAGGGTTAGGGTTAGGGTTAGGGTTAGGGTTAGGGTTAGGGTTAGGGTTAGGGTTAGGGTTAGGGTTAGGGTTAGGGTTAGGGTTAGGGTTAGGGTTAGGGTTAGGGTTAGGGTTAGGGTTAGGGTTAGGGTTAGGGTTAGGGTTAGGGTTAGGGTTAGGGTTAGGGTTAGGGTTAGGGTTAGGGTTAGGGTTAGGGTTAGGGTTAGGGTTAGGGTTAGGGTTAGGGTTAGGGTTAGGGTTAGGGTTAGGGTTAGGGTTAGGGTTAGGGTTAGGGTTAGGGTTAGGGTTAGGGTTAGGGTTAGGGTTAGGGTTAGGGTTAGGGTTAGGGTTAGGGTTAGGGTTAGGGTTAGGGTTAGGGTTAGGGTTAGGGTTAGGGTTAGGGTTAGGGTTAGGGTTAGGGTTAGGGTTAGGGTTAGGGTTAGGGTTAGGGTTAGGGTTAGGGTTAGGGTTAGGGTTAGGGTTAGGGTTAGGGTTAGGGTTAGGGTTAGGGTTAGGGTTAGGGTTAGGGTTAGGGTTAGGGTTAGGGTTAGGGTTAGGGTTAGGGTTAGGGTTAGGGTTAGGGTTAGGGTTAGGGTTAGGGTTAGGGTTAGGGTTAGGGTTAGGGTTAGGGTTAGGGTTAGGGTTAGGGTTAGGGTTAGGGTTAGGGTTAGGGTTAGGGTTAGGGTTAGGGTTAGGGTTAGGGTTAGGGTTAGGGTTAGGGTTAGGGTTAGGGTTAGGGTTAGGGTTAGGGTTAGGGTTAGGGTTAGGGTTAGGGTTAGGGTTAGGGTTAGGGTTAGGGTTAGGGTTAGGGTTAGGGTTAGGGTTAGGGTTAGGGTTAGGGTTAGGGTTAGGGTTAGGGTTAGGGTTAGGGTTAGGGTTAGGGTTAGGGTTAGGGTTAGGGTTAGGGTTAGGGTTAGGGTTAGGGTTAGGGTTAGGGTTAGGGTTAGGGTTAGGGTTAGGGTTAGGGTTAGGGTTAGGGTTAGGGTTAGGGTTAGGGTTAGGGTTAGGGTTAGGGTTAGGGTTAGGGTTAGGGTTAGGGTTAGGGTTAGGGTTAGGGTTAGGGTTAGGGTTAGGGTTAGGGTTAGGGTTAGGGTTAGGGTTAGGGTTAGGGTTAGGGTTAGGGTTAGGGTTAGGGTTAGGGTTAGGGTTAGGGTTAGGGTTAGGGTTAGGGTTAGGGTTAGGGTTAGGGTTAGGGTTAGGGTTAGGGTTAGGGTTAGGGTTAGGGTTAGGGTTAGGGTTAGGGTTAGGGTTAGGGTTAGGGTTAGGGTTAGGGTTAGGGTTAGGGTTAGGGTTAGGGTTAGGGTTAGGGTTAGGGTTAGGGTTAGGGTTAGGGTTAGGGTTAGGGTTAGGGTTAGGGTTAGGGTTAGGGTTAGGGTTAGGGTTAGGGTTAGGGTTAGGGTTAGGGTTAGGGTTAGGGTTAGGGTTAGGGTTAGGGTTAGGGTTAGGGTTAGGGTTAGGGTTAGGGTTAGGGTTAGGGTTAGGGTTAGGGTTAGGGTTAGGGTTAGGGTTAGGGTTAGGGTTAGGGTTAGGGTTAGGGTTAGGGTTAGGGTTAGGGTTAGGGTTAGGGTTAGGGTTAGGGTTAGGGTTAGGGTTAGGGTTAGGGTTAGGGTTAGGGTTAGGGTTAGGGTTAGGGTTAGGGTTAGGGTTAGGGTTAGGGTTAGGGTTAGGGTTAGGGTTGGGTTAGGGTTAGGGTTAGGGTTAGGGTTAGGGTTAGGGTTAGGGTTAGGGTTAGGGTTAGGGTTAGGGTTAGGGTTAGGGTTAGGGTTAGGGTTAGGGTTAGGGTTAGGGTTAGGGTTAGGGTTAGGGTTAGGGTTAGGGTTAGGGTTAGGGTTAGGGTTAGGGTTAGGGTTAGGGTTAGGGTTAGGGTTAGGGTTAGGGTTAGGGTTAGGGTTAGGGTTAGGGTTAGGGTTAGGGTTAGGGTTAGGGTTAGGGTTAGGGTTAGGGTTAGGGTTAGGGTTAGGGTTAGGGTTAGGGTTAGGGTTAGGGTTAGGGTTAGGGTTAGGGTTAGGGTTAGGGTTAGGGTTAGGGTTAGGGTTAGGGTTAGGGTTAGGGTTAGGGTTAGGGTTAGGGTTAGGGTTAGGGTTAGGGTTAGGGTTAGGGTTAGGGTTAGGGTTAGGGTTAGGGTTAGGGTTAGGGTTAGGGTTAGGGTTAGGGTTAGGGTTAGGGTTAGGGTTAGGGTTAGGGTTAGGGTTAGGGTTAGGGTTAGGGTTAGGGTTAGGGTTAGGGTTAGGGTTAGGGTTAGGGTTAGGGTTAGGGTTAGGGTTAGGGTTAGGGTTAGGGTTAGGGTTAGGGTTAGGGTTAGGGTTAGGGTTAGGGTTAGGGTTAGGGTTAGGGTTAGGGTTAGGGTTAGGGTTAGGGTTAGGGTTAGGGTTAGGGTTAGGGTTAGGGTTAGGGTTAGGGTTAGGGTTAGGGTTAGGGTTAGGGTTAGGGTTAGGGTTAGGGTTAGGGTTAGGGTTAGGGTTAGGGTTAGGGTTAGGGTTAGGGTTAGGGTTAGGGTTAGGGTTAGGGTTAGGGTTAGGGTTAGGGTTAGGGTTAGGGTT